>NW_019174636.1:497175-547175 GCF_002260705.1 Seriola dumerili | reverse complement strand
ATTATGAGAAAGCAACCAGAATGGACTTGTAAAGACTAAAGGAAGTGCTCTGAGCCATACAGCATGCAGAGATGCTATTGCTCTGTTAGCTATGTCGTTTGGTTACAAGAGTCTTAAATCATCCAGAACACATTGCTAATTAGTGAGATTGTTCTCTTTAGAAAACAATTGAATTTATCTTTCTTCAAATGCTTAAAGCAACCTCTGGTGATTGTACAAACATTGACTCTTTCCTCTGAGAAGCAAAGCAGGAAGTAGCATAATGCAGTTATAACGCCCAACCTTTTAGGGAGTACATTGGGGTGAACGGTTTGCAAAGTGTCCAACCCAGATTATGCCTCTTACTAGGTATCAACATTGGTTTCTTCAAACTGTGGCTATGATCTTTCTCTAGCCTTGACCCAGTAGTTTTAGTTGCCTAAACTTAACCAAACCTTAACCATAGATGTAGCAGACTGTATGAATGAATGTTTTGTGCAGCAGTTAAATTTGTTACAGTTTTTAAAAGAATTGACCAACAATGTCATCCAACCAATCAGGGAGCAGAATCAGAAAATGCTCATAAGGATTCTTAAAGACTAATTCGCTCTTAAGGTTGAAGGACTTTCAGTGTCATGAACTAGTTCATGTCATCCAATCACATCTAAAAACAAAAAGTGTTTTTTTGCTCTGAGAAGCCACACTTGAAGGCTGGGCAAAAAGCCTGCTATCATAGCCTCCTTTTGCCTGCACCACACTGCCTTTCCAATCTCTCTCCAAGCGCTGTGTCTTTTGCGTCTTTGTTGTCTCTACACAATTAATCCAACAAATGGGGATAAGGGAAGATGCTTTCATACAGTCTGTCCTCCATGGGATTCATGGTGGTACAAGAACTGATGAAAGTAGCTGTGTAAGCAGAGACAACAACAGAAGTAAGGACAAAAAGAAAAGAGCTTGAGAGAAAAGATTAAATCTGGCAGATTTTCTCTCCTTTGCACACCTGGTCAGACACCGCATGAGGTGGGTTTGTTTATGGGATTGACCCACCCACCCCCCGTCTTTATGCAACCTGGCCCAGATTCAGCCACTGGGTCAGGTCCTTTCATGTTCAAGCTGCGAATCAAAACCCAAACACACACACACACACTCTCACACACTCTCACACACACACACACACACACACACACACACACACACACACACACACACACACACACACACACACAAATCACAGCAGTCAAGAGGAAAACAAAGCTGTTTTTTTATTTTTCTGAGATGTGGCTTTCCACCCATCAGATCTTCTTTTAGTGTTTGTATCATGCACAGTTAAGGTCAGTTCCCCTTCAGGTCAGTCAAAGCTGAATGTGACCTCATATTCAAATTATACAACATTCAAACTGAGTGAAGGTGAACTGAGATGTGTGTGTGTGTGTGTGTGTGTGTGTGTGTGTGTGTGTGTGTGTGTGTGTGTGTGTGTGTGTGTGACTAAGTGGTAGAGGGTTTTTTTTTGTGAATGCCGCTCTGCACAGGCACCGGCATGTAGGATGTGTCACACTTAACACTGCCTGCCTGCCAGCCCTGGTGCATATGTGTGCATGTGACGTAAAATATGTGTGTGCGTGTGTGTGTGTGTGTGTGTGTTCCTCAGTTTTTGGGCCAAGGTCTTTTCCTGTAAGCTGTCGTTCCTTTTTCCTCTCCCTTCCCTCGTTATTCTCTCACCATATCGCTCCTTATCTCTCCCTCTCCTTTATCTACCTCTCTTCGGCACATTAGCAGTCTCTCGCAGGCCCTCCCTTATTTTCTCCGGCGTGTGTGTGTGTGTGTGTGTGTGTGTGTTTTCTTATTTCCCGCATAAGCTAATTATCTTTATCAGTCCAGCAGTCGTTCTACAGACTACAAGACGAGGGTTTGTTTCCCAAAGCTTTCATCGTCTTAAGTACCGCTTTGAGAAATGAGAGTCTTCTTGCAGTTCCCAGAGACTTGAGCACGGTTCAGCATCATTCCTAGAAATGTCTCGTCTGGAGAATTTTGATGCTATTTTTAAAAGATAAGTTGTTTTTGGCATTTTAGGAGCAAATGAATAGCATATACTTCCTCCATCACCCATGTCTTCCTTTCCTATTTCAGCCTTTCTCTTCCCGACTTAGTCTAACTTCTTTCAGGCTTCACCAAATACTTTGACATACTATGATGGATCTGACCTTATACCCACCACATTCATTCTTCTTCTGTTTCCTTCTTTAGTTTTTCCCTCTGTCCTTCCTTCCGTCACCCCCTCCTCCTCTCTCCCCATCTTGTCTTCCATTCTTCCCAT
This sequence comes from Seriola dumerili, assembly GCF_002260705.1. Taxonomy (NCBI): domain Eukaryota; kingdom Metazoa; phylum Chordata; class Actinopteri; order Carangiformes; family Carangidae; genus Seriola; species Seriola dumerili. The sequence continues at coordinate 544,882 of NW_019174636.1, read as the reverse complement.
CTTTAAATATCCATCTCTTCTCCTGCCAGTTGGCACGAGCCTCTCACTGCTGACAGAGGGACATATTGCCTTCTCAACAGAAAACAACCCCTCCACCCCCCCCAACCCCCCCAACCCAACGATAGCAAGCTAACCTGGGAACGCCATCTGTGGAGCCCCGGCCGGCACCATGGGACGTGTAGTTTCTTGGTGCTCAGCAGTTGCTTTGCCCTGCTCCACACTGACCCGTCGTTGCTTCAGAGTCTTTCATCTCTGTTTCATCTGATTCCCTTGTTTTTTTTTTATTTCTTCACCACTTCTTAATTTTGGGAGCCAAGACGTCAGTCAGTCGGTGTCACCTGCTGTTTTTCCAATACAGAAGGGAAATGTAGCGATCTGTAACACTTGCTTCTATTCATATAGTAATTACATAAGTAATTCTCAAATTCTCTCAAAGTCCTGTTTTCTGAAAAGACAATCTTGACTATTGTTTTTCTTTATTTAATTATATTATATTTGTTTGTTTATGATTTTTTAAAAAAAAACATATTTATAAACTCATTCTACTCTGTATTTATTTACTTCTTGTAATTTTTAAATTTGGTTTAAGTGTTGTTTCAAAGCCTTTTGTGCACTGCCTGCTAAACACCCAGTTCTCATGGAGAATGCTGAAGTCCTTGGAGTTTATTTGGCTTTTTTAAACAGCATAGTCTATGCTGCTAGGCATTTGAAAACATTTGAGTGTTCATGTTTTAAATGCTTGCTCATGTTATTAAACCATCAGAATTTCCAGAACTTAGGACATGACCTTGTTCAATGGCAGCTATAGCCCTTCTTTAGAGCCATGTGGTTTATCTTCATTGCTGGAATAAATTGCTTTTAACATAATTTTCATAATTTCCACCACCAATTTTCACCAAAACCTGTGAAAACATGGCTTAAACAAATTTAATACTATTTAAAGGAGCCATTTGTAAATTTTGCTATTGCTACATTGCCAACATTAGCATTAACAGCTGTTTACTTACAATTCTAGAATAAAAGTTGCAAGTTCAGCATCGAACTGTTTTCCAGTGGTGGAAAGAAACACCAATGTTATCTGCTTACATACCAGTGTAGAGGAAATGTTGTGAGTTCAGCATCAAACTTCATTCCTTTACTCACCAAGAGCTGTTTCCAGAGGTGGAAAGCAACACCAATGTTAACTCTATCTCGTCTTTTCTTCTACAGAAGTTAGCACGCTAAACAGCTAGCCCTGGCGTGTCTCGTCACTTTCCGATAGCGACTCACTGTAGCCTCCAATCTGCCCTGAACAAGTAGTGGTGCTTGGAGGGCTTTTTTAATGTCTTGTAAATGCAATGATGGCAGAAGCTCCTGTCAAGTGACAATCACTACCACCTGCTCCCAGCAAGAAACCACGTTCAGCAGCAGAGAAAACTAAGAAATATCCTCTTTTAATGAAAGTACTTCTTTATAACATTAAATGTTAAGTATATTTTATGAAGAATTTAACACCCAAAGACTCAGTTAATCTGCTTCATCAGGACTGTGTGGGTGTGGTTTGATCAGATTTGACCAAACAGTCCACAACTGTCATCAGATTCTGATTCAAAAATGGCTAAATCCTGATTGATAACGTGACTGTATTTTAACCAGGGCGAAGAGCTCAGAGAGAAAAATAACTGTTCTGAATTTAGCCAAAAATTCTATTTTCCAGTAGGATCACACCACTGATAGTAAAAAGAGGAATAAGAAAGTTTCTTGGAACTTTAAAATGTAAAAATGTTGTCTTTGACAGACCGAAAGGTAAATGTTACACAGCGATCTATTTCTTCCAATTACTCATTCACCACTTTTTTTTAATGTGTTCTAATTCTTTATATCGCATATTGAATCCTTATTATCAGCCCATTTTCATCTGATTACAGGTTTAGCTCAGTCCATCTCATTTGTGTGTCTCAGACAGGGCAAAAAACTGAGACTTTATTTATTAAGTGAGATGCACAATTACCAACACAATCACAACAAAATAATCACCAATAAAGAGGCTTGTTGATAGTAGATAAAAACCATCTCTCAGACTATACAGCACAATGGGCTCTTTATTAAGTAAATGGCCTATTTCCGGAAATTAATTCATATGTACAAAGCTCCTGATTAACGGAACTTATTATCACTCCTACACTGACAACCCTGCTTTAATGCCTTAATTAGCAAGGCACACTCATTCATTAAGTTGGACTTCATTGAGGATGCTTCTAAGCCTCCAATAAAATTAAACGGAATTAATAATGAATCCGAGCAAAAATTTAAATTGTGCTGGGGAGTACTGAGTGGAGCCTGCTGCTTTGTAATGAAGAAGTTAGCCCGTGGATAAAAATTAACCCTTTGCAGTGTTCCTTTTTTTTACTTTTAGAAACTGTGCTGAAGGGCCACAGCTGACTGGCTCACAGCGCCTCAGGTCTGTGATTATAAAATGGCACGCTGAATGACTTTACATAGTCGACTTACAGAGAAAAAAACACAAATACTCAGATGGTGATGTAAGAGATGACAAGAACGAATGAAATCAGAGACTGCTAAGGGCCCTTGAGCAAAAAAAGTCATGTCTTTTCCAAGACAAACTGCATTGCAGCTGACCTTTGACCTCTGGCCTCTGTGCTCTCTGAAGCCTTCCTTCTAAATGGAAACTCACTTTCTGGAGAAGAGCATACCATGGTGTGTACTTTTTCACATGAAAAAAGAAAACACAACATTGACAGTTGGTTGGAGAGAGGATGCTAACAACACTCCCCTGTGTTAAACTATCTATCTCAACCTCCTCTCTAAGAGGTTTTGCAGTGTAAGAACAACTTCATGCAACTGTCTCCTTTCCTTCTCAGAAACATCAGTCAGCATTCACATGGCCTCAAGAGGTCCCTGTCAGGTGAGGGTAAACAGGTCTTGTAACCTGTTTGACAAACCAGTCCTGTCTTGTCATTGTAAAATAACTGGGTCATGGAAACATGAAGAAGGGCCACTTGAGAGCTGACATTTAATTTCCAAAATATGAAATAGTGATCAGTTTACCACCACTTGGTCTTTGTAGTTTTAAACAGAAAAGAAATAGTTACCCAGTCAGGCAGCTTGGGGGGGGGTCTGCATCGAAAAAGAAAGGATTGAAGAGAGGGAGGAGGAGAATCATGTCTGCATCGAAAAAGAAAGGAGTGAAGAGAGGGAGAAGGAGAATCAGGGCGGTCGGCTGTAGTGAGGATTTCAGCACCACAGTGGTGGACAGCTCCTCGGTCTGCTGCTCACTGTTCCTCCATTCAAACGTTTCTACTCTGATTAATGAATGTGCACATCATAAATCCGGCATGGAAATACAATATTGCAAAAATTATCTTTAGGCTGAGAAGCAATGTGGACGATTTACAGTTGCTCTTTTGTATTATGTACACTGATAAGAAATTTGCACTACAATTACTGATGACAACACATTCCTTTTTATCTGCTGAAAAGAAACTTCCATCTTAATCTCGGTCAGCATTGAAATTAAGTAATTATCTCCCCTGGAATTTCCTGTAATCAGTCCTTAATCATGCTCCTTACAAACCTTTCTTCATTCTTCCTCCATTCTTCTTCCTTCTTCATTCCTTTGATTTTTTTTACCCTCACCCACCTATATCATTATCCATTCTCTCTCCATTCTCCCCTTCTTCTCCTTTCTTTCAATCCTTTTCTTGTTTCCTTCATACCCTCTTTTCCCCCACCTTCTATCACTTTCTTCTTCTTTCTTTTCACAGTTTCCTCCTCACTCCTCCCTTATTCCCTGCCTCTCACCCTTAGTTTAAATCTCCTATCTGTTCTCCTTCACCTTCTGGTCACAACCTACCTTTCCTCCCATCTTCTTCTCCAGTTCCCCACTTTCTAATTTCCCTCACCTCCTACACCCTTCCTCATAAGTATCCACCTTCTCTCCCTTACTCCTTTTCTCTCCTTTTACTTTCCCTCCTTTACCCTCTCCTTTCACCTTCCCTCACTACTTTCTCCCCACATCATTACCTCTGACTGTTTGCTCCTAAGCACCGCTGCTCCATTCATCTGTAATTCATTACATCGTTCCTGCTCCTGGATTCTCCCTGCACACACACAGAGTTAGTTAGTGGCTGGTGCAACCAGGGAATTGTGGCTATATTCTCAGGGCTTAAACTACAAAGACAACCTGATCCCAGCCCATTTGTTGTCAGCTATCTCAGCTAACACAGGCTTGGTTTCATTTGTGTGTGTATCTGTGTGTGTGTGTGTGTGCGTGTGTGTGTGTGTGTGTGGCTGCAAGAACTATCTAAAATGCTTGGTGGACTGACCCATCACAACAGTTCTTGTCCTCTAAACCCACATTTTCTCCAGGCTTTCGTCTCTCTGTAGTCTTAAAGTCACAGTTAAAAGAAAAAACTGCATTGCATGCAAAACTGCACTCTCTGTGCTGAGTATTAATGTGACCAAAAGTCTACAGCAGATGCACCAGAAGCCCAATCATTTGTAGTCTTATTTTACAGTTAACATAGTTCTTCACATGTATAAAATATTGAGGTAAAGCCAAACTGCCAAAAGAAAAAAAATCAGAACGAAAAGAAAAATTGTTTTTAAAGGACCAGTGTGTGCAGGATTTATTGGCAGAAATAGAATATCATATTCATAATTAATTTTTTAATTAGTGTATAATTACCTGCAACTAATAATTCTTCCATGGAGCCCACCATGTTGTACTGCCATTTTTCTACAATCCAGAGCGGACAGACCAAACACTGCCTTTAGAGAGGACCTTTTGGCTTTTTTCACATTACCTGAAGGCCACTGTAGATTCTTTTACATCTTTGGAAAGGGAGGGGTGAATAGAGGGGTATTCAATTGGTTGAAATCTATAATCTCACCACTAGATGTCACTAAATCCTACACACTGCACCTTTAAACAAAAAAACTAAAACAAACAAACAAAAAAGCTATCATGACATCACTTTTGGAGGAAGACCAAGATTCATCAATATGACTGTCTGTTTACTTATTTACCATGGTTCTTATGAATGCTGAAAGTGTAACTACAAAAATTTTCAAAATATATATATATTTTGAAATTTAGAGTAATGTACGCCATACAAATACAACTGATAGCATTAACACAAAAGTCAACAGTTTACTACTAATTTGTATCGACATGACGTGATAAACAAATTATGTTGAAAAACTGATTGGAACAAAATCCATTATTATTACACTGCTGTCATAATGCAGAAACTACAGGCTATGGGGTTAAAATTTCATTTAAACCTGACTGATAAAACCTATCTATTGATAGACAGAGCAGAGAGGAAAAGCAAGGACATTACATCAAGGTAAAATTATCTGGTTAGCTAGCCACTGCTAGACTTAGCTAAAGAAAAATAAATGTACTTACTTACCAAACTGTAAATGTCCATTTTGATTAACCAAAATTTTGGTGCTAATCTAACCCAGGAAGTAGCTAAATCCTATCATGATGCAGACCCTAGCTAAAACGGCCTAGCATAGCTAAACCTTTGCCAAATGTAACTAGCTGGCTAACTAACTAACTCGCAGGCTAGCAGTGACTTCCATCTCAGCTTGCGACTCTAGTTGAATTTATTTGTCTAGTGTTGCTGAGATACCTTTAAAAAATGAAGTGTGTATTTAGAGGTAAATATAAATGGCTTAGATTTTACTATAAATATAAAAAATAATGTTTATTTTCTTAAACAAGCTCATTAAAATGAGCAAGGAAGCTAAAAGAATTGATTTAGATTTTTGTTTTTCTTGTATTCCCTGAAAATCATCCAATAGGAAACTGTGCTATCTGTATTATGTACAGTAGGTATAATGTGGATTATATGGCACTGATTTGTTTAAGGTTCAACAAACAGCTTTTTAAAAAAGGCATTAAAATGAAAACCTTACAGCCTGTGTGCTCCACAGTTTGCCAGTCAGCATGAAAGTTTTAAATCCTTTTCTTCTCAATGCCACTGCGTCTGTAAATACTGTTCTTTGCCTTTAGGATGGTACAGTTTGTGCATTTCAAAGAGCTACAGCAGCTACAAGAACAAACTCCTAGATCTCACAAATTACCAAACCAAACAAAACAACCACCCTCACCCGCAGCACCCTGCCTTAAGTCTGGAAATCTTCATATTATGCATGTTTTAGTCAACAGAATGTGAAACGACATGAATGAAGCCATCTGAAAGCCCACAGGGTGAGACAGTTATCTGCATCCTGCAGGTTCTCAGCTCCCTCTCCTCTGTTCTAAGTGGATGGATTTGTGTGTTTTGACTCAGCAGCGTGCGTCTGACTGCCTCTCGTGTTGGGCCTGACATTTCCATCACTAAGACTGATGCTTATTTACACGAGCCAAGCACAAATCACCTTTGTCTCGTTCAGGGGATGTGACTCTCTGAGGCGCTGACTTCCACTAAAGTGTTTTGGACGTCTGTTCAGTGACATCGTCGTGTTGACTCTGCAGACAGAAGAAAGTCACAGCACTAATTCCCTCTTAGTAAACTTTTACACCAGGCTAAGTTACAGCACCATGACTGTGTATTCTGCTGCAGTTTGGATGTAATTTGGCAATGTGTATTGAACCCTGCTTTAAAGGTCTCATATTGTATAAAAGTATTTTTCCATGTGTTGTTTGATTATAAAGCAGGTCTAGTTTCTATATTAATACTGTGAAAGCATCAAAGTGCTCAGTCCACAGAGAAATGCACACAGCCTGTATTCAGAAAATGAACCTTAAAACAAGCCGTCAAGACTTCTGTAACTTTGTGATGTCACAACAAAGCAGTCATTACTCTCAGCCATACCCCTGCCCCGCCCACCTGGACCCACCCTCCAACCTTGCAGGATTTGGTTTCTCTGAGGGTTTAATGTGAAATTAGCTATACTTTTATTCAATCAGGTCAGCCTGACCTGTTGTTACTAGAGCTCCAGAGAGAAGCCTGAGAGAGGAGATGTAAAACTACATTGAGATGGTTTTTGGTTCTTAAAACCACAAATATATCTTCTTATGGATCAACACTTCAAATAAAACACAGAAGAAGTATGGGAAATGGGAAATATGGGATCTTTAAAATGCTTGTGTTGGTCGAAAAAATAATTCAAGTTGCACTGTCTGGCAAACACCTACATGTCCTTGTTATGTGTTTTAAAATTTTATGCATGAGCTCAAGGATTTGAGAATTTTTTTGGCGTTCCTTGGTCAAGGTCACACCAGCAAGCTCAAAGCTGAAGTCAGGGTCAGTGTGTGTGTGTGTGTGTGTGTGTGTGCTTGTACATGTACAGTAGACCTTTTTATGCTCCTTTTCATATGTCTCTTGTTCATCTATACGCTCCCATGTGCCACACCACCACCACCGCACACCTGCGTGGCTGCCACCGTCTCTGCAGGGGGGATTATCTGATTGGTTCACCCGAGGCAAGTGACGGTTCACTCGAGGCGAGCGGTGTTTTACCATATCAAATATTCGTAACAGGTGACTCATGTCTGAGTGAGCGAATCCTCTCCGACACCGCTGAATGTGCTCTGTAGCGTCGTGCCTGAGTGATGAGGTCACTCCTCACTCTCCTCCTGCCTGACAGCGACTTTTCTTTCTGCTGCTTATCTGCTCAGCTCTGATCTTGTCGGCTGACTTCATTTTGTTCTGCGCTGCTCGCTTATCTGCTTCTTTCTTTCTCAGCCTCGTAAACAACATTTTAAGACGCACTGAACCGCCTTCAACATCCTGTTTTGAATGTCATTTATTATTAGGAATACTGTAAATATCCTTCTCATAGAGGTCATTGTAAAAAAATATCCATTCTTTACATATTTATTCAAATGCAAATTGCTGTGCAAGGAAAGCATTCTCAGGACCACAGAGAAAATTTGGGAATGCACAGTAAACTTTCGGGATGTGTCCTTAAACTCTAAACTTTCTGTTACACAGTATGACCTGAAGCACTTGGGCCTCTGGAGTCTCTCCAGATTTGGATCTTCTCCCGCTGAGTTCAGCTCAAGGCAACCAAGTTGCCCCCTGTGCTCTGTCTGGAGGTTTTTAAAATATGCAAATGAATCACTTAACTGTTTATCTGCCGTTTATCTTCTTTTTAATCTTTATCAAATGAACGAATTCGGACATAAACATGCAACTTAAATTTCATGATGTGAGACAATAAACAATTGTGGCTGCCTGGAGGTCAGAGAGGATAAAGAAACCGTCATGGTTTGCCATGGCGGACATTTTATGTTTGAATTTATGTTTGGACTTTTGTCACTTCCTGTTTTATTTTGTAGTGGTTTCCTTGTGTCTCGATCTTTGTAATTCCTGTCTTTGTGTTTCCCTTTTTGGTGATTGTCTGCCCCGCCCTAATGTGTTTCACCTGTGTTCAATCACCCTCACCTCCCTTGTGTCTATATAGTCTCTGTGCTCCCCTTTGTCTGTGTCGGTTCGTCTGTTCATGTCTGGTTTATCATGTCATGTCGCCTGTTGTTATCTCCTGTAATTGTCCTCGGTTTTACCTGCTGTTGTCGTCCCCTGTGTTTCCCCGTGCTTCAGCTTCTGTTTGGTTCGTTCCTTGTTTGTGTTTGTTTGCTTGTGTTTGTGTGTTGGCTGCATTTGGGTCCAACCTTAAACGCACCGTGACAGAAGCACTTGTAATTGGAAGAATGTTGTGTTTTTATCATAAGAATAGCAACAATAAATTGTATTTCTATAACATGATTTATGCAAAAATGCTCGAGTGTTTTACAAACAACTGATCATGGCAAATACGAAAAAGGCAGGATTACTTTAATAAAAAATGGAAAAATTAAAAAAAGAAGAAAAATATTGGAAGTTAAACACATTAAGAGAATGTAATAATAAGAAAATGTCTTGATATTTCCGGTCGACAAAAAATAGAGAGAGTGAAGTCAGATAAAAACCTCCCCTAAAACCACAAAGAAAAAATACTTGATGGAATTCTGAGAAGCTCTAAACTGTTCTTATACTTTAAGCAATAAAGTTCATTCAAAATGTTCAGACTCTTTATTACATTATTCCATAATTATGTCGGCTGGCTATTTTACTCAAACATAACACAAAAGAGACAAAAGACAAATGGAAACTCACAACAAGCTTGACATAAACAATGATACTGATATCATCATATATTTTATTTTGACACACTATTTGCTGTGTCATGTAGCAGCTTGTACGTCTGTAGCTTGTATTTTTGTCGATCTTTGTTTACTGGCAGCGCTGCAGACAAACAGGAGGTGTGCTCTATAAATTCGGGTTTTATTGAAGTGAAGCTTTAAATACTAGTTTTCACTGTGGCTGCAGGGGATGTGAACTGCAGGTAGTGACTGAGACTATAAAGTAACTTAGGTCCACATGACCTATGAGTAGTTTACCAGGGGTCAGACAACATGTACAAAAGAGATGGTCTGAGAGTTTTTGTATTCAGGGGGGACCAGTGCTGGTTTTACTCAGGGTCCTCAAACCCCCGTCATTCTGCCCCTGTGTTTGAGCGGAGCAGCATTTTGGGTCTGTGTTTACAGTTGTTGGTGAGCACCAGTGGAGTCCATGAGGCTTCACGCCTGCTTCACCAACACAAACCACAGGATGGTGAATGTGACCTCCATTTTGACTGGATGGATGAGTCTCTGTGTGTGTGTGTGTGTGTGTGTGTGTGTGTGTGTGTGTGTGTGTGTGTGTGTGTGTGTTTGAGTGTGTGTGTTTAAGAGAGAGAGAGAGAGAGAGAGAGATGATGTTTCTCAGCATGTCAACAGCTGAAATGATGCATGGCAGAGGCAGCATTTCTGCCACCTAGTGAGTGTTAAACTGCACTGCATGTTACCTGGAAGCCAGACAAACCTGATGAGATGATCACCAGAGACGTTTGGCTGTGAAGTGATGATGGCCAAAATCAAAACTTTGGTTATTTGCAACGTACAGAACCGGAACATTTTTATGACCACACCAGATTTCATCCAGAATTTTAAATAAAAATCTGTTGACTGGGCTTCACCAGTCCTGGCCATTTTCCAAAGCAGTACAGCTTTTGATTTTTAATGTGTTTTCTGACCTTTCAGACAAAGTCAAAATCACTTTTTTTAATTTGTTTTTTTGTTTTTTTTTTCCTACACATATTTTCACCGTCTGAGTTAAACACTGATTTAACTACATACAAAATGTCTTTGTCATTTTTCATAGAATCTAGTTCTTTTTGCCAAAAGAGGATGGATTATTAATTAATGTCTGAACCAAGATTTAACTGAGAGCTCAGAGTGCAAACATGACTAAACTATGGTTTTATTTTATTTATTTTTAAAATTTTTTTTAAATATACTAGTAAATTTACCTGTGACTCCCAAAAAGAAAATATTTGAGTCATATGCTGCCATTCATTAGCAAGCTAGGCTTAAGTTAAATACTTTGTCATCTGTATAACGTTGTAAGGAGCATTTTTGTGTTTTCCGTCTGATTCGTTTTTCTCGTATAAATGTATTTCTGCAGCGTTGACAGTTGCTGTCGATGTTCAAATCCTCCCTGTCCTCTTTCTTCTTCCTTTTATATGGTGCGTGAAAAAAAACAACTTTCCTTCCATAATGTGTTTGATCAGCTGATAAAGGTCTTCCTCCTCCTGTGTCGCTGCATCCTTGACATCACGTTATGGTTTTATTCAAACACTCTAAATGTTGCAGGATTTTTGACCTCCCAGATTTGAAGCTTGTGTTTGTGTTCGACTCAAGGCCGTTTTTTTTTTCTCTTTTTTTGAATTTCTTAAAAGCTTTTACGCCATCGCCCCCTGATATGTTAAGAAAAAACCCACTGAAACCTGTGGATTACGTCTGAAGAGCTGTACAAGGTTCTCACTCTTGAGAACTAGTTTGTTGTTGTGTTGTGTTGTGTTGGTCCTGAACCGAGTTTTGATATTTTCCAACATAAAAATAGTTCGAATTCATCCAAGGTTGTTCTGCTCCTCTCCCCTCCCCTCCCCTCCCCTCTCCCTCCATCTTCTCTCCTGTCCAATATCACATACATATTTAACAGCTGGAGTCAATGAAAGTCAAGACAGATTAAACTCAGAGATTCCTCTCCCTCGTTTCCATACCTCCCTGCTCAGCTTGTGCATATTTGAAAAATTTAAAAATCGAAAGATTAAATCAATTTTTCTGTCCTCAGGTCACCTCTTCTTTTTCACGTTTCATGTTTTTCATTTCATCCGACACTCTAATCTTTAAATAAATGAACTGAAAGTGTCCCCTGTTTTTTTTTTGTTCTTGTCTCTCGCCTCTTTGGTTTATTTATTTAATACAGAAATTATTTCGATGTTTTCTCCTCCTCTTGTTTTTTTTTGCGGCTGCTCCCTGCTGAAACATGATCGGTGTGATCACTTCCTTCGTCTCCACAGATGAGTTCGTTCAGCACGAGGGCCCTGACGCTGCTCTCGTCGGTTTTCGGGGCCTGCGGTTTGCTGTTGGTGGGCGTCGCCGTGTCGACAGACTACTGGCTGCTGATGGAGGAGGGGATCGTCCTGCAGCAGAACCAGACCACCGAGGTCAAGATGGCGCTGCACTCCGGCCTGTGGAGGGTCTGCTTCGTAGCAGGTCGGTTGAGAAGTTTCCCATTTGGTGACATTTTGATTTATCTAATGTGCTTTCCTGTTTGTTAATTTTACCAAAGTTTTTCATGTTCAAAATCTTATTTGATGCTAATTTATGCTGTGCGAATAATTTCATGAAACCCTCTTTGCACTGTATTAAAACCTCAGAAACAGCATCTCGACCAACATGTGAGGTTCAGGCCATTTTCACAGTGAGTTTGTTTATTGGAGGGTGATTGTCACTCTTTCATGCTGTTTATGTTCTGTCAATCTGCAGTTCACCTAAATGCATGTGGTGTAAAACTGTGGTCGTTTACCACCATTTCCTGGAGATGAGACTGGCACCTGTTTTCAAGGAACGCGGGACAAATGAAAAGCAATGTATGAGTCGCGTATGAGTTGAACCGGCCACATGGCCACATTTATGCTCAAAGTCCAAATTTAGTTTGCAAATCAGTGACGCATAAACTCTTTGTTTGCAAACCGTAGAAGCGTAACATCCAAAATAAAGGAGGCCATTATATCAGCTGAGTGTTGCATCATCCAGTTTTACATGTATGCAACCAGGCTGTCCTGGACATCGACTGGTTGCAAGCGATCATGAAACATGGGTCAACAGTACAATTATGTCAACTTGAATTAACTTACTATCCACTGAAGCACTTCCTCAGCGTACCACAAACACCCCTCAATGATACCCTCTTTAAAGTAGCCATTTATTTACCAATCTTATTTCACTCTTCTCGTCTCTTTGCAAGAACGTACTTAGCCGTTAGCTTCGCCGCGCTGCTCGATGTGGTCACCAGGCACAAACAGTGACAGATTACTGCTAATCATAATCATATCATCAAGATATGACAACATGAGTTTGATTCCTGTGGAAGTACAGACCACGTTCTACATGCAGACAGACTTTGTCTCACCAGAGTCTCACAGGAACAATCAGACCACTTTGTTCAGGGAGAACCAGTTCAGAAAAAGCAATATCATTCACATGACCATTATACTGCAAATCCGCGACCCCACCATCACATCTAATGTTGGATTAATATGATTTTAATATAGCTTTTTGATATGTTTTCAAATCAGAGTTTATAAATCGTGAGAGTAGTGAGTCACCCCCGGTTGAATTTTGCCTTTAAAGATCATGGTTCTCCAAAAACTGTTCATTCATGCACACATCCGAACACAGGACACCACAGATACAAATAACTGTCCTTATTGCAGTAGCTGTCTCTGTGTTTCGGGTCATGATGGTGTTGCTCTGGGGAGGCGGCCATATTTGTGTTTCCCTGTTGTCGGAGGCCTGGTACAAAAGGTCAGAGGAGGGGAACGCTGGTGGCATTTGGAACAACTGTGTGCGTGTGTGTGTGTGTGCGTGTGTGCGTGCACGCGCGTGTGTGTGTGTATGTGTGTGTGCGTGTGTGGACCTCACAGTCAACCCGGCAGAGGCACGGTGCAGCAGCATTATTACATATAGTAAAATTATACTTAATACATAAACAGGCTTCTCTGAAAACTGTCCTTCACGCTGCAGTGAACTGTCATCCACTCATGGCTCTCTGTGACATAACCCCCTGCCTCCGTCTCTGTGGAGGTCAGGGGGGGTCAGGCGAGAGGGAGCTTCTCTCTGAGCGCTTTTCAGTCTTCACTTTGGGTGCGGGGCTTTAAAATTCCCTAAGCCTCATAAGGATTGAACCCAAACACCTTAAACTTTCCAAACAGTCCTCGGACACCATGAGCTCAAACATTTGAGCCTTTTTCCTTGAACCTTTGAATGTTTACTTTAGGTGCTGGACTTGTAAATTCACTAGATCCTGAAAATTGAACCCAAGACCTCAATGAATCCAGAGTATAGTCCACTTAGTCCCTGAGATAGTTGCCTAAGGAATAAACCCACAACCTCGAAAACATCTGTATGATCCCATTCCCTTTCCACGGCCACCGTGACACAAAGGCTCTGAGAAACAGAGCTCCTGTGGTTCAAGGTGTCAGAGGACGGTTTTGAACTTGTGTGTGTGTGTGTGTGTGTGTGTGTGTGTGTGTGTGTGTGTGTGTGTGTGTGTGTGTGTGTGTGTGTGTGTGTGTGTGTGTATAAGCAAGAGAAAAATCATGTTTGTCTGTCCATGTATGCATCATCCTGTTATTTTTTTTATAGACGTCTGTTTTGTGTTTTATGTGTATGGTGTGTGTGTGTGTGTGTGTGTGTGTGTGTGTGTCCTCTCTCTCTCTCTGTGCCTACAGTGTGAGGTTAATCATTGTGTCTGTATTCAGCTCCTCTCTCTCTCTCTCTCTCTCTCTCTCAGCTCAGACCTTGTTTTCTCCTGAACCTCCTGCCCTCCATCTGTCTCTACCTCTAATTCACTTTCCCCCTCTCACTTCCATTTCTCGGCTTTCCTGTTTTTCTCCATCTTCTCTTTTCGGGGGTCCCTCTGCCCTCTGTCACCTCTCTCATGATTCGTCCTCTCTCTAAATCTCCTTGTTTGTCGCCCCTGTCGCTCAGCCTTGGCCTCGCTGTCTGCTCTCTGTGTTTTTTAACCTCTCTTTCATTGGTGTTTTTTTTTTATTTTTATTTACTCTTGTTTTATTTCCACATACAAATGTTTCCTTATTGTTTGTGACCCAAAAGACAGCCCAGATAGCTTCCACCCAATCATCCCTTCATTCTTTCTTTCTTACTCTTTTCACTTCTTTTTCTCTCTCAGGGCCTGAGAAGGGCAGATGTGTGGCGTCAGAATATTTCACCGAGCCAGAGATCGAGATCACGACAGAAAATACAGCCAATATACTCAGTAAGTCATCAGCATCCGTAGATCAAATACACAGACATATGATCACGTGTCTACAGTCAGTTATATTCAGTGGAAATATTTGGCCATTATTTACCCCTAGCTGTTTTGGAAAAAGTAGGTTTCACCACTTATAAAAAGAGGATTATGTTTTATTTATTTCATTGGAATAAATGCTGCTGCTGTGACTGTTACCATCAAAAACCTGCTTCTGATCAAGAACCAGCAACGTGTGACGGAAGCAAATACAACATCACGTTGAACAAATCGGTGCCATTGCGTACTCAGACATGTGTTCTTATTACATCTATTTAACCTTAAACTCTGCAACTCCCACAAAGGTCCACAACGAGACGCAACCATTGCAGAACGTTGCAGAGGTGTGAATGAATCGAGGGTTTTGGTTCTTAACTCAGTTTGAAAAGCCAGTGTCTGCACATCAGTCAAAAAACATATGCTTACAACTGATTGCTATAGTTAGTTCACTTGGCGACAACAAGTGGTGTACACAAAGACGTTGTTATGGAGACATTAGTGCTGTTGCGATGTTGATCACTGTGTAGTTTCACTGATCAATGTCAATGAAACAATCAAGCTAAAAAATTATTCTCATCGTTGGAGAAGAAAAAGAGAAAAAAAACCAAAACAGACTAAAGACTGGCAACTATTTTAACCTCCATCAGCTTCTTTTTTACATGGACTTCAAGCTTGTTAGCTGAATAAAGTTTATATATATATAAGTTTATACGTTTTATGTCTCCATCAAAGTTACAAAAACATGAGCAGTGTGTAAAAGCTACGAAACATTTTCACAGTTGTAAACCTAAAGAGCCACAGTTTACCACTTTGATTTTTTGGGTTTTCGGTTCCTCCCGAAATGTTTAGAACAATTCATGTATTTTCACTGAACTATGCATGCTCAGTTTCTGATGTTTAAAACCTGCAGATTCTGTATTTCTCCCAGTGTGTCAGGGGGGAGGTCAGCCTTAATGAGGATCAGGTGTCACTGATCGTCTCATCAGGCCACATCTACACACTCCACTCCTGTCTGCTTATGCAGAAACACACAGTCTCCTGTTACTCTAACTGCTATTTTTTTTTTTTTATATTTAAATACAATATTACTAAACATAAAGTAAGTAATGTGTAATCTGTTAACTATAATGATACCAAAAGCAGCTCTGGCAAAAGAATCAGTGAAGAACCATATTTATTTTTAAAGAACTTTTTTTTTTTTTTTTCTCAAACAGTAAATTAACGTCGAGAGCACGCTGAATTTCCCCGCGGAGCTGCTTCGTCTTTGAGCCATTTTTAATGATTTAAGATGTTGACACTGGCTTCAAAGTGCCCCCCCCCACCCCACCCCCTCCACACTTTGTTCCGTCTCTTTGAAGTAAAGCTCAGACTCGTGTTGGAGACACCGGAGGGAAGACATTTGGTCCATTTCACGCAAGACAAATGTCCTCAGGTAGATGCACAAATCATAACACTGTAGTGGCACGGTGGGAGAGATTACTGAGTAAATCACACACCGCCGTGCTCAACATAACCCTGAGTGAGCTCCAGTAGACCTCTGGGTATAAGTATGCAGTGGAAGTTCACACGATACCTGGGTGTATTTGCACATCCATTGTGGATTTGCTGTAGTATAATTTTCCACATTTACTTGTTCTTCAAAAGATGAAACACTGAGGATGTTTCAGTATCTCCAATTTTCTTGTTTCTGGAAATTAAAATAAATGTAACCTTGCAGTTTTAGGCAGCATCCACACTACTACGTTTTAGTTTTAAAACAGATCACTTTTGCTAATTTCACGCCTGGTGTCCACACTACTCCAGAGAAGGGAGAGTTTTGGAAACGCTGCTGCATCTTCTAGTTTGAAAACTAACTGCTGTTATGTTGTACTCTGGACCAACAGAAACTGAGACCTTTGGAAACGATGATGTAGACACCCATGTCCACTTCCTGATTGGGTCTTACCAGCCTCAACTACATGGTGAAAGCAACATGGATAACAAAATACAAGCGTTACTGACCTTGTTGTTTTTGCTAGCAGCTGTTGCGCAGTTAAATTTCGCATTTTAATGCTACAAATTCGTACAGTGTTTTAAAAGGAAAACGTAGCAGTGTGGATGAAGTGAGCCTTCTGATTGGTTCACGACAGGTCAGTGAGTTTGAGATGGTTTTTGGGTCTTAAAACCACAAATAAATCTTCTTATGGATCGACACTTCAAATAAAACACAAGAAAGTGTAAAATATGGGACCTTTGAGTTGATTAGTTGATTCACTGGAAAGTTTCTCAAGGTTTCAAGTTTTACAGTACCAGAGACAACTCCTTCAAGGTGGAAATTGTTAAAACACCTGCCAGAATGATTTTGACACTGGTCTACAACGTATCTATCTTCTTTTTCATTCATGTATTCATCAATATTATTCTAATGCTAATCTCTGCATGATTGTGTTTTTAATCATGTCTTTGTCCCCCCTACCCCACCCCTGTCCTCCAGAAATGGTCCGAACCGCCACTCCCTTCCCCATGATCTCTCTGCTCTTCGTCTTCACCGCCTTCGTCATCAGCAACATCGGACACATCCGGCCGCAGCGCACCATCCTCGCCTTCGTTTCTGGAATATTCTTCATACTGTCAGGTGACGTTGCAGACGCAAGAGCATGCACACTACAAACACTACAAAGACAGTGAGTGTGAGGGGGGGTTTTTATGTGCTCAGTTTAGAGTTGAAAGACGTAAATAAGACAAAATCCCCTGCGCAGTTACAGTTGTTCCCGAGGTGTAACAGCACTCAGTTCACACAGGCCCTGTTGTTGTGCATGGAAACGAGGTTTGCAAACAAATCAAAAACTAGCACAACACTAATTTTATACTCTTGTAGAACAACCGCAGACTGCAGGCTTTTCCTGTCACGGTTTGTTTCCATATTTTCCAATTATTCTCCTGTGTCATGTAGTCATCGCAAAGCAGCCTGGGAGACGAACCTCAGCACGCTGCTGTCGGAAAATCTGTGGAAGGAAGGTCTGCGGAGAGTAAAAATATTTTAGAGCAAAACTAAATGTGATACAAGCTGTAAATTTATGCAAAACGTAAAATCAAGTGAGCTCCAGCCAGCTAATAGGACAGATGCAGCTCCTCTGAGGAATATTTTTTCTTGCATTTTGGCTGGACGTCACGCAAAGGTTTATGATCAAGTGATTAAACCTGACCGTGAACTCTCCCAGGCTGCTCTCAGGTCAGACTCGCCTCACTTTAAATTGCAAGCTTCGCAGTTTGGCGTAATGATGGCGAGGACTTAAAACTCGTTCCAACTTCTCTAGATAAAAAGGCTTTAGGAAGGCGTCACATCAGAGATTTGAGAATCGCTGAGGTTACAGTTTCTGCAGTTACAGTTTCACCTGATTGTCCTGAAACTCTTTTTTGCAACTGTTTTTTGTTTTTCACGTCCCGCAGCAACACCAGCAGTTTGGAGCGCCTGAGCTCTTTTGTGTGTCGTCCTTGATAATCAAAAGCCATCACAGCCACACGTTATATGACCACAATATATACTATAATGATGAAAACACCTTGCAGACTTAAAAAGCTAAAGTTATCTCACAGCAATGAAGTTAAATGTAATTCCATCAGTGCCACGTGTGAAAAACTGTGTCCAGTCCATATCTGTAGATGACAACATAAGCATTAGAAATCCCAGTAATGCATTGACAATGATTTGGAAGTCAAAACACATCTAGATACAGTAGATCAAAAGCTAAAAGTCTAATTCAAACAGTCAAACCATTTGCATCAGTAAATGCATTTTTCCAGATTAGCTTTCAGTCACTGTCGACAGGTTTCATCAAGGCCTGCAAACCAAAGCATGATTAACATTTTTTATGGTTATGTTTGTGCAAGTCAAAGCATTTGGTAAGGTTTATGAAAGACTGTGGTCTTTCTTATTATATAACCCGGTGGTTCTCAAACTTTTTCACATCAAGGACCCTACACTGACACAAATTAGACCACTGACCCCGTCTGATAAGATTTGTGCTTTTATATGTGTGTTTAAACCCCATGACCAAAATAGTCATACCTTCTGTCATTGTGTTACTTATTGATGGAATTATAGTGTAATTAAAGTATTCCCCTTTTTGCTGGGGACCCCCAGGAAACCCCTCAAGGACCACTGGGGGTCCCTGAACCCAACTTTGAAAACCATTAATATAACCAATAACACGGGAAAGGTTCAGCAGACTGCAGATACATGTCTCATTCTCAGTTCCCTTTTTTTTTTTTTTTTTTTTTGCATGGACATAAAGGACAAAAGGACCATTTGTGGTGGAAAACAAATTTGGTAATAAGTTTGCAGTATTAAGGTATTTTTTAAATTTTGTGCAGATAATTGTTACCCGGCACTTGCGAAGAATTGGATGAGATGAGACCCTTTGACTTATTCAGTATGTACTTTTCCCCAACCGCAAACTCTTTCAGGAATCTAAACCTAACAGCGTGTCAAAAACTGTGGTCTGTGGTCAGTGCAACCACCCAGTCCAACATCCTCTTCATCACTTCAGTACAGGTTAGGGAGTCACACTTTGTCAGGCAGCAGTTATATTTCTTCCTAAGTGTCTTGTATAGTGTAAATCAGTCATGTACAGAAATGTGATCAGTAGGACACAAAGAGAAAAGAAAACTTGCAGGATCGAGTCCTGTCTGTCAGAGTGATGAAACTCTTTGTTGCTTAAACAGTCATTGCTGCAAGGACCTTGTGAAAGCGACAGACCCCTGATTCATCAGGACTACAGAAGCAGGCAGTAAGAGGGAGGTATAGTATAAGGATCAAACTCCTCAGTCGCCCGTCGGCTTAAATAAGGTGTTAAAAAGCAGCAGAGCAGAAGAGAAGTTGATAAAAGTCAACATTCTTCAAGGTTAATGATAAGGAGACAGCTCAATGGAAGGGAGACTCTGCACCTCTTCTCTCCTTTTCCCAGCTGACAGCTTGTCAGACTTTACCTTGTTCTTGCTGGTGGCTGAACAGTGAATGGGATTTAATTCCGAATAATTGCTCTCTGCCGAGGAAGCCGCAGGGCACTCGTGATATATTTCACTGCAGGTTAAAAAAAGTTTCAACTTAAACCAAACAGTGCAGACTTTATTGTAGTTTGACATTTCAATCAGAAAGTCTTTAATGAGGAGGCTGGTTCTCTTCAGGTTGACACCTTTTTGGTCTGGGCTGAAAAAATCTCCCATAATTTCACTGCAGTAAATGGAATGGACACGAACCTTCAGTGCAGTCAAATTCTATTCCAGCCACGTAGCTGAGAGCCTCAAGTGCTGAGTGGAAAGTTACTGGATGAAATGTTTGATCGCATTTATTCTTTTATAGACCCACATGGGAGTCTATTAAACAAAGAGAGAGAGAGAGTATTCTTCAACTGCACATCCATCCAAATAATTTTGTCCACACAAACATTAAGACTGTTTGATGGTCAGTTAGGTCCCAGTGTAGTTGAGAAAAAAGATATCTGCAGGAAAACCCATCACAGCCAGAAGATGCAGTCTGAAACTGTTGCTACAGACAAACAACAATATCTCTTATAGGTTAACATACAATACCTGTCAAACTGAACATTGTAAACACATTTGTGAGAGTATGAAGGAGTACACACTAGCCAAAAAAAAGCCCTCAATGAGCTATTTGTAAGTTTTGCTATTGCTACATAGCTAATGTTAGCATTAACAGCTGTTTACTCACCAGTCTAGAAGAAACATTGCGAGTTCAGCATCAAACATTTGTCTTTAGCTTCTATTTCTTTTACTTTGTTTCTTGTACTGAAGTTAGCATGCTAACCAGCTAGCTCGTCCTGTCTCATCACTTTCTGATATAGCATCCAGGCTGCCCTGAAGAAGTTGCGATCCTCAGAGGACGTATTATAACCTCTTGTCTTGTAAACATAACGATCGCCGAAGCTCTTGTGAAGCGACAATCACCACTACAAGGTCCCGGCAAGAAACCAGTTTCAGCAGCAGAGAAAACGTACAAAAAATAGCCCTTTTAAGGTGCAACATTACAACAATGTAAAAGCACAGTACATTCTGACAGGAGTACTGTATTTTGCTTTATTCCAGCTGTGTACGAGAAGGTTGCTGCAGCAGTGACTATACATGTGCATAAGTATCATGTATTGATGATGCTTCTACTGTGGCTGTACTAGGATGTCACAATTGTAACTGACTGATGAATTCAAGGTTAGTTGATGTTCAGTGACAGAGCGAACTACAAACTTTTCATAGCCACCACTCAAGAACTACAGGGATGGGGGGGGTGTTTGATAGATTTTAGGTTGAGTACCATTTGCGCTACCACTTTCAGAATTGTTGCAACACATGACTCCACTGATCTGCTTACTTTAGGCCTGAAGTCAAACCTGGCTTACAAAAAAAAAAAAAAAAAAAAAAAAAAAAAAAAACATCTCTCTCAGAACAAAGTCATTATCCATCTTCTTGTTTCAGTCATGGTGAATGAATAAACAAACTCTCCCCCTGTAGTGTTGCTGAACCGAAGCTGTGAAATCCTGTGTCTCATTTCTATCAGAGTCCTGTTGGGAAGCAGAATAACTGCAGCCAACAGGGTGGCGTCACCTCCTCATATTGCTGCGAGACAGCTGGGTGAGGTTTCCGGACGGTTACCTCGAGTACAGGGTCGAGCGTTCAGCTGATGAAGTAGTTGTTGGGATTTTTTTGAACCTTGTTAGTCTCCCTCTCTGTCTCCGAGCAGACAGGATGACATCATCCTCCTTTTTTTTTTTTTTTTTTGCATGAGGGAGCTTTACCTCACAGATGCTAGCTTAGCATGGTGGACTGCTGACTGGACGCTTGGACGGTCATGACAAACATGATGTCATAGGAATGTCACAGGGCCAAGGTGGAGATGAACGCATGCACGCACATACACACACACACAACGTATATACAAAAAAACTAGCCATGCAAACACACACTAGAGAATTAGAATTTGAACTCCATATTATTCTCTTCTTTATATTTCATTTATTTTGTTATATATTTTTATTTTTTATATTTAATTTTGTTGTATATTGGAATGTTTTACGTTTATATATTATATTAGTATTATCGTCATTGTATTATTTATTTTATTATATCTAAAAAATATATATTATTATGAAAAAATCACATGTAAGGACGTGAATTTCAGGCATTTCAAATTTGAAGATTTTACACTAAATATTATTCTTGAAAAAATATTTAACACGTGATAGTGAATTTCATACAGTCGTGTGGTTTTTGGACATTCCACATGTAATGAAAAATTACATTATATAGGGAATTGTTGTTTTGACAGAAGAAGAATTTATATTTCGATGGCTTATTGAAAATTGACAAAAATGTTACTAGTATGAAAAATGGTATAGATTGTACCAGACTTTGGCAAAAGTATATTACAAAGATGTGAGCGCATTATTCTTTTTTTTCTTTTTTTTTAAAGAAAACACAAGAAGTAATTTCAACTACCAGTAATTGTTCAGCAGCTTCTGAGAGGAGAATAAAAACCTGTTTTCTGTCAGAGATTTCTGTTTGACAGTTCACTGAGCCCAGAAATCGATGGACAGCATTTCACCTCTGAGATAACTAAATGACAACATTTAAGCTGGATGTTTATTCCAATAGTTGTGTTTTTTGTGTTTGTTTTTTTTTCTTTTCTAGTTGTTTTGTTAAAGAGTTTGTTTTCCAAAGGCAACGCTGCAATTATTGCTCACACAGCAGGGGAGTCGGAGACAAACACAGAAATGAATGCTGCTTTAAAATCATGACACATGATTTTGCAGCAGAAACTGCACTGCCTGTCTCAGTCAGCCTTTGTGTATATTTTTGTCATGAAAACTGCCCATCAGTCGCAGAGCGCCCCGAGGTTCTAACATGGTGGCTGTGGACCAGCTGTTTCCTCCTGTCTGTCCTTCCTCCAGTGATTTCTCTCCTTTCGTTCTCTCTCTTTTTCTCCCTCTCTGGTGTTTTTCCCCCTCTCCCTCTGTGAATGTGTGTCTGTGTGTGTGTGTGTGTGTGTGTGTGTGTGTGTGTGTGCACGTTCATACACACGTGGTCCCCACACAGTATGGCCAGGAGGCTGCTGCTGCTGAGATGAGCATTCAGCCACAACACTGCCATCTCATGGCAAAATAGGGGAATTACACCTTTCTGGTTTTTTGTTTTCCTCCTATATTTCACTTCTCATTTCCCCATTTCTTGGCTTTCTGTGCTTCCACTGTTGAACAACAATGTCTCCTCTCCCATATCTCAAATAAAGAACAGAACTAATAACATTAAAAACAAAAAGAGCCCAGAAGCACGACTAGGTACCGGAAGTTTCAATCACTTTTCGTGTTGTCCAGCCATTTCCTGCTCTGTAATTTTGCCTTTAACTTAAAGGTGAACAAATTTATTCAAGTCATTAAATAGACAGGCAGACCACACAAGATACACATTTTACATTTAAAACATTTGTTTAAGCTTACATGTAGAAATAATAAAACAATGTAAACTGCAGTCATATGTCAAAAATTAAAGGAAAACAAAGAACACAGGAAAATGTTTCCTCCATCGTTTCAATCCAACAAATCTGCTGCCGTCTGCTTCCTGAAGGACTACGTGTCTCCTGCTTTGATTAGTCCCATTTTGCACAGCTGTCACACCAAACAGTCTCACTGCTGAACAGGTATTTCCAATCAGGACCAGATGGTGCTCTACTAATCTGTTTTCAGATGAAGCTTCTCTGTTTGGTAAAACACCAATCACTTGTCTTCCTACATTCTTTCTGTAGATCGCGTCTGCAGGCGTTTCTGTATGCCTGGATTAGGATGTCGAGTATAAAGCTTAGTTTACGTGTACACCTCTCTTGAGTAGGTTCTGAATCCAGCATACAGTGTAAACATATGGCCAAATCAACACTACAATGGGGCCCAGGAACAGAATTCTTGTGGGGACCCCATTAAACCTCAATTACTTACTACAGTGCACATGTGCCCATCGCATACAGTGTACAAAGCATTATCCCAACTTTATTTTTCCTAGATATCCAAAGCCTGCTGTGCTGAAATACCACCTGGCCCCAAGTTTGCTGGATGTCAGTTCATTTGTGGTCATTTTAAAGACGAATTTACATGGGAATATGCACCACTAAAGGGTTTGACACTATATTTGTACCCCTCTTTGAGGAAGGGCCCCTCAAATTAGGTGATAATTTATAACCCACTTTAAGGAATGTATCATTTTATTTGGCATGGTGCTGTAGAGGTTGGTAGTCGTCCAGTAATCCAACCCTGATGACTTGTTGCATAGTTGGCGTCCCTCTTCCTTATCCTTTAAACTGAACTGCATATCTCGCGCACATATTTACACATATAGTCTTCTTTATGTTACTTTTCCGAAGATGCCGTAGCTCCTATTGTATATACAACCAGTGTAGCAATGAATTTATTGTTTGGGGCTACATTTGACCCATTGATGGTTCCAAACCTCTGTATAGTTGGCTGTATAGTTCTTAAAATCTGATTTATCTGATTGTTACGAAAAACGTTAACTGCTCGTAGCAACCACTGCTGTCACCACCGCACCACTAGCTATCGAGAAAGGAGACAATTGCCATGGAATCATAGTAATTCAATTCAGGAAAGGGGCTTTGCCAGATCACAAAATATGATTCATAATCTGTGTCCCAATTCAGGGGGCGCATCCTTCAGAGGCTGCATTTGAAGACTGATTGCTTCACAGTGGCGTGACCAGGCTGTCCCATTTCGAAGTTTCCTTCAAATGCGTCCTTCTTCTCCTGGGCAGCCAAGGCTCCAAAATGTGGATCCTTCATGGCCCAACCTATCCCAAGATTCATTGCGTGCTGGTAATGAAAATAATATGGCAACAAACAACGCCGCAAGCCCGAGGATTACACTTTTAACCCTGACCCAACCCAAACTCTAAAGTATTGAGTTGCAGCTCACTTCAGCATCTAACAGTACAAGTGTTAAAACTAAGGGCTTTAAAACGTCATGGTTGCTAGGCGACAAGAGCCATACTTTGCGACATGACGGTAAGGGCAGGCACAGCTGGTGACGCAAAGCGGAAAATCCTCCGTAGGCCAGATCGTCTCAATATGGTTCAGCCTTCGTGGTTTATGGCGGCTACAAAGGGCCACACCTTCATAGACTGCGTCCCCTGAAGGATGTGGCCCCTGAATTGGGACACAGCTATAGTGTTCCTAAAAAAACAGATATAGTCTAGTCAAAGAGGAACCAGCAGCAGTACAGGCTGACTAATCACAGCCCTTGTGGTTTTCATGTTGTATCTCAGTGACCCAGACATGTAGCTACATTTTTAAGGAGGGGCACATCAGCTTTGCAGAGCCGCCGAGCCTCTGCGACACCCTGACACAGAGGCTTAAATCCAGCTTAACACATTTTTGTAAAACTCGGCCGGTGTTTATTTATGTTGTTCCTGTCTGCACAGTGTTGTATGTTTTTAATATCAATGGTGCTTTCAGGAGGTTTTCAAAGGGAAGCATCTTTGCTGTGTTTAGTGTGTCAGAGTTTCAGTGCTGGAGGATTTTGGAGGTCAGCTGCAGTGGTTAGTCTGTCGACAGGGGAGGAGGCACTGACACACTCCTAATGAGGATTCACTGTGTGTGTGTGTGTGTGTGTGTGTGTGTGTGTATGTGCGCAAGTCAGTGAGGACTTGTATGGTTTAGTGTGTATCTGCATTTATGTGTGTCTTGTGCACTGATGTTTCTGTGTGTGTGTGTGTGTGTCCTTGTTTATCTCTTTACCACAGCGCAGCCTGTTGTTGGGAATTTCTCAGCCTATTTACAGTACAACCAGGACACGTTATCATTAGCTATTCCAGCTACACAGACACACACACACATACATGCAAATACAAAGAGACTAAAGGCCCATTCAGATAGGATTATATTACAGGGTAATGCTCCTCTTTGGTTGTCCAGTTGTTTGTAGTTCTCATTCTCTCACTCCTCAGTTGGTTGAGGCCACTGTCGTCTTCAGTGATCTTTAGCGGGCTGTGACACGCATCCTGCCTATGGATGAGCCTGTTCATGTGTTAGCCCATCCAGATCCACCCCTCACATTTCGCTCCTGCCTCTTGAAGGGTGTATTTGCATCTGCCCCACAACACTTAGTTGAAGCCTGAAAGAGTGATCCAATAGTGGCCAGGTTTCATGGCAGAAAGGCATTAAAACATCCAAACGAACTTCTCAGAACATTATCTTCTCCTGTGCTCATACTGTAGGTGCTCAGTATGGTCCAAGCACTTTCAACCCTCGTGCACAACTTTGTACATTAGAAAACCCACGTTGTGCTCTGCAGGAGAACTGCACAGTTCACTCAGTGTGATCAGACAGGGTTCAACCATACAGACGAGCAGAGCAGCGTTGTCCAGTTGGCACTGAAGGGTTGTTGTCATCTGCTGCAACTGTACAGTCTTCTTCTTTAGTGGAACAAAAAATCAATACACTGTGTAAAGGAGGAAGCTTAAAGTGAGGTGGGAAGGACTGAAAGTAACAGAAAATAGTCACCATCTTAGCTTAGAACTGAAAGACTAATTCCATACTATATAATCAGTGGTAACTCAAACACTCTTAGAACCACTGATGTTATCTTTCATGTAGGGTATCTCAGGCGGATCACACACTTTATATGGCGTACACACAGGTGAATAGGATGAGGCTAATAAAGTGAATAGGCCTACTGATTACTTGTTTCTGTATCCATATGAGGAGAATATTTGATGCTCAGAATTCTCCCTCCCTGGTCAGCGCCAAGACAAGACCTCCTAAGGTGGAACCTGTACCTGTAATAAAAGATTTCTGTGTGTGTGTGTGTGTGTGTGTGTGTGTGTGTGTGTGTGTGTGTGTGTGTGTGTGTGTGCGCGCGCCCACAGGTCTCAGTCTGGTGGTGGGTCTGGTCTTGTATATCTCAAGTATTAATGATGAGGTGATGAACCGACCCAGAGAGCCGGAGCAGTTCTTCCACTACCACTACGGCTGGTCCTTCGCCTTCGCCGCCTCCTCCTTCCTGCTCAAAGAGGTGATCCACACCACACACACACACACGCACACGCGCACACACACGCACACACAGACACACACACACACACACACAGACACACACACACACACACACAGACACACACACACACACACACAGACACACACACACACACACACAGACACACACACACACACACACAGACACACACACACACACACACAGACACACACACACACACACACAGACACACACACACACACACACAGACACACACACACACACACACAGACACACACACACACACACACACCCACACACACACACACAAACGTACATATGTAATCGTGCATGAACATGCGAGTATACTGCGTGTGCATAAGCACTATCTAGAAATGCACACAGATAGCACAAGAATGCGTACAACACATACAAGTGATCACATTGCACAAAATACACACACACACACACACAAACGTACATATGTAATCGTGCATGAACATGTGGGTATACTGCGTGTGCATAAGCACTATCTAGAAATGCACAGAGATAGCACAAGAATGCGTACAACACATACAATTGATCACATTGCACAAAATACACACACACACACACACACACACACACACACACACTCACACACACTGCAGATGCACCCAAGTAAACACAACAATACACACCGAGCAGTTCACAGTGACACTAATGTGTCTTGATGCTTAACATTTACTGATGCTACGCAATTGATAAAAGACTTAATGTGCACAGACACACACACACACACACACACACACACACACACACACACACATAGTTTGTTTGGAATCTGCCTTGGATGTCGACCAACCGCCATTTAAAAAAACACACTCCACCATGTGCACAAACACAGATACACACAAACTGCTTGTAGCTTGCTTAAATACAGACTTATTCAGCTAAACACACACACACACGCACACACACGCGTTTAAAAAAGTGCCTGCGTAGGAGCCCGTCATCCTGCCTGCATCAATATTCATAAATGTTAATAGCTTGAATACTTGAGGGCAGCAGCTCTGTCGCAGCACAGCTTCATATGCATCAGAATATTCCTCGCTGGGAGTGGGAGGGGTGGAGGGAGGACTCTCCTACTCCTCCTCTTCTATCTTTCTCTTCATCACTTTGCTCCTCGTCTCCTCATGTCTCTCCTCTCTCTCTCTGTCCTCTACTTTTATCTCATCTCTTCTTCTTCTTCTTCGTTTATCTGCGGCTCTTTAATCCTCTGTTGTCCCGTCTCCTCTCTCCTTCTCTTATCTCCTCCGCTCTCCTCCCCTCTCCTCTCGCCTCCTGTCCTTTCATCTTATCTCCTCTTTTGTCTCTCCCTCCTCTCCCACTTCATCTTCCTCCTCTCTCTTCTCCTCTGCCTCACTCAAACCTACAGTTCTCTCTCTACTTCCTCTGTTGTCTTCCATTTTCTAATCCTGTTTTCCCTCCTCCTCCTCTTCTCTGATCTTTTTCCCTCATCTCCTCTGTTCTCCTCTCATCATCTGTCCTCCTTATATCTTGTCTCCTTGTCTGATCCCATTCTCCTTTTCTCTCATGTTCCCTTCCTCAATCCCCTGTTCTCCTTTCCCTTTTCTTTATCTTTTCAAATCGCCTTCTAGTCTCCCTCTTTTCTTGTTTTCCTCCTCCATCTCCTCTTCATTATCTTCTCTCATTATTACTCTTTATTACTCATTTATCCTTTTATGTATTTCCTCATTTCATTGCTTGCTTATTTTTTTTCTTTTATTCCTTTGTCTTTTTCTAATCATTTGTCCCGTTGTTTTATTTTCTTCTTCTCTTATCTTCTATGTTCTCCCTTTTTCCCCTCATTCCCTTTCTTCCCTCCTCTCACTTTCCAATAAAATTACCTCATCTTCCTCCATATTTTTTTCATCTTGTTCTTCCGCATCTCCTTTTCTAAACCTCTGTTCTCCCTTCTGTATTTTTCTTTTCTCGTCTCCCACTTTCCTTATTTTCCCCTCTTCATTTTCTTACTCAACAAACAAAAAAAAAACTAGACTCACCCTCCTCTTGGTGCCAAGTTGTGGGAAATACGGTCACAATCTCCCCTTCCTGAGTTACAGCATTGAATAACGCCCAGAGGTGTTTTTTGCAGAACGTTATGATGTCACCGTGAAGTTGACACACGTCCTCACTTCATTTTATCCTTATAGATATTTGAGTTAAACCGTATCATAATTAGCTAATGAATTCATAAGTTATGGCCAAAGACATGTTTTGTGACATCACAATGACCTTCACCTTTGACCTTTTACCACCAAATTCTATCCACTTCATCCCTGAGTCCAAATGAATGTTTGTGCCAAATTTGAAGAAATTCCCTCAAGGTGTTACTGAGATATCGCCTTCATGAGAATGGGATGGACGGACGTATACAGACAATGGTAAACAATGGTATCTCCCTTTGGTTAACCAGAAATGGCTCGTCATGGGGTCAGTGATGTGCCTATATATTCTAGATAAAGCTGGCAGGTTTTCAGAAAGGCTATATGTGATCTTTTCAGGAGGAATACAACTGTTCACGTTGTCGGCCATCTAACCACCTAATCTAATTAATTAGTTGAGGATCTGCTGACATCTGTGAAATTCACCAATGGGCAAAGTTCAGAGTCTAATGAGAAGATAACTCCCGTGATCTCGGTCAAGGTGTCACAGAAGCGCTTCACCTTTGTACAAAGCCAGGTACAGCGCAGGAATGAGCTCTCGACCTCTACACCACATCCGAAGCTCATTTCTGACAAGTCAGGTTTGGATTTTGTTCATTTCAGTGGGGTGAGGTGTAGTTGATGAAGAAAGCGGAAGAACCATTCTGTACCCGGCATTAATAATAATCAAATCTGATTCTAGATTTTCTTCTTTTTTATTTATCTCCTCCTCTAATCCTCTGTTCTCTTTCCATCCTCCTGTTTTCTCATCCTTTCATCTCACCTGCCTCCTTTCTTTTCTCCCGTCTTCTCATGCCTGGCTTTATCTCTTCACTCTCTTCCCTTCTTCTTCTATTTCTTCTTCTTCTCTTCTTCGACTCTGCACTAGAGCTGCAAAACACACATTTGAAAACATACTGTTTCTCCCTCACAAACACACACACACACACACACACACACACGTTCATCTGCATTCTCAAGTTTCAGGGCTGTTGTAGCGATGATGTTGTGGATGAATAGTGAATGAGCTGTGAATGCTCAGCGGATGCGCGGGTGAAAAACATGAATACATTTTTGATAATGGTTCATTCCGCTGAGGAGCGCCGAGCCTTTTTGTCGACTCTCTGCAAAATTATCATGAATTTATTGAACCCCCCCCCCCCTCCCTCCTGATGGCAGCGTGTTGCAGTTCTACAGAGAGAAGGATGATGCTGATTCTGGTGTTTCATAAAAGCTTTTTACATCAGGGAATTTGCAGAAAAACTCTGCAGCTCATTTGGATTCCCGTTGTAATACTGGTGTCGATGTTTTCATGCCTGGAAAGAGGCGGAAACATTCTGTTCTCCAGCTGACATTCTCAGCTCTGACATCACACTCTCTTTTAGAAATTGTCTGCAACTAAAAATGTTATTGATACCTATTTATTTGAATGTTACAAAGATGACTTGTGAGATATGTCTTCATTATCCACCCATGCTGCTTCTCAATGCACTGTCAATATAGTAATTCACATAAAACACATAAAATCAGAGCATAACAATAAAAGCAAGTCTGTTAAATGTAAAGTACCTACAAGAGTGAGTCATAAAGCAGCAGAGGAATGAAGCCAAATACCCGTTCAATTCATAAACACAGTCATAAAAGCTAGAGAGCACACAGGGGAGTGCAGACCTCCTCCTCTGCTCCTCAGTCCTCTTGTATAGAAATATTTATGTACTTATTAATATGTTTAAATCCTTATGGATTCAGATCTGCACCAACATACACAGATTATAAAAAATCATGAGTTGCTTTTCTTTGTCTTTCATGTAAATGCTTTATTTCTTATTGTTAGAGAGCAACTTAAGACCAGGCACATGTTATATATTTGCTTGAGTTGTATTCTTACATCATCCCAAATGTTTCCATCAATTCCCAAGCTGCAGAAATCTGTGATTTTAATCATGATAACGAGCTGTTTCTTTTGGTCGCCAGCCAGTGACGTCATATCCTCTATTATCACGTTGTGTCAGAATTGACTTTTATCCAGTTTTAAGCCACATTTTTAAGAAACACGTTTAAACACTACGCCAGATGAAGGATTTGAATCATCGGACGTCTGGCTTTTAAGTTATCAGAGAAAAAATCTGAGTAAGCGCCCAAGACATCCTGTGTCCGCCGGAGAGCGTTGCTGATTTATAAAGTAAAACTGCCTTTTTCAGTGTTTCTATCTATCTATTTTTAATCCCCTGTTTGTTATGGAGTGGAAACCTCTGCGAATAATTCGACTGCCGGTGAAAACCTCCTGAATGTCTGACACCGAAGGAATCCGAACTGAAGAGCTCACTCCCATGATCCCACGCTGCTTCACAACATCACTAAACACTTTTCTTTTGTTACTGTTTTGATTGAGAGACTCCTAGCAGCAGAGGTTACAGACTGTTCGATGAACTTCTCACCTTGCTGCAGCGATGCAGCACCTCTGGGTGTTAGCGATGCTGGAACAGAGCTGCACCCGCCTCTGTGGCTGGGTGGAGTCAGGTGTGGTCTGTTCTACTTGTGGCCACACTCACCTGTGATGTGAACATTGTACCAGGTGAAATATTTGTGCGTGTCTGTCTCTCTCCTCCCAGGGTGCAGGAGTGATGTCCGTCTACCTCTTTATGAAGCGCTACGCGGAGGAGGAGCTGTACAGGCCTCACCCCGCCCTCTACCGCCCCCGCATGTCCGACTGCAGCGACTACAGCGGCCAGTTCCTCCATCCGGACTCCTGGCCTCCACCGCAGCGCGGCCGCAGCGCCTCCGACGTCTCCTCCGACATCTCCATCCAGCTCAACCAGACTCCGCCCCAACAGCAGCCTCCCAAGGGGGGCAGCAGCTCCCAGCAGACGCCCTCCTCTTCCGGGCCTTCGTCAGCGGCCAGCTACCAGCTCCAGCCGGCCTCGTCCTCCTCCACCTCCTCTTCTTATCCACACCCACTCCACCCGGCCGCTACCTCCACCCTACCCAGGGTCTCCCACGCCCACGCCCACGGTCATCCTCAGCCCCACCCCCACCCGAGTGGGCCCCCTCCCCAGTCCCTGCCCATGGCGGCGCCACCTTCTGCCGTTCCTCCTCCTCGCTATCACACGCACATGCGAATGAGCGCCTCGCCATGCTAGGCTACATACGCGGGGGAAGGGTAGGGGGGGCACAAGTCGGGGGGGGGGATTAGATCGGCTCTGTCACAGCTCTTACACATCACAAGAAAACACACACACAAACACAAATCTTGTACCTTCAAAGTGTGTGGGAGGAGGGAGATGCAGCAGGAGGGAGGTTTACGGAGATCAAGAAAAAGAGGAGAGAGGAAAAGAGGGGAGGAGGGGAGGAGAGGAGAGGCAGGTGGGCGGAGGGATGACTCACCCGCTGATGCCGAGCCCGAGACAAAGACAGACACTCAACGAAACTTTTAACACGCTGGGAGGGAACATGGGAGGGGAGGAGCGAGGGAAACGATCATTAGTAGCAACAAGACGTTCGTAGGGTTTGTGACGGGTACATTCATCATCAGGGCCGTGATACACAGGCAACAGTGTGAAGCAGCACAGGAAACAGGAAGCTGAATCATTTCAGTCCATTCACAAAAAGAACACAAAAAAACTTTAAAAACCATCAATATATCTGATTATAAATGTATTACCCTGTCATCAAACAAGGACTGAGGATACATGCTTTTGTTTGAAAAGCACTAGATTAAAAAAAACGAACATTATGATCATCCTGTTTTTGTACATCCATGGACATGGTTGGGAAAGTTACTTCATTCCATCTTGATTACTTTCTAAATAAATGTTGAAACCACGAGAGTGAACCCGATATATATATAAAAAAAAAAAACAGAATCATACATCAGAAGCAGACAGTTGTTACTGTGGTAATGTTCACGAGGGAGAGGATAAAGATAACACAGTCTACAAACAAACTGCCCTGCAACACACACTGGCAGGGACACACTGGTTCTACTTCATTATACAGACAACAGTGAATGTCCCTGACAGTGAACATGACAAGCAATTCACTTTTTAAAGAAAGTTCTATCCTGTAAAGCGAGAGTTTGTTCAGGATGTAAAAATGATTTTGTTTTTTGATTCTGTTCATACCCCACTAATATAACACCACACTCTCATGCAGATTTGGTCTGCCTGCATCTCTGCTTTTTTTAAATCATATTTTTAAAAATATAATTCATATAATATTGCATCTGCCGGTGTATTCTGTGTTATTTAATAGCGTATTATGTGTCATCAGTCACCAAAGTACTAAACTTGCTCCACGTCACATGAATGTGTCCCACGGTAATAGTCTACAATCAGCAATTTTGGATTTACAGCCACACACTTCACCACATTCTCAGCAGGGGCCTTAAGATGGCAGCAAACATAGCTGATGTGGAGTATGTAAGTACTGATTTAAAATAATTAACACTACTAATAATAATACTAATAGAATATGTTGAAATTTATTTTACATATTAATTTTTTCATTCATGTATTTAGTTGGTGTACAGTGGGGCTGTGGCTCAGGTGGTGGAGCAGGTTGGCCGCTGATCCCTGGATAGGTGATTCAATCGCCAGCTTCCCCAAACACAGGTCTACGAACACCATAACATCGTCATATCATCATGGGGATTGTGATCCGCTGTAGGGATCCCTATAGAGTGCTGCAGAAATGAGTCCAAAGCCCGGAAATGGGTTTTTGAGCGGGTTTTTGGTTAGATGGCTGAAATAAGGTCAATACAAGCTCAAGACCTTTTCACATTTTATTCTAAAAAAAAATGTCAATAAATACCCCAGTTGTGATTTCTTCTCCGGCCGGTTCCTAACAAGTGGCAAAATGAAACTACAGAGGCTGTCCGGGACATTAAATGTCATCACACCAAACATGAAAGCCGACCTACTCACCATCTCCACCTTTACTGCCTCGTTGAGTTTACACTCATACAAACTATCACTACCTTTGTAAGAGGAAAGGCTTTTGTAGAAGCGGTCAGAGCTAAATCGAAGTTAAAGTTTAGTAGCTTTGACGTTGAAGCCATGTGACAGTGGTGTACTTTGTTTTTAGCCTAAAATCTGTTTGTTTTGTTTTTTACTTGGTTGTATTTAGGCTTCAAAAATCATAAAGTGGTGTTCATTAGTGAAGATTATCCTGCTGAACAAAACATGTCAGTAACATAAACTTCTGTTTGTTGCAGAACTGATTTTCTACAGGAATCCAAAAGTCTATGTAAAAATCCCATTGGCTTTTTGTAGAGGGAACAAGGGTGATGCTAACATCTGGGTTAGCCTATAATAATATGATATCTCTGCGGCACTCTATCGGGAGAAGCTGAACGGCACCAGCAACATTTATTTTGTGAACAGAAAACCTTATTCACATGGAAAAATCAAAACAATCAATAAGCTTGAGAAGATTAAGATTTTATTTCTAGATCATGTTGCTCAGCCCAGCTGAAAACTTTTTAATTATAAGCTCCAATAGTTTCATTAGTAATAATAATTTTACCATCAATTATCACATTTATCTTTATGATTTTAGTACAGAACACAATGGTGTGTTGTGTTACTTCCCAACCTTGTTCATGGAAATCTGCGTTACAAAGAAATATGAAAAATACCACTATGATACAGAATATCTATATTATTAATTGTCAGTATTGCTTATAACTTTTGCCCATGTACCATGACCTAAAACCACAAGAACTATTATGTACACACCCACAGGTAAACTGTATATGCATATAGAGATTTATACTCCAACTGTATAGAAATTATTCTTCCCCCTCTCTGACATTCTTGCTGAAATAAAAGTTATGAAAACTGAATCCTGTACGTCCGTCACGGGGTGTAAATACCACAGTACGTTTTAGGTGTTTTAGCCATTGAATTTTCTAAGCTGTTTGTATTTTGAGAGGGAAGCTTTGGGGATGAATGTTCAACATTTTGTGAAATAAAACCGAGGACGTGACTGAAAGACTTTTTAAAGTGTCGAGCACAGTTGGAGAGACTGTCAGTTTCCCCGGTGATCACCCGTGGTACAATCGAAATGGATGCCTTGGACTTTTGGCGCTGTTGCCATGGAACTGAGAATTGAAACATTTATTTAGGTGTGTGCATAATAATACGTGAAGATATGAGAAACCAGACCTCTTAAAACCAGGTTCTGATTGGATTCCATTTGAATCTATTCAATTTAGAAAATAATCAAACCCTGCTGTGGGAGAGTGGTGGAAGAGACAGTTTGGAGGTTTACTCAGAATGATAAATTTCCAGTTCCCAAAAGTAAAGTTTATTTTTGTTCAGTTGAATGACAATGTGCTTCCTGAATTGACAGAATTGAAATGGAATCGAAGTCTTCCTGGTTTTATATAAGAAATAGAAGGTTTATAGATAAAGAGTAAAGACTTGGCACTTTGATTAACACGAGCTTACATGGGGAGCAAACTGAAAACCTGAGTGCACTGTAACAGATGGCCTTGCATTCCAATTTATCTCCTGTTTTAATCTATTATTAATGTAATTAACTCATTGAAATAAGACACTTTCTTTGCATCAGTAATTTTAGTTCTTTCAGATATTTTTTTCAAAAGAGACAACAAGAAATATCTGAAGGTTCAGACAGAGATGTGTTTCAGCCCTGACAAAAATCCAAACTGGTCAGAGTTCCTATTATAACAGCAGATAGATTATGTCCTATTTTCATTTTATCTGCATGAAGAAATGGTACAAAAGTATGTGGATCATTGAACATAACACCTGTATCTGATTGTTGAACCTGTCGTTCCAAAACCATGGCCCATGCACTGCAATAACACAACCCAGTCTTTTGTGAAGACTTATACAGTACATTATAACCCATTCAACCACAAGTGCATTAGTGAGGTCCAGCGGTAATGTTGATTTAAAAGGTCAACACTGGCCCTGTGTGCAAAAACTCCTGATTCATTTGAACGAGGTTGATCCAGTGGCAGAGCAGAAAAACGCAACACAGCGGGCTCCAGAAAAAACAAAAAAGCATGGGGTCATTGTAAAGTCAAACCTGGTGCAGCCGTTGCCAAAATGCAGAGTGGCATCATCTGCAAAGAGAGGTTATTTTATAACATAACCTGAGTTTTTCTACTGTTTCCCTCATGATGGTTACAATGAAAGACATAATCATTTCCAATGTGATAACTTTCCAGAGGCGTAAACTCCTGTGAAGGAGTATTACACAGCACTGTGCAGTGTGGACTCCAGTTGATCCCAAAAGGTGTAGGTATAATTGGGCAGATGATCAGGGCTCTGTGCAGACACGTTCTTCCACACCACCATTTCTTTATGGATCTGACTTTGTGCAAGGGGGCAAACTGTTATAACAGACACCGAAATGCAAACACAGACCAGGAGACTTTGCATTAGCGATCCAAACTGGCAACAGTAGATGAGGACGAGGCTGGACGTGGCAGGTGTTCTGATAAGCAGAGCCCAGAATTAGCAGAGTTCAGGTGAGCACAAAAACAAACAACCAGAAGGCAAAGAACTGCTGTACCGCATTGGTGACTGAACAATCTGGCAGAGTCTGGATGAATGAGCTGAGGTTTTTATACTACAGTGGCATGTAGAGTTGATTAGCTGATCAGCTTCAGGTGCTCAGGTTGAACGTAGGGAGAGGGATGCTGCGTTGACGTGCCCCTCAGTTGGTCCTATTCCCTAAGTTAGGAAGTCATTCTTCCGACTTAGAATGTGGAACAAACATGGATGCTACAAAGAAGATGTGCTGTATTTTATTGCTCAGAGCGTTAAAATAACACAATAGTATTTGTGTTACTTATTATAAGGGTTGCTGTTAATACATAACTTTTCTAGCTAATCTAGGTCACTCTATGTGGACAGCAACTGGTGGTCACAACCTAATACCAAATTACAAAATACATGTTAGCAAAAACTTGATATTCCATTGGTGAATTTGCACCATTAATCAAAAACTTCTCACCATCAAGCAAACATCTACTTTTGTCCACCATGTTTCTGCGTATATGACGTCAACAACTTGGCAAGTCATGCACCAAAGTTTTGGTCGACTTTCTGAGTTTTTGTTCCAACTTGGGGAATTTCCTCAGTTGGAAAAAGAGGGCTAAAGCTGAAATAGCCTCAGATCAGAAGGTACAGTGGTTTCCACATATTTTTGTGCACAAAGGAAAAGCTGCGTCAGCAACACAAGTTTTTCAGTTTGACTCCCATTGAAGTTCTCATGTTGCACATTGACTTAAAGTGACAAACTTAAAGATTGCTTGTTTTTTAGCATATTAATGACCATGCCTGGTACAGGGCATTGTTTGTAGCCATTTTTAGACCTACGGGGGAAAAATGTTATGCTTACAACCTGTGGTACTGTTCACAAAAAAAAACAGTGTAGCAAATTAAACAGAGGCGTTAGCATCTTTTATGGATATTTGCTATGTGAAAATGAAATAGAAAATCATTTAGCAGCTGAGTATGAGAGCTTTTGCTGATGTTTTGAGATGTTTATTTTAATTGCCAAAGCTGAGCATTCATGCTGTGTAGTGAGCACACACAACCATCGCAGACACACAAACAGACATACACACAGAGATATATTTATGTAGCTGACTTCTGAGGAGGTTTTTTTTTTTTTTTTCACAGCAGAGAAGTAGAGCTCTGATGCAGTGAACCACTTTTTGAAATGTTTACTTCCTTTTGTTCAGCACAGACATTTCTTCAAACTGTGATTTAGGTGTAAATATTCACACTGTACACGTTGTATGCAGTCTAACCGAGATGTGTTTACATTATAAAAGGTAGAAGAAAATTCAAAAGTTTACATGGTCATCTTTGTTTTGAGTCAAATGGCATTCGACTGACTCAATACCTGTCAAAAAACGACCATATAACACGTGAGTTTAAATCAAGAGTTTGTTTTCATCATTCCTGCAAACATGCAGTGTGCCGGAGTGAGGTTTTTATCTGCAGCAGTGTGTTTGTTAAGTTTAAAACCAATAAAGCTTGCCTGGTTCCAGCCTACTCTTTCTTTACTTTTTTATCGTGTTTGCTCATTTAAGAGAGCTAATTAGGAGCAAATTGATACCAAAATAAATACAACCCATACTTTGGCTACATGCTTGTTTTCTTCTGGCCCAGTATACACCCAGTTCGACAGCCCGAATCTGGCCCATATATAGGATGATTGTCAGATGCTACTTCCAAATCTGGACCAAATCTGGCACAGATGTGGAAGTATATGACCCAGGCATATGTTGGGCCAGAAGTTTCATTTTGCTATTTGCTATTGCTACATAGCCAACATTAGCTTCAACGTTAGCGTGAACAACTTACCCGTCTTGCCAAGCGCTTCAGTCATCATTGCATTTACAGTGCAAGAGATTATAATACGTTTATTTGAACAAACTTATGGGATGAAAGATTTATTGCTATTTATAATTGCCTGTTACGAAGTGCTATATATTAACCTGTACTTAGGTTCCTGACTTTTCTTTTTCTCAGAAATATTCATAATTCATTTTAGTTATATTTATAAAAAGGAGCAGCACATTTTTCAGACAATATGCTGGTACCTCATTAAAAAGAAAGTCTAAATGCTGTTAGTTTAAGCCTCTGAGATTAATATTTAAGATTCATTGTGGGAGATATAAGGTACTTTTGACCTATTAAATTAATTTTCTTTTAATTAAGTATGATTAAACTGATTCATTTAGTAATTTGCATTAACTAACTTGCTTAAGCACTTAGAGAAATACAATCAGGGTCACAGAGCTGCTCTTCATTAGAGATGTTCAAACATGGATTCAATTTGTTTTATTTTTACCCACTAATTACTCAATTTGTTCCTCTGGGGCACTGAGAGTGTCCTGCAGTAAGTTCAACAAACAGAAACTGAGAATTTGATATTAATTTGATTGTAATTAGTTTGGAATATTTTTGCATTATATTATCATTTGTCTGACTTTCCATCAGAGAACATGCGATGTGGTTTTAATGCAACAGAGATAAAATACAAAATAAGCCACAAAATGAGTCACAAATTGATTAGTTAACACAACCTATTTGCATGTGTTTATACTAGCACTTACGTAACAATTGCAGGCCTGGAAATAAAATGCATTATTGTGCATTATTAAAGTGTGAGTCAGCCTTTGCATAACACATTTGCTTATTCAATAACACTTTGAGGTTGTATGTCTGTGGAATATTAAGTGATGCTGGATTATTATAATTGTTTATTACAAAACATACCACATCATTTTAGTATCAGAGTATAATGATTGTTCCTGTCACATAATACGTCACATAATATGACATGGGGATGGGCATACTGTTATTTGACATTTGTTTATTCAAACTTTTGAGTGATGGTAACTTTGGAAAGTAGGGAATTACCTTTAGTAGGTTTATTGTAGATTGTTTGACCAACACTTAAAAGGTCTGATATTTTACACTTTCCGGTATTTTATTTCAAGTGTTGATCTGCAAGAACATATATTTGTGGTTTTAAAAAGTAAAAACTTTTTCAGTGTAGTTTTACATCTCCTCTCTGGAGCTCTAGTAACAACAGGTCGGTGAGCCAATCAGAAGAGATCAGAAGAGAGCCTCTCTTCTCATTGGTTGACTGTTTTCTGAGTGTTGAATAAAAGTACCGCAGATTTCAGATAAACACTCAGAAAAAAACAAATCCTGCAAGGTTAGATGGTGGGTCCAGGTGGGCGGGGCTTGGGGCTTGGCTGCAGATGTTGTCATTTTCTGAATATAGGCTGTGTGCATTTCTCTGTGGACTGAGTGTTTTGATGCATTCACAGTATTAATAAAGAACCTAGACCTGATTTATAATCAGACAACACATGGAAATCTACCTTTATACTATATGGGACCTTAAATCATGACATCAGGAAAAATGGTGTGTCCCAGAACTACAGAGGAACGTTAAGAAGGCAGTCTTGAATTCATATAATATGAATTTCTTTTCTGTACTTTCTTTTCCTGTATTTTTTCCCAAAAGAAAAATAAATCATGCACAAATCTCTAAACAACCTACTGTTTCAAACTCAAAAAGCAAACTTTAAAACATTAACAAATTAGGCTTTGCAGGTGTTTGGCAAAATGTAGTTAATGTATTCAAAGTTTTCCTCAACGCACTTGTGAATGTGAATAAAAACAATGTGTTTTAATATGAAAGGTGTTGGAGGTGTTTTCATTTAAGCTAATTAGACCTATTTTCAGAGTGAACCTTGCTGGATTGCTGCAGATAGTCTGGGGTCAGAGGAATCATTGGTCCTGCCTGACGTAACAAGGTTTTCAGAGAAATGTCAGTCAAGTTTGTTATTTTCACACCTTGACATTCCTGACAAAAAAGTCTAATCAGCTCAAATAACTGAGCACACCTGTGTGGGTGCACCTGGGTATTCAGCTGGGTTTAAGAGCAAACAGAGCTGTTGCTAAAATTCTCTGGTCTAATTTTATTTTGGACAACCTTTTTAGCCCTTTGTGATTTCAGATAACTGGTCTAATTATAAAGTTTGCAAGTTCCTCTCAAACTCTATGTTGCTTGGGAGTGAGAATGATGTAATGCTATCTGTCTGCACCACTGAGCTCACAGCTGCACTTTTCAGCTCAGCAGCAGGAACAGACTCTTCTGATCAGAGGAGGAAGTTCCGAGCATTTTGTTGGAGACACATCACTATTTGGACAGCTGGTCTGTCCCAATTTAGGCAACTTATTTAGAGTGGCTCCAACACCAAGGCAACTTAACCACAACAGGAATAACTGCTTATAAAATTTTAGGCACAGAGATCAAGGTCAGCTCAGCAGGCAGGGAGCAGATTGTTGGGGTTAATTGGAATCAGGTGTGCACTTCACTTAACGAGGCTGCAGTCAATAAAGCCCCAGTACTGCCCAAGACGTAAAACTGGAAAGGGAAGGAACACTGATATATGTTCTGGGTCTGGCCACGTCTAAATTCAACAATGACATCACAGGAATAACCATAATTACAGAAGCAATATCAAAATCAATACAAAATGAACTCAAATTTATTCGAATTATCACAGCCAACAAATGTGTAACCATGAATTGGAAAGGTGTGGCTCAGGAGGTAGAGCGGTTCATCCACTAATCAGAAGGTCAGTGGTTCGATCCCTGGCTCCTCCAGTCCGCATGTTGAAGTGTGCAGGGGCAAGATACTGAACCTCAAACGGCTGGTCCATCAGTGTATGAGTGTGATGTATGTGTAAGTGCTTTGAGTGGTCTCTAAGACTAGAAAAGTGATATATAAGTGCAGTCCATTTACAACCACCTACATCTGCTAGACAGACTAATGAATTAGCGTCATGTACAGAAAATGAAAGAAGTACAACCTGAACAGGAACTACAACATAGAACTGCTTTTATTTTCA
The DNA here is from genome assembly GCF_002260705.1 of Seriola dumerili. Lineage (NCBI taxonomy): Eukaryota > Metazoa > Chordata > Actinopteri > Carangiformes > Carangidae > Seriola > Seriola dumerili. Next base: position 503,832 of record NW_019174636.1, on the reverse strand, counting down.
AATAAGTAGCATATTGAATCCAACTGTCATGTGTGAGTCAGACATGTTTGCTTTATAGTTGTTGATGGGTTTTTTTTTTCTTTTCTCTTTGACCTTCTCATTCATACACAAAGGTTGTCATCTCTTCCCCTTTCTCCTTTTTAATACTTCTACCTTTTTTCGTTGAATAGGTACATTTTCTGAAGAAATTAGTTGCTGGGCCTGAGGGGGTGGGTGAGTGGGTGGTATGTGTCTGAGTTAAGGGGAGGGTGGGAATGGGGACGAGGCGTGGGTGGTGGTGGGAGGAAGGTGGATTGATGTGGCTTCTATGTGATGTGTGATTATTCAGCTCGAGGGCCGTTCTGTCATAAAACCATGAAAGAAAAAATAAAGGAAATGATGTTTTATCGTCATGTAGTGTTGTGATTGATTTGTGTCATAGTTTGTTGTACTATGAAGATTTAAAAATAATAATAATAACGACTAACACTGAGACGGGAGAATTAAGTAACCACCATATTTGTTACATGTCTTACTTGAACCTGCTGGTACAATTTAATGGAGGCAGAATATGATCACAATCCCATATCTGATATAAAGATCTAAAGATGAATTGTAATCATTTATTTTTTAACAAACACCATTACCTGGTCAAATTTGTTGAAGTTTACTCAAACTAATGACACCCCCAACAGCTCTACTTTGTATTTAGTGCTAATTAGCGACTGGCAACAGACAGTGAACATGATGAATATTATATATGCTAAATATCAGCATGTTAATATTCTCACTGTAAATATGTAAAGTTGACATTAGCAGTTAGCTCAGCGCAATGCTGTGTCTAAATGAAGTTGCTAGCATGACTGTGGACTCAAGCTTTCAACTACCTCTTTGTGCCTTATTTCATGCTCATCCCTATGGTGACTGTGCACTATTTATGACTCTTGGTATATATATAAAAAAAAAAAAAATCAATGGACAAACAGGAAATGATTTAAACCTGTGCAAATATAACAGTGTTCCTCTTCACAATAGGTCTACTTTTTACTTTTGGACACTGAGGTACATTTTCCTGATAAAACGTGTTTACCTACATGTGGGATTTTTTTCCAGTAGTTGCCATGTGTTATGAGTCTCTCGTCAGTCTTGTGTAATCTGCTGCTGCTCGCGCTGTGACTGGACTGTGAATGTCAGTGGAAGTTCTGGCTGACTGGCTCTCGCTGTCGCTACAGAGCAGGACTGCACTTCATTTCTAAATGTTTGTCTTTCTGCTTGGCCATTGATTTCCTCTCTGTCTGTCTTTATTACTTTGGCTCCCCTCCTGTGAATACTCAACACACACACACACACACACACACACACATACGTACATAGACACACATCCTCTCACACACGTACACACAACCATAAATGTCTCAACTCTCCCCTTCCCCTGGCAGCCGTCTGATCCATATTGACAATCCGTCGTGGTTAAGCTCCCTCACTGTTCCTCATTAAACCTGTACAGGGTGTCTTGTTCTACCTGTCTGTTCTCCTTTCCACACTCATTCTTCTCTCCCTCCTTTCGTCTTTCCTCATCACCCTCCTGTCGCCTTTGCTGCAAGGCAACAGAGAAAGAGACAGAGCATCTTAACAGCGTGCACCTGACAAAGACGTTCATTTTCATCATGGTATGTCGCATCTAATCCTCATCTTTTAACGTTTAGTATCTGATGAGTCTGACCCCACATTTATTTTTATTATACCTTTAATTTGTATCTACGTAATGTCAATATGCAACGAGACAAATCTTTTTACAGCTGTAGTTTTTGAAGCAAAGAATCACAAATGGATCAGGTCGAGCTGAATCCAGTAGAATATACCTGCATCAGCCACAGTCTCTATCCTTCAGATGAACTCAGATATCAATTATTCCAACAAGATTAATGGTTAAAGATGAAGGTTACTACTATAACTACAATCTTTACATTTAATATTAAAGTCACTACAACTTTAATGTATTTAACAAAAAGATAGCAAAATGAAACTTGTGACTCAAGATATACCTGGGACCTCGGCCAAGGTCTGGTCCATATACTTCCACATGTGGGCAGAGTCTGGCTTTTATTCTCTGGCCAGAATTGGTCCAGATGTGGAAGTAGCATCTGACAATTATGTTGTGTATATGGGACAGATTCAGGCTGTGGAACTGGGCCAGAAGCAGATCAGCATACGGCCCAAGTACGGCCTGGAAAGGTGTTAACCGTGTTAATTTTAGTGTTGCAATGAAACCAGAATTCATCAGCATTTCATTTGGTGAAGTAGTTTGTCTGCCCGTTGGACTAACACCACTTTGGGAATCATTTTAAAAGTGATAAACTGACTTTGATGAATTTCAGCACACAGGCAGTGTAGTGTTGATTTTTGCACTTGGAGCCAGACACTGATTACCTTTCCGTGTAGGAGTGCTCATTGATTTCTCAACATTTATTACATTCTGGTTCAATTAATGAACGACAAGTGGATTACATGAACGCAGGCTGAAAAGAATTGTTTCTGACAGAGATTTGTAAAAAAAAAAAATAATATATATATATATATATATATATACTAAAACCCAAAAGAAGTTTGTGACACAAAATCAAGTAAAAAAATCCATCCAAGCACCTGTGTCAGCAATCACTTATGATCATCATCATCATCATCATCATCATCATCAAGAAATAAAATGCATTATTGTGCATTATTAAAGTGTGAGTCAGCCTTTGCATAACACATTTGCTTATTCAATAACACTTTGAGTTGTATGTCTGTGGAATATTAAGTGATGCTGGATTATTATAATTGTTTTATACAAAACATACCACATCATTTAGTATCAGAGTATAATGATTGTTTCCTGTCACATAATACGTCACATAATAATGACATGGGATGGGCATACTGTTAATTTGACATTTGTTTATTCAAACTTTTGAGGGATGGTAACTTTGAAAGTAGGGAATTACCTTTAGAAGTTTATTGTAATTATTTGACCAATACTTAAAAGTCTGATATTTTACACTTTCCGGTATTTTATTTCAAGTGTTGATCTGCAAGAACATATATTTGTGGTTTTAAAAAGTAAAAACTTTTTCAGTGTAGTTTTACATCTCCTCTCTGGAGCTCTAGTAACAACAGGTCGGTGAGCCAATCAGAAGAGATCAGAAGAGAGCCTCTCTTTTCATTGGTTGACTGTTTTCTGAGTGTTGAATAAAAAGTACCGCAGATTTCAGATAAACACTCAGAAAAAAACAAATCCTGCAAGGTTAGATGGTGGTCCAGGTGGGCGGGCTTGGGGCTTGCTGCAGATGTTGTCATTTTCTGAATATAGGCTGTGTGCATTTCTCTGTGGACTGAGTGTTTTGATGCATTCACAGTATTAATAAAGAACCTAGACCTATTTATAATCAGACAACACATGGAAATCTACTTTATACTATATGGACCTTAAATCATGACATCAGGAAAAATGGTGTGTCCCAGAACTACAGAGGAACGTTAAGAAGGCAGTCTTGAATTCATATAATATGAATTTCTTTTCTGTACTTTCTTTTCCTGTATTTTTTCCCAAAAAAAAAAAATAAATCATGCACAAATCTCTAAACAACCTACTGTTTCAAACTCAAAAAGCAAACTTTAAAACATTAACAAATTAGGCTTTGCAGGTGTTTGGCAAAAAATGTAGTTAATGTATTCAAAAGTTTTCCTCAACGCACTTGTGAATGTGAATAAAAACAATGTGTTTAATATGAAAAGGTGTTGGAGGGTGTTTTCATTAAGCTAATTTAGACCTATTTTCAGAGTGAACCTTGCTGGATTGCTGCAGATAGTCTGGGGTCAGAGGAATCATTGGTCCTGCCTGACGTAACAAGGTTTTCAGAGAAATGTCAGTCAAGTTTGTTATTTTCACACCTTGACATTCCTGACAAAAAAGTCTAATCAGCTCAAATAACTGAGCACACCTGTGTGGGTGCACCTGGGTATTCAGCTGGGTTTAAGAGCAAACAGAGCTGTTGCTAAAAATCTTGGTCTAATTTTATTTTGGACAACCTTTTTAGCCCTTTGTGATTTCAGATAAATGGTCAATTATAAAGTTGCAAGTTCCTCTCAAACTCTATGTTGCTTGGAGTGAGAATGATGTAATGCTATCTGTCTGCACCACTGAGCTCACAGCTGCACTTTTCAGCCAGCAGCAGGAACAGACTCTTCTGATCAGAGGAGGAAGTTCCGAGCATTTTGTTGGAGACACATCAACATTTGGACAGCTGGTCTGTCCCAATTTAGCAACTTATTTAGAGTGGCTCCAACACCAAGCAACTTAACCACAACAGGAATAACTGCTTATAAAATTTTTAGGCACAAGAGATCAAGGTCAGCTCAGCAGGCAGGGAGCAGATTGTTGGGGTTAATTGGAATCAGGTGTGCACTTCACTTAACGAGGCTTGCAGTCAATAAAGCCCCAGTACTGCCCAAGACGTAAAACTGGAAAGGGAAGGAACACTGATATATGTTCTGGGTCTGGCCAACGTCTAAATTCAACAATGACATCACAGGAATAACCATAATTACAGAAGCAATATCAAAATCAATACAAAATAAACTCAAATTTATTCGAATTATCACAGCCAACAAATGTGTAACCATGAATTGGAAAGGTGTGGCTCAGGAGGTAGAGCGGTTCATCCACTAATCAGAAGGTCAGTGGTTCGATCCTGGCTCCTCAGTCCCGCATGTTGAAGTGTGCAGGGGCAAGATACTGAACCTCAAAACGGCTGTCCATCAGTGTATGAGTGTGATGTATGTGTAAGTGCTTTGAGTGGTCTCTAAGACTAGAAAAGTGATATAAAGTGCAGTCCATTTACAACCACCTACATCTGCTAGACAGACTAATGAATTAGCGCATGTACAGAAAATGAAAGAAGTACAACCTGAACAGGAACTACAACATAGAACTGCTTTTATTTTCAAATAAAGTAGCATATTGAATCCAACTGTCATGGAGTCAGACATGTTTGCTTTATAGTTGTTGATGGGTTTTTTTTTCTTTTCTCTTTGAACCTTCTCATTCATACACAAAGTTGTCATCTCTTCCCCTTTCTCCTTTTTAATACTTCTACCTTTTTTCGTTGAATAGGTACATTTTCTGAAGAATATAGTTGCTTGGGCCTGAGGGTGGGTGAGTGGGTGGTAATGTGTTGAGTTAAGGGGAGGGTGGAATGGGGACGAGGCGTTGGTGGTGTGGAGGAAGGTGGATTGATGTGGCTTCTATGTGATGTGTGATTATTCAGCTCGAGGGCCGTTCTGTCATAAAACCATGAAAGAAAAAATAAAGGAAATGATGTTTTATCGTCATGTAGTGTTGTTATTTGATTTGTGTCATAGTTTGTTGCGCTTTGAAGATTTAAAAAAATAATAATAATAACGACTAACACTGAGACGGGAGAATTAAGAACCACCATATTGTTTACATGTCTTACTTGAACCTGCTGGTACAATTTAATGGAGGCAGAATATGATCACAATCCCATATCTGATATAAAGATCTAAAGATGAATTGTAATCATTATTTTTTAACAAACACCATTACCTGTCAAATTTGTTGAAGTTTACTCAAACTAATGACACCCCCAACAGCTCTACTTTGTATTTAGTGCTAATTAGCGACTGGCAACAGACAGTGAACATGATGAATATTATATATGCTAAATATCAGCATGTTAATATTCTCACTGTAAAAATGTAAAGTTGACATTAGCAGTTAGCTCAGCGCAATGCTGTGTCTAAATGAAGTTGCTAGCATGACTGTGGACTCAAGCTTTCAACTACCTCTTTGGCCTTATTTCATGCCATCCCTAAGGTGACTGTGCACTATTTATGACTCTTGGTATATATATAAAAAAAAAAAAATCAATGGACAAACAGAAATGATTTAAAACCTGTGCAAATATAACAGTGTTCCTCTTCACAACAGGTCTACTTTTACTTTTGGACACTGAGGTACAATTTTCCTGATAAAACGGTGTTACCTACATGTGGGATTTTTTTCCAGTAGTTGCCATGTGTTATGAGTCTCTCGTCAGTCTTGTGTAATCTGCGCTGGCTCGCGCCTGTGACTGGACTGTGAATGTCAGTGGAAGTTCTGGCTGACTGGCTCTCGCTGTCGCTACAGAGCAGGACTGCACTCATTTCTAAATGTTTGTCTTTCTTGCTTGGCCATTGATTTCCTCTCTGTCTGTCTTTTATTACTTTGGCTCCCCCCTGTGAATACTCAACACAACCACAAACACACACACAAGCATACGTACATATACACACATCCTCTCACACACGTACACACAACCATAAATGTCTCAACTCTCCCCTTCCCCTGGCAGCCGCGTCTGATCCATATTGACAATCCTCGTGGTTAAGCTCCCTCACTGTTCCTCATTAAACCTGTACAGGGTGTCTTGTTCTACTGTCTGTTCTCCTTTCCACACTCATTCTTCTCTCCCTCCTTTCGTCTTTCCTCATCACCCTCCTGTCGCCTTTGCTGCAAGGCAACAGAGAAGAGAACAGAGCATCTTAACAGCGTGCAACCTGACAAAGACATTTCATTTTCATCATGGTTATGTCGCATCTAATCCTCATCTTTTAACGTTTAGTATCTTGATGAGT
>NW_019174636.1:447562-497150 GCF_002260705.1 Seriola dumerili | reverse complement strand
ACCCCCTTGCAGACACATTTAAAATTTTAGGCACTTCTAACTATTTTTGAGTTGCACCCACTGCGTTTAATCCACATGTTGATTGTCAAGGTGAAATTAACATAACCTGTCATCGTCATCACCGCCCCCTTATGACAGAGTGATGACTAAAGAGACATTCCTCCTCATGTTTTTTGTCTGGTAAATGTACAGCCACTTTTTTCTTTGGTGTAGTGAAACATTTACACATAATCCCTAATATGAAACCTTTTGATTTGCTTAGTACAAGAAAGGATTATTTTAATTAATTGTTGCAATTGTTTTTTTACTAAACAAAAACTAAGAGTTACACAATGAGACCCTAAAAACTGCAAAACCACAGTCAGATATTCATTTAGATATTGAAATATTTCCATGACATCAACAATTTTACTTGGGACTTGGAAAAAAGAAAATAAGAAAATGAAGTTTGATGCTGAACTCACAACATTCTTTCTAGACTGGTGAGTAAACAGCGGTTAATGCTAACATTAGCTATGTTTGCGATAGGGATGAGTCTGACCCCACATTTATTTTTATTATACCTTTAATTTGTATCTACGTAATGTCAATATGCAACGAGACAAATCTTTTTACAGCTGTAGTTTTTGAAGCAAAGAATCACAAATGGATCAGGTCGAGCTGAATCCAGTAGAATATACCTGCATCAGCCACAGTCTCTATCCTTCAGATGAACTCAGATATCAATTATTCCAACAAGATTAATGGTTAAAGATGAAGGTTACTACTATAACTACAATCTTTACATTTAATATTAAAGTCACTACAACTTTAATGTATTTAACAAAAAGATAGCAAAATGAAACTTGTGACTCAAGATATACCTGGGACCTCGGCCAAGGTCTGGTCCATACACTTCCACATGTGGGCAGAGTCTGGCTTTTATTCTCCGGCCAGAATTGGTCCAGATGTGGAAGTAGCATCTGACAATTATGTTGTGTATATGGGACAGATTCAGGCTGTGGAACTGGGCCAGAAGCAGATCAGCATACGGCCCAAGTACGGCCTGGAAAGGTGTTAACCGTGTTAATTTTAGTGTTGCAATGAAACCAGAATTCATCAGCATTTCATTTGGTGAAGTAGTTTGTCTGCCCGTTGGACTAACACCACTTTGGGAATCATTTTAAAAGTGATAAACTGACTTTGATGAATTTCAGCACACAGGCAGTGTAGTGTTGATTTTTGCACTTGGAGCCAGACACTGATTACCTTTCCGTGTAGGAGTGCTCATTGATTTCTCAACATTTATTACATTCTGGTTCAATTAATGAACGACAAGTGGATTACATGAACGCAGGCTGAAAAGAATTGTTTCTGACAGAGATTTGTAAAAAAAAAAAAATATATATATATATATATATATATATACTAAAACCCAAAAGAAGTTTGTGACACAAAATCAAGTAAAAAAATCCATCCAAGCACCTGTGTCAGCAATCACTTATGATCATCATCATCATCATCATCATCATCATCAACCCCCTGCAGACACATTTAAAATTTTAGGCACTTCTAACTATTTTTGAGTTGCACCCCACTGCGTTTAATCCACATGTTGATTGTCAAGGTGAAATTAACATAACCTGTCATCGTCATCACCGCCCCCTTATGACAGAGTGATGACTAAAGAGACATTCCTCCTCATGTTTTTGTCTGGTAAATGTACAGCCACTTTTTTCTTGGGTGTAGTGAAACATTTACACATAATCCCTAATATGAAACCTTTTGATTTGCTTAGTACAAGAAAGGATTATTTAAATTAATTGTTGCAATTGTTTTTTTACTAAACAAAACTAAGAGTTACACAATGAGACCCTAAATACTGCAAAACCACAGTCAGATATTCATTTAGATATTGAAATATTTCCATGACATCAACATTTTACTTGGGACTTGGAAAAAAGAAAATAAGAAATGAAGTTTGATGCTGAACTCACAACATTTCTTCTAGACTGGTGAGTAAACAGCGGTTAATGCTAACATTAGCTATGTTGCGATAGCAGAACTTACAATTAGCTCCTTTAAACTGATGTGGAGGAGGTAGTGGTGCTGGTCTGAATGAATCAGTACCAGGAGCTGAAACATAACAGAGATTATAACCATTTGTTTTGGGGCCCCAGGTGAGCTGTTTTCAGCAGGGCCCCGGATTTAGACCAGTGCCCCTGCTGTTGAGGTCTGATTGGACCCAGTTCTCCACATTTAAACCTTGACTTGTCAGATCTTGTAGATGTTAGAATGATTTTGGTGACAAATCTGCCAGCAGCTAATAACAAACCAATTGTCCCCTGCACATCACAGATTCACACAAACTAGGAGATTATGTAAGGGAACTACAACATTTACAAAAAAAAAAAAAAAGTCAAAGACAGGTAAGAGAAAACTCCTGTGTGATTATATCAAGAAAAACCACAGCAGAGAACTACACTCCACACAAACACACACTCTGGCACAGAAAAGCACGTACATCCAGTCCTGACATCCCTCTTCTTCCACACCTCTCTCTCTCTCTCTCTCTCTCTCTCTCTCTCTCTCTCTCTCTCTCTCTCTCTCTCTCTCTCTCCCCCACCAATCAAGCACCCCGCCGCCACCTGCATCAGCACCGGCTGCAAAAGTTGCTCTTTCAAAGGTAAGCCTGTACACCGATCAATATATGACAATCTACCCGATCGTCGATATCTCGCCGCTGTTATTTTATGCACTAACGACGTGACAGCGTATCAATCGGACCGGTGTACGCGTTCACAGCTCAGAGCCGCGGAGGAGCGCGCCACATGTAGCCTACATGTACACATTGTACTCTCGATAAAATCATCTGGGAGCGACGCTTTGCATTTTGTGTTCATGTGCATTTGCATTAGTGAAGATTTTAAAGCTGCTTCTATCGGGCAAAGCTTCAGATTATAGAGAAAAGTGAGGAGGATCTGTTTGCAAGGTAAGAGCTCTTTTCAAAATAAAAAAAAAAAAGAACAAGGCGTTGGTAATTCAATGATATAATGTTCAGTGGATGCAATGATGTTACAATTACAGGAAACAAAAATGTCACATAGGACAATTTGTTCACTAACTTGTTACTGCAAACCCCCCTTGTATAACTGATCAATATGTGATTTCTCCTTGAGGAAATGTTCAACCAATATTAATTTCAACAAATGAGAATATGACACAATCAACTTTTACCATGTCTTTGTCTCCTGTGCTAGAGAACAGTCTGTGTTATAGGATGTGTAGGATCCGTAGGATGTACAGAGTGTGGGCTCCAGCAGGAGTCTGGATTTAGACTCCTCTGTCTTAGTACTGAACATTACTGAAGGAAGCAAACTGATCCTGCTTCCTGCGTATTGAGTTTCACTTTGCTTCCAGCTGGAGCCTGTGCTCAATATCAATATCTTGGGTTAAAAAAACAAAAGAAAAAAAAGAACAATTAAAAGTTACTTTAATTCTCATTTAAACCTGCAGCCAAATATTTTATGACTTCATCAGATATGAAGATGGGTCAGTGTGCTGCTTTGTTATACAGTTTTAAGGATATTATGATGCTCCTATGGTACTTCAGCAGCAATGTTTGTGTCTGTGAAACTCAGTGCTGCACAAAAATATTCTTATAACCCTTATGTACCACTTGAGATCATTTAATATTTAAGTTGCCAGTATAGTGCAATATGATACATATTATATATATTTTTTTTTCTATAAACAGACATGTCTGACAGTATAGAGCTCTAATATGTAAACCAGTGTACCTTTTCACACAGCAAACACAGGACCATGCATCCCATCATGCCTCTGTGGACTTGGTTCCCCACTATGTTGACATCCTTATCATAATCACCAATGCTCTTGACAAGCTCCCGCACTTCGTCCGTGTTCTGCCACTGCTTCTCTGTATTCACGGCAGGATTCATACCGTCGCTGCATTCATGATGCAGAGTGTAGCTGATTTGTCCTTGAACTTTCGTCCTTGTGCATTGTGCGTTTGTGCTGCTGCCGCTGGCGAACCCTTACAACATGTGTTTGTTCCATGTTGCGCTGCAGGAGCCTTCCTCGTAATCCACAGTCAGTCTGAATAGCGAGGTTTATTTTAGGGGGTTTTTGAGCACAAAACAACAAAGTCTGAGTTTCTGTTTTTTTTTTTTTTGTTTGTTGCTACTGATTACAGTCACTCCCAGGGGTCCTGCAGGGCTTTTTAAGGGGCCCCAGCAATCAGGCAAATTGTGAGTGCAATGCTGAACTGTTTTCAGCTGCAGGTCCTCTAATGACCACTAGATGGGCCCTAAAATTCACTGTGTCACTGTGCTGATAAAACTGTGAAATTCATTTTTGAATTACAAAATCAGAAGATTCTATAGTCTCAGTAGCTTATCTTCTTTCCTTAAATTGATTAGTTTGATATTCAGTAAAGTTTTACTGTAATTCTAATAATTCTATATATGCATGGCTTACATAGACAAAAACCACTGTAACTTTGCAATACGCAGTGCAGTTGCAATCAGCCTAGATGCACATTACTCAACAACATGATACATTTAAAGGTCCCATATTTTACACTTTTGTGTTATATTTAAAGTGTTACTCCATAAGAAGATATATTTGTGGTTTTAAGAACCAAAAACCATCTCTATTTAGTTTTACATCTCCTCTCTCAGGCTCTGGAGCTCTAGTAACAAAAGGTCAGTGAGTCAATCAGAAGAGAGGAGGCTCTGAGCCTCTCTTCTGATTAGCTGACTGTTTTCTGAGTGACCAAATAAAAATATAGCAGATTTCCGGTAAATACTCAGAGAAACCCAATCCTGCAAGTTTGGATGGTGGGTCTATGTAGGCGGGGCTTGGGGCATGGCTTAGAGCGGTGACTGCTTTGTTGTGACATCACCAAGTTACAAAAGTCCTGACAGCTGGTTTTAAGGCTCAGTTTCTGAATACAGGCTGTGTGCATTTCTCTGTGGACTGAGCGCTTTGATACTTTCACAGTATTAATATGTATTATGATAGTATTTATAATCAAAAAAAGACATGGAAATCGACCTTTATACAATATGGGACCTTTAAAAGACCATAAACATAAACTAAAAGTCTCAGTCACTTGAGGTTTGGCAGAATTAATTCTTACAAAATGCCCCTAATACTCCCTGACACAATATAGTTGTTCTTCAAAAACCAAGGCTGCTATTAATCGGTTTCCAGCATCAATTCGACAAGGTTAGCTCTGCTGGATCTTGAAATACTTTGTCAATGTGGGAGGAATTGTCAATCAAGGAACGCTGCAGGCACACAAAGATCTTGTAATCATTCTATAATTTATACTGTTGCCATAATTTATCATTGGGTATGAGATGAAATTCAAAGCATTTGCCTGATTATGGCAAAAAACATCAATATTCATGCTCTCAGTAGCTGGCAACAATCACAAGCACTTGTCCCCAGAAAACGCAGCTTCTAGTTAGATTTCTTTGTTTAAAAGATGATATGGCTGAGAGAGATGCACTGTCTGTAAAGCAGCATGTTTGCTTAATTAAGAAGAGTCTCAGCCTATCGCACTGTGTTGATTTCTGCTTGCTCGTCCCACATTTGCCCAACACAAGCTCATCTCTGTGCCGAGTTTCCCTTTAGAATCCTTCACAGATGGTTCGTCAGTGGTTTTTCTCTGTCTGATGGTCCCTAACAAAGGATATGTTTAAATGCTACATGAGAAAACTTCACACTTTGGCACTTTCACTGGGACTTTTTGAAAGTTTAAGGGATTTCACTTGCCAAAAACCATTCAAGGAAACATTAAATTTTGTCTTCTTGTCAGTGGGGGTGGAGGTGTTGAAGACTTTCAGCCAGCGTTAGTGTCTACACTTTTCTCTGGATTGGTTCCTTGCTCACTTGCTGCCATAAAAAGCTCTGAAGTTTCCCTGTAATTTTGATTCATTACTTTCTGGTCACTGAGAACGGTTTTCTGTTAGTGATGACAAAACAGCAGCAGGATCTCCACAGTGTCATGCAGACAAGATGGGAGAGTAAGAAACTGGGGATGCTTTTACATAAAAATGAGAGAAATCAAACATCTCCAGAGCGCTGAAACAAATGACACGTCCTGAACAAACAAAATAATTCCGTCATTGGCAATTTTTTTCTGTTTTCCAGGTAATTTTTTTAAGTCTGACCATGTTTCTGAACAATCATCTTTGATGAAAAAAACTGATTCTGGTGCATCCTCAGCATTTTTTGGATAAAACTATTCAAATTCTGCCTACAAGAGCTGCAGTGTTAATATTTCATCAAAGGAGAGACAGCTCCACTGGAAGAACATCTATCCAGATGTTACACCTTTCTTGGTGTTCATCTTCCACCAATGGTACAAGCTAGAAGTCTTCATAGGTCCGTTGGTCCCCTTTCTTTTGCCATAGGTCTCTGGTCTGTGTATCAATAAGTCTAATACCAATGTGGCCGTCAGCTCTGATCATGTAAATTAGCCTAATTATCCTCAGGTCTGTTTCGGACAGGCTCTGATTGTCATTGCGTCACTTTCGAATCAGGTTCTCTGCAGATCTGTGAGGACTTCTAGTGCAGAGCGACTTTGAGCAGGAAAGGTCGACCAAATGGGCAACAGGTCCTGAAAACTAAACAACAGAATGAATTGATTGTGACTGCCAAAGCAACCCATAATAGCAGTTTGTGTTCTGACACCTTCATTAGCAAGACAAACATTATTTGTCATGGCTTCCAAACCCTTTCCAAATGATGGTTACAAAAGATTAATATTGGAATCTGACACCACTGGGGTTGTGGGTCGGTTTGGCTTTTGGTACAAAACTACTTGATTAAGGTTAAGGAAAGGATTTTTATTTCGTCATTTAAAATATATTTGGATAGGGTTGAAAATTGTGGTTACAGCTAAAGGAAACTGTCCTTAGGAAATGGCATCATCAAAGTTATACAGTTCGTCAACCCATTTGTCTACCCTACCTTCATCTTAATGATGATTTGTAGCTGTGTAAAAGCATCTCTGTAGCTCAACCCTTGCTGCTAACAAACGACAGCCATAATTCACAGATCTACCAGATGTTTTTTGTTGGTGAAACATAAACAACTGGTTTGTTGAGGCATTTGAACAATGATCTGATGCTGTTGTTTTTCTCTGGAGTCTCCAAACGCTGGTTTGTGGTCAGAATCGCCTCTAGATGTACTGTTTATGTAAAACAACTCAGGATCCCCCGCTGTGTTGCTGCTGATGCCTCTCATGTGGATTTTGGATGTCCTGCAGTTTTGGCAACAGTTTGAAGAAGAAGAAAAAAAAAAAAGAACTAGCAAAACCTGACCCTGTGTCAGTGCTGACGGGGATTTTCTTTTCAGGAAGACTCTGCTTGTTGAGATGTAGGATGTGAGTTTCCAGCAAGAAAGCAGCTGCTCTGCTGAAATGCCTTTGAGCAAAGCATCGAATTCCAGCTTCTTTTTTTTTTTTTTTGAACCTCTGCATTGTACATTTCAGTCATCATGAAACAGCGCTAAATGCTTGTGATTAAGCCATCACACCAAACAGGAAGAAAGTTGGATGGATGAAACATGCCGAGACACTGTGACCACAGTGCTAATGACTCACAAGTCTGTCATCTCTCGTGTGAATGTTCATTCCTCATGTACAATATGCAACCATGGATATCCAGTACATGAACATGTGTGTGTGTGTGTGTGTGTGTGTGTGTGTGTGTATGTGTTTGTTTGTGTGTGTCCGTGTTTGCATGTGTGACATCCAGACTCATCTGCACAATGATGGAAGTCACACACTTTTTATTATTTTTTTTTAATCTCAGCAAAATCCTCTCAGCTGTTACATCCACCCCTCTACTCCCCTAACACACACACATACATACACACACGCACAAACACATTTACACACATACACACTCACTAGCTCCACCGTAGACTTTGGAATTCACTGTTGCCATGGCAATGGAATAGAGCACGCTCTCTCGCATCGCCTGTTCTTTTCTATTGCTTTATCTCTCTCTCTCTCTCTCTCTGTGGAGGCAAACCAGCTTCTCTTGTTTGACAGGGGGCTCGTTTTTTTTTTTTTTGTTTTTTTTTTTGCCGTCAGCATCAGTTTTGGATGTTTATTTGTTTGTTTGTTTGTTTTTTCAATAACATATCATCATCTTCATATAGGAAACATTTGTTTGTATGGGAGATGCTTATGTACAGGAGCATCCCCTGGTTTCAAGACTCATGTCACGTTCGTTAATCGAATCCATCCTGACCCCCCCCAACTCTATCTCCTCTTCTCATCTCTTTCCTTTCTCTCCCTCATCTTCTCCTTGTCCTTTCCTACTCTCCCTCTCTTTCTGTCTTTCCTCTCACTCTCTCTCATCTGCTCTTCCCTCCGCCTCTTTCTTCTCTCAGTAGCTAAGATGACTGCCATGACAATTCAATGAGAGGAGAGGACGCCAAGTGAAGTATCCCCCAGCTCGCTGAAAAGGAGAGAAGGAGTGCTCAAGGTAAAGAGAGGAGAGGGAGAAGCAGAAGAAGAAGAGGAGGAGGAGGAGGAGGAGGAAGAAAGAAGGGACAAGAAGAGAGGCAGAGGAGCGAGGGAAGGGTAAGGGGCGAGAGAGCGAGGGATAAACGGTGGATGGAGGCAGCTCGGACCGGGGCTACGGAGCGCTCTTCACCGACGAAGAAGAAGAAGAACAGCAGCAGCAGCGGGGGGGAGAGGAGATGGAGGCGAAAGGCAGAAACATGCCCCCAGGTAACACGCGCACGCACACACACACACACACACACACACACAGACACACACACACACACACACACATACAGGCAGATGTGGATGTGTTCTTGTATACACAAACAACCAGATGCACTTGTGAATTCACATATATTCACATACATGACACATACATGCATGTACATTAAAGCATAAACATTTAAACACACAAACAAGCACGGATGAACACAGTCATACAGGAAACCACCCATAAACACACACACACACACACACACACACAGGAGTGCAGATATGTACAGAGGTCTGGATTCAGAGGGCAACTGGCTTTGATTAATCTGCGTTGGCATTTGTGTAACCAAGCTAAATGTTGTTTCTTATTTAAATCACAGATGACTGAAGGGAGTGTTGACACATGAGGAGTTGAGGAAAATTCAGGGAACATGAATTTAATGAATTGCAATATTGGACTGAGGAGCCTGACACTTGAAACGTCAGTTAATTTTTCACTGTGTTGTCTTCACATGCACAGTGGGCTGTGGACAACAATTTTTTGTTGTTGTTGTCGTGGTTGTTTTCAAATGTTAAAAACAGCCACGGTTGGTTGTATACATTTTTCAGACTAGCCAATCAGGATTAAGTACAGCCAGGATATGTGAAGTTTTGTCACCTCTTGTTGTCTACATTGGATGCAACACAGTTGTGCTTTTAAACATCAGGAATTCTTCTATTAAATCAACAGTGAAGCCTGAACTGGCTCCGTCTGCAACCTGAAGTTTCTCTTTACAGCTGTGCAGTTTACTACAATAGGCTTCTAGTAAAAACAGGATAAGCATAAACCTGCCATTTAACTGACTTGGCTTTGATATATTTTTTAGTGTGTGGAAATGATTCACCACATCCATCCAAGGCTATTTTTGAAAAATGCTTAGAATATTTAAAGCACATCAGTGATGAAAGATCCATGTTACAGCTTCTTTTAATGCAGACTATGAGCACCTGTAAAAGTAAAGATTTGTGGAAACTCATCAAGATGCCTGTTGCTGCCATGTTGCTATGTCAATGTTGCTGCTCACATGACAGGTTTATACTGAGGTGCAGCATGAAACAGCCTGTAAAAAAAAGTTTGATTTTGAAAAGCTTTGCACATTTTCATTTAAAGGATAGATCTACTGTACAGATTGGAAAGCCCCTTAAGGCAAATTTGTGATTTGTCAAATCGGGTTGTATAAATAAAACTGACTAATCACTCAAAGCAAATTCAAAATATAACGTTGTCGTCATGGAAGTTCTGCCTGTGCCAACACAATGGTATATTATAGAACTGACATGTTTGAAAAGATATATTTGTGGTTTTAAGAACCAAAAACTCTCAATGTAGTTATACATCTCCTCTCTCAGGCTTCTCTCTGGAGCCAATCAGAGTGATTGAATAAAAATATAGCAGATTTTAGGTAAACACTCAGAGAAACCCAATCCTGCAAGGTTGGATGGTGGGTCCAGGTGGGTGGGGCTTGGAGCATTGCTGAGAGCTGTGACATCACAAAGTTACAGAAGTCCTGATGGCTCACTTTAAGGCTCAGTTTCTGAATACAGGCTGTGTGCATTTCTCTGTGGACCGAGTGCTTTGATACTTTCACAGTATTAATATAGAAACTAGACCTGATCTATAATCAAAGAAGACATGGACATCTACCTTTAGACAATTAATCTACAATTAACAGATGTTTTTTAGCCAGAGACACTTCAATCAATCAACCAATCAAAAGTTATTTGGACAGCACCTTGCACAGAGTTTAGTTCTCTGCAGGTGACTAACAAGCTGATAAGAAAGCACAGATGTAAGCTGTTTAACAGTTTGAGACTAATCCACATGAGACATAAAAATAATGGAAATGTAATAATAAAACCAATAAAACAGATAAAAATAGATAAACACCTCAGGGAGTTTTACTGCTATTGATGTTTTCTCTCAGCCTCTCATTCATGCTGATGAACCACATGCATAAGATGTCAGTTTCAATACTGCCGTGACGCTTCTTTATTCTGCATGGGCAGTGAATCATGTAAACAGATTCAGTGGATTCCTTATATAGTATGAAATCAAGCAAGTTTTCTATTTAGGTTTAGAGCTTCTTTTCACAAAATGAGGAGAAAATATGAAACAGCAGGAATACAGATTTTGCAAGGGAGAAATGGAGCTCCCAAGCAACTTGCATATATAAGTTTGAAAATCAGTAATAGTTCCAGATCACTGCAACACAAATTTAAAATGAAACTACCTCAAGAGTGTATTTAAATACATTAAAAAGAAAAAGAAAGACCAAATAAGAAAAATATTTCCTGACGTGAAACTATTCACTGAATGTGTGATCCGAGTTACTTCACCACCCGCTGCAGCGATGCCTTCTTTCCTGCAGTTCTTTTTGGGACTTACCTTAATGCATATTCCAGCAGGCCGGTCACTTTCAGGGTCAGAGTACCAGTGGTCTCTGTTATTTTGGGATTTGCGTTGCCATGGAAACACCCCGCAGGCCCACTGAATTAGCCAAATAGTTTCAAAGCCCACACCGGCAATGATGTTCTCTTTGTGCGATCGATCGTTTACATTAACCTCCCGTTTGGGATCGAGTGAACCGAAGTCGTGATCGAGGCTTCTCCAGGATGTCCGCCATTTTTATTCAAAAGTTTGAGTAACTAAATGGTTAAATGGAAATCCATGTAGTCGCCCCTCCCCACCGCCCCCACCCCCTACCTCTTCCTCCCCTCCCTCTTCCTCCCCTCCATGCTCCTTGGATGTTTCATTTATGTTTCCTGAAGCACAACAGATGTGCTGTATCTCAATTTTCCTCATCGTCCTTCTCACTGTTCACCTCTCAGCTCTGATTTATGTCTCCTCTTTCCTTTCCTCTCCACTCACCTCCTCCTCTCTCATCATCCACTTTTCTCTTGTCATTGTCATTTCTCATTTATTTAAGTGTACAGGAACCTCTGTCCGTCTTCCTTGCTCTTCTGCAGTTGCCCCTGGCTGCCTTTATTGATCTTATCATTGACCTCTAAACACATATTATCTCCATACCTTCAAATTCTGTTGCTCCAGGTTTACACGTGAAGGTCAGAATTGAAATGTGCCCTCCTGCTGTGATAATATATAACTTATATATATATAAAATAATGGATTTTCAAACTTTATTTTAATTTTCTTCCAAACACTTTTTGGGGAAACACTGACAGACTTACACAGAAACATTTTTCCCTCCATGTCTTCCAGCAGTCCATCCTCCACCCTCCACAGTTCACTGTTATATGATATTTGTTGTTTTATATTTTTGTTGAAGCAGCGGGGTCGGCATTTTGTTCTTCTGCCGGCTGCGTGCTGCCAACATTTCTTTACTGCTCCAGGCTGTGTGCGTTGTTTTTTGTTTTGTTTTGGGGTTTTTTTTTTATTATTATTAAAACCCGCTCCACTGTGCTTACCCAGAATGCAACAGAAAGATTTAACCCCATGAGCAGCTATCACCAGTCACCTACAGGGGCCCGTGGGGGACAGTAGTTCTATTAATGCATAAATATTTGACAGTTCAATGCATAAATTGAGCACAGGATGGGATGCAAAGGTGGTTACATGTCTTTTTTTAGTTTCTCATTTTTAATTTCATGGATGCTCAACCTTCCAGGGCATTTTTAACCTGCACCCTTTTATAGAAATAAATGAATCAAACAAGAGTCTATTAGTTTCACATTAGCCTGAGTATTCAAATGAATGAAATGCTATGTTAGCAGAAGTTTGAATAACAACCAGTATAATAACCAGTAAACAAACACAATGACTGTGAGTACAAGGTGACCGTAACCTTTGTGAACAGAAGATAACTCCTTGCAGTAAATGTCTCAGGCTGACGTTAAAGTGAAAGAGTGTCTTTACTCTGCCACCACAGTGGCAGCATCCTCCGAAGGATGCGTCCCCTGAATTAGGACACAGCTAAAGACATCAGTAAAGGTTAATAAAGAACATATACAGTGTAACGTGCTCTCCTTTGGGACAGCTTTGGCCACTTGCCCTCTGAATCCAGACCTCACCAGTTTCACGAGGACTTCTTAGGATGTAGATTAAGATAATGCTTTCATCAAATCTACAGACTATAAAATAAAAAAACAGCACACACCTTGCTTCATTAAAGAATGATTCTAATTCCCGTGCATCTAAAGCATCTTTATGTGCAGTGAACAGAGATGTCTGCTGAATATAAGTTCTTTTGCTCTGTGTTTTCTCTTCAGATATTAGTTTCCTTCCTCGCCCTGCCATGGTGTGGTGTGAGCGTGGCATCCAGGTGCTGCTGACCACCATGGGGGCTTTTGCAGCCTTTGCCCTGATGACAGTGGCTATTGGCACAGACTACTGGCTCTACGCCCGGGCCTTCATCTGCAACAGCACGGCCAACTCATCCCAGGAGGACTCCAACAACAAGGACAAGAAAGACCCTGGGGCTCTGACCCACTCCGGCCTCTGGAGGATCTGCTGCCTGGAAGGTACAGCTGGTTGTGTGTGTGCATGAGTGTGTGTGTTTGAAGCTATGGAAACCTCTGGATGCTCTGGGGGTTGAATTTGTGTGTGTGTGTGTGTGTGTGTGTGTGTGTCTGTGTCTGTGTGTGTGTGTGTCTGTGTCTGTGTGTGTGTGTGTCTGTGTCTGTGTGTGTGTGTGTCTGTGTC
This sequence comes from Seriola dumerili, assembly GCF_002260705.1. Taxonomy (NCBI): domain Eukaryota; kingdom Metazoa; phylum Chordata; class Actinopteri; order Carangiformes; family Carangidae; genus Seriola; species Seriola dumerili. The sequence continues at coordinate 483,705 of NW_019174636.1, read as the reverse complement.
TGTGTGTGTGTGTGTCTGTGTCTGTGTGTGTGTGTGTCTGTGTGTGTGTGTGTGTGATTTATCATGCGCTGGTCATTGGAGGGTCTTGTTGGGGTCAGGGTGCTCATCAGTGTAATCAGAACAGACATAAATAGGTGTTCTCTTACTCACAAACAGTCACTCACACAGACACACACACACACACAGACACAGACACACACACACAGAGTTGTGTTTCCATGACTTCTGGGGACATTACATTGACTTACATTCACCTTCTGGAGACTTCCTCTTACCTTAACCTTAACTAGTACTTGCCTAACCTTATCCTAAACTTCAAACACGTCTACACATTCAAATTTAATGATTTACATTATGGGGGCTCTCTTTTTGTCCCCATACAGAAGACAAGTCCCCATAATGTGTAAACAGATGTAGGTCCCCAGAACATGAGTAATACCTATACCACACACACACAAACACACAGTCACACTCACACAAACTACCAGTATGATATATTGCCCCACTTTTCTTTATTTATTTCCTGCTTTTCAGGTCTTGTCAGGTGCAATGAGTTGTCATTGTTGCTACAAATTGTTGCACTGACATAATTTGATGCTGGTTTACAGCCTGCATGCCATGTGACCATGACAACCATGAAAACAGTCCTTCCATCCATTACCTACTGCTTATCCTTATAGGGTCACGGAGAGAGGCAGTCCCAGCTGACAGTGGGTGAGGGCAGGGTACACCCTGGACAGGTCGCCAGTCTATCACAGGGCTGATTTATAGAGACAAACAGGCAATCACACTCTCATTCACCTATGGGCACGTTAGACTCGCCAGTTAACCTAAGTATATGTTTTTGGTGGGAGGAAGCCGGAGCAACCGGAGAGAACCCATGCAGGCACAGGGAGAACATGTAAACTCCACACAGAAAGGCCCCAGGCCTGGGATTCAAACCCAGAACCTTCTTGCTGTGAGGCAACGCTGCTAACCACCATACCAATGTGCCGCTCACCATGAAAACAATGCAGAACCTAACTTCACTGTCATCAGTCAAATTCCCTTTGTATAGAACTGAATTGTTTTCCCAACCATGCTGTGGTAGCAAATGTAATCACTGCCTGGATTATCTTCAGATTATGTGTTTGTTTGAATGAAGTGCTACATGCCACTCACCCCTCATTGTGGTTAGGTTATGGCAACAACGGCAATTGAGGTAATGTATGGGAAAGATGATTTTGGGTGGCTGTGCCTCAAGAGGTAGAACAGGTCTTCGACTACCTCGAAGGTCGGTGGTTCAATTCCTGGCTCCTCCTGTTTGCATGTCGATGTGTCCTTGGGCAAGATACTAAACCCCCAAGATAGAAAAAGCACAGTATGAATGTGTGAGTGAACAGGTGAATGTGGCTTGCCGTTTGGTGTGTTTTGAGAGATCGATAAGACTAGAAAGAGCTATATAAATTTACCATACATGATCGTGTTGTTTCTCAAGTCATTGTGGACTTTTTAATTAAACCAGAACCAGGATCTAAACCAGATCTTAAGCAAGGGCCGTGAGAGTGTGAACAGAAAATAAGATAAAATAATGCTGCAATATTGTACTGCAGGATCTGATATTTTAGTGGAAAACTAATGACATATGTCAGAGAACATGATATATTCAGTATCAACATTTTTATGATTTGCTAGATACGTTAATTACTAACATTTCTCCATTGTTTTCATAGAAAACTAAATCTGGTCAGCAATAGATTTCCTTCAAAACATAGCCTTTGCAAATAAGCCGTATATAAACATAATTAGTGGACACTGCTGCATATCTGAGCTCCCTGAGCTACACACCTCTTCACTGGCAGTGAGTGAACAAATGGATAGAATAGACAATGTTTGTGATAGATGAACATATCTTCCTGGCAAAATGCTGAACACTGCCTTTGCTTTCAGCTACAACCCCTCTCTGTTAAGCTACATGATGAGATGAGAGCAGGTTGATAGCAGCGACCTGGATGGAACAGGCTGTACCAGCAGACGCGGGGCTCCCTGCTGCTGCCCATTCAAGCTCAGATGCAGCAGGAGCAGGTTTCTGTCTGAAAGCACCTTCAATCACACTGTTCTGAAATTTCTTAACCACCATCAGATCTAAAACATTAGGCGATACACAATTTGTAGCACTGGCTATACCCATGATGCATTATGATATCATCATGACAAGCTGTAAACACGATAATGAGACATTATAAAAGCTAATGTGGCCCATGGTGTTTCCGTTTTTTAGAGCGTTGTGGTTTTGTTGCACGACTCAGATAAGAGGATTTCAAGATGTAGACATTGAAGCTTTGCCTCATTTCTCTCTTTTACTTTCATGCACAGACAAAACACAAATACTTACACATACCGCATACACAGACACCTACTATACTGCACCTTAAACATAATGCTCATCATAATGCCCCAGAGCTCAGATATGAGTGGTGACTCATTCAGTGACTGATGAAGTAGTTTTTCCTGTGTTGCTGCAGCTGCCAGACAGGCAGGACACACAAATACACATATAGTTCAATAGTTTTTGGAAGCTGTTTCATATGGAAGGACCTCTTTTTGTTTGGACAGTTTCAGCGGTAGTTTGATGTTGTATAATATATATAATATTTCTGTCTCGTTAGATGTAGCCAAACATTGACTTTAGTTGTTGCCTGGCAGCTGTTCTATAAAGGTGTTTGACAGACAATCTGCCGCTTCATTCTGATCTAATGCCCACTGGGTTCATTTGTGGATAACTATTCCCTCTCTAATCCAGTTCCTGATCCTTGTAGATTAATAATTCTGCTCCATTACCAGTTCATGAGGTTTATCATGGGATTACTTTTGTTTCTTAGTGTTTCTAAGTGTGTGCGCCGGGAGAGTCCTATTCACATTCTTTTAATGTCTTTTTTTCTGTCTTTCAAATGCTGTATTTTATTGCATGAGAGACATTCTATCTCTCTTTTCCTCTTGATGTTAATTTTGTCCATGTGATGCACAAATAGCTGATAAGATTTGCAACAAAACACAGTTAAAGCTGTGGGTGTCAGGGTGAACCAATGAAGAGCCAGCTTCCATGTTCAATCTCTTGCCTTATTGAAGACAACAAAAGCTGTGTTTCCACCACAGCAACTTTCCCCAGGAACCAGGAACCTTTAGAGGAACTATGCACATTTCCACCGCAGGAACCAGGGTCTAAATTTAGTTTAGGGGTCTGCAGCGCTGAACATTTCTGACTGGTCGAGTACCTGCTGCATTTTATTTCACCCGCGATGTTTAAAAGTCCGCAGTGAGCGAGCACCGAGCGAGCCAACACATTTTCCACACCGTGAAACAGGTCTGGGAGAAGGTAAAAAAAACTGAAACTGGACTTCAAAAAAATAAAGGACCACAACAACCGGAGTGGCTAGGGTTTCCACCCGTCATGTATAATATGGGATCATCCTGCATTTGAAAATAAAATGCTGTGTCCTGTATTGAATATATATGGGACGCAATTTGTTCCGTATTTTCATTCATGTTATTTCCTCAAAGTGCTGTGAATAATGTAATGTCAAGTAATAATTTTGCATAATCTTCCCGGGATTTAAGGCCGCAGACAACAATGGGCCACAGGAACCTTTTAGTTCCTGAAGAAAAGTACCTGGAACAGGTACTTTTTGGTCAAAACGTGGCTAAAGATAGAAAAGGCACCAAAATCTATTTCATACAGGAAGATGATATTGGTTTGTTTGTCCAATATCCAAAGACAACCTATGCTCACATACAAAGATCTCTAGTATTGGTAATGAGGGAGTATGTCACATGATGTTATGGCACTGAAAACCTGTTAGAGAGGAAACAGGTTGTGTGGGTCAAAGTGTCTGACTTTAACATGGGAGACCACTGTTTGTGGTCAACAGTCAATTAGACTGTTAACTGACTTTAGTGTTTTTGTTCTTTGTGATGCCCACAGTTCATGGCCATGTGCCAGCGCTACATCTGCGACTGTGTCTGTGAATGAGTGATAAAGTTAGTCCATTGGGCTTTTCCCAGTGGCCGTTGCCCTTTCAAAATAATTTAGCGTGAGCAGTTTGTATTACATCACCAGGGGGGCATTTACAGTAGATCCACAACAGTTTTCAACAACCGTGCTGAAATAGTGACCAGGGCTCAACTGCAGACTGTAACAGGCCTTTATTTGAGACAGGCATGTATTACAGACAGGCTTTTATTTCTAATTCCCTCTGTTGATTACATATGTGAGCCCAGTCCTGGGCTCATGAATAACAGCCACTAAAAACGAAAAAACTTTTTTGAGCAGCATTGATGCTCCTGGTACAATAGCCTGTTTACTTTTATGTTGACTTACGTTGTGCTGCTGTATTTATTAGTATAGTGGAGCTATCCATGGTACTGAAAGGCTGGAATTAATTGTGTTGTGTGTCGGATGTATGATGGCATTCTCCATGTGTCCACATGAGGAAAGGACAAGACACATGGTGGAGCTGGGTCTTTTTAACCTAAAATTACTGTTACCACCAGTCAGTATAGGTGTTGCCAAATCAACTGGGACTGAAATATTAAAGAATATGATTTAAAGGTTTATGAGAAACATCTGTCTGATTGGCTCCTGGTAACTGTGTCAAGCAATCATAGTGAATTCAAAAGTGGCTTGTGTGACTCTCATCCTACTCTTTTTTCATTTTCTATTGTTTCTGTCTGGTCATCTTCAATTTGTCTGTCTTCTCTGTCCATCTGTCACCCTGTTTACTTCTTCTGTCTCTTCCTCCTCTTCATCTTTACATTAATTTCTTTGTCTCAGCTTCTGTCAGTTTCCCCTCAGTTGTACTGTATATTCTCTTGTCTTTCTGGTTTTCTCATTTCTATTCCTTCCCTTCACCATTCCTGTCTCTTTTCTATCTTCTTCTCTTCCTTGTGATCTCTACTTTTTTTTCTGCCGTCCTCCTCACTCTCCCCTCTTCTTCCTCTCTGTCTTTCTTCAGGCCTGAAGCGAGGTGTGTGTTCCCAGATCAATCATTTCCCAGAGGATGCAGACTACGACCAAGATGCTGCAGAGTATTTACTGCGTGAGTGACACACACACACACACACACACACACACACACACAAACACACGTTTATAAATGAACAACAAATGCACACAGGCATGTATAGGAACATTAGATAACTGTACACTGGCATACACACACATTTACTGTGCACCACAACACATATACACACACACACACACACACACATCTCAGCAGAAAACACACATACACACACTACAGTTTCCATCACACACAGATACAGAAAGGACAGAAGGGGATGGTGGGCGGACATCAATGCACGGATGTCAGATTCAAGCAAAGCGTTCCTGGAGGTGCGTGTGTGTGTATGTCTGCATAGTGTGTTTATGTGTGTGTGTGTCAATGCCCAGGTGCATGGGGTTGGGAGTCTGGGGGTGTACAGAAAGCTTTTTCTTCTTTTTTTTTTTCACTGATGGATTGAACGAACAGCCTTCACTAATGGATTATTTTCAGCTCAGGACTGAGGTTTCACATTCTGCCTCCATTGTGATAGCAGATTCTGTTCGTGCAGCCCTGAACCTTTTGGTTTGCAAAGTATATGTTCTATCCATATATTATATAAAGGTATCTATTTCTGTGAAGGAGGCCCTGATGCTATCTGAAATTCTCTTGTCTGCTTTGCTGTGCAACACTGACTGAACCAGTACATCCCCAATGCTGCATGATCCTCATGATTTGTTTTAAAGGTCCCATATTTTACACCTGTGTTTTATTTGAAGTGTGGATCCATAAGAAGATATATTTGTGGTTTTATGATCCAAAAACCATCTCAATGTAGTTTTACATCTCCTCTCTCAGGCTTCTCTCTGAAGCCCTAGTAACAACAGGTCGGTGAGCCAATCAGAAGAGAGGAGGCTCTGAGCCTCTCTTCTGATTGGCTGACTGTTTTTTGAGTGATCAAATAAAAATATAGCCGATTTCAGGTAAAACACTCAGAGAAACTGGCTGAGACAGCTGCTTTGTTGTGACATCACAAAGTTACAAAAGTCCTGATGGCTGGTTTTAAGGCTCAGTTTCTGAATACAGGCTGTGTGCATTTCTCTGTGGACTGAGCGCTTTGATACTTTCACAGTATTAATATAGAACCTAGACCTGCTTTATAATCAAAAATACTTACACTTTATACAATTTGGGACCTTTAATAATATAAAATGTCCAGAATTTATAGTTATGGACAATTCATTGACAAACAATATGTTTCAGACTTTTCTGCCATAGTTGATGGGAAATTACTGAAAATGTTAAAAATTGAGATATCTTGGAATCTAATTGATTAAATTGATGATAACACTGTAGATTATTTTCTTCTTTGATTAGCAGATGAACTGATTTGTTGAAATGTCAAAAAATAATGAAATAAACAAAATTCCAAAACTCAAAGATTTTCAATTACACAGAAAAGCAGCAAATTCCTACATGACAGAAGCTGGAAGCAGCATATGTTTGTTATTTTTGCTTGCAAAATGGAATGACTAATTAATCATGAATATAGTTGCTCATTATTTTTAGGTCTAATGCCTATAATCATTTCAGCTATACTGCTTACAAATAAACAGGACTGAAAAATGCAACTTTCTCAATGGAGGAAGTAACATTTTACTTGACAAACTGAGGTTCCACAAAGATTTAGAAAATCACTGCAAACACCTACTTGAAGTCAGCTGGACATTCTTTCCTATCAACTACTTCAGATAATCAATAAATAGTGCTGAACTGCCCACGTCGTCCCACTTCCAGTTAACAACAAATTCAGGGAATTATCTGCAGCAGCTGTTTGACATGTCTGACACAAGCTTCTATGAATAAATGCTTATCACAGCATTATGTTTCCCTTCAGAGGCAAACAAAAGCTAACACAGCCTGAAGAGTCACCTTCAAAACCTGAGGGCTCTGCGATACTACGTGTTCTTGCCTGTGATGGAGCTTTTCAGCATTTTAAACTTCGAAAATGTCTCAGTGCTGTATGTTATCGCAGCTGCTTTTAAGCTTGAGGTGTCTGCAGAGGGAGGGGGGTTTAGATGATGTAATGCAGTCTCTCGCAGCCATATTGGAGAGGTCCTACTGTTGGGCAGTAGCAGCTGTGAAGTGATGACTGACAAGTTATTTGTGACAAAGAGCTGGCTTGTACTCCTGAGGCTTCCTATGTCAACATAAAGTTTAGTGCAACTCTGGAATTTAAAGCCAAAAGTTCTTTTTTTTTGTTCTTTTTCATTGAGAAGGAAGGTGGTTGTGACTGTTTTAGACATGCTGCATTACAACTGTATTGAGAACGTCCTCCTGTGAATGGAATGGATGGTAAATGGATTGGACTTACATCAGGCTTTTCTAGTCTTGTCCACAACTCAAAGCCCTTTACAATACATGCCACATTCACCCATCCACACACACACTCATACACTGATGGAACAGCCATCAGACGTAATGAAGTGTTCAGTATCTTGCCCACACATGGACACACATGGACCATGACTTTCTGATTAGTGGACGACCCACTCTACCTCCTGAGCCACCCACAGTCTTGTGAAAACACAACCCCAGAGGTCGTCTGTGCAAGCAGCTCATTGCGACCCATAGGCGACCTCTAGTGGCCGCAGTAATTTTGACGGAAGCAAACGAGGAAGTCAGGTGACGCAGTATAAAGAGCGACAACATCCCTGTTGCGAGGGTTGGGTCAACAAAACTCAGACCTTCGATACAGGAGACCGCTGTTCGTTTCCCGGGTTATTCATGACCTTTCTGCAACCTTAACCGTGTGTTTATTGTAACCATGACAACAAAAGGTTCCCTAACCTTAAGAAATAACTTATTTTTTCAAATGACATAATTTTTTTTGAATGGTCCAAATCCATGCAGCAGATAATGAGCTATTTTAGTCTTGAAAAGCAATAGATTCTACACTTCCCATAATTGATTAGATCCTGCTCACCTGATAAACCCCAGCATCTTCCAGTTCGTAGCTTTCTGGTGAACATGTCGTCTCCAAGCCCAGACTCTCTGATTTGACAAAAGTTCCTCCACAGCGACAAAAGACATCATGTACTAAAACCTCATGTAGAAAATCCATAGAAACAGACCAGCTGCTGCACCGGAGCCAAGTTATAGTGTCAGCTATAGCACATCTTGGTAACACTTTTTCTCCCAGTGTCACGAGTCTGTTAACTTTGCACCTTTAAATGGTGCTGAACCCCACTAATTGTACTACATTAGAAAAGCAGAGGATTTAGTCATACACACACACACACACACATACACACACACATAAAGTCCACACAGAAAGGTTGAGAAACAATGACATCGCAGCCAAAAGAATCACGTATCTGTGCTGATGTCGTCGTCTGCAGGTGTGGTGCGAGCCTCCAGCATCTTCCCCATCCTCAGCGCCATACTGCTCTTGCTGGGCGGAGTGTGTGTTGCTTCCAGCAGCTTCTACAAGAGCAAAAGGAACATTATACTAGGTGGAGGAATTCTCTTTGTAGCTGCAGGTAAGGGGAAATGTGGTGTTGGATTTTATTAAAACACAAACTCTAAATGTTCTTTTTTATGTTTTTAGCCCCGGTTTGAAATTGTGTCTGCTGGCGTTGCCTCTTTTAATGGACGGCTTTGTCCTTCCAATCACGTACTCCACTCTGAGCTTAAACTGTTATTTCACATGTAGGTGTTCCAGAGCTATCAGCCAAATACAGGCATAATAAGAGGCTGTGATGTTTGATATGCAGATGGATTTTCACGTTGTGCCTCCTCGCTGTATAATTGAAAGGAAACTGTTCCTGTATCCCTGCCTGCAAAACAGTTTAATGAAGCTGCAGGTTAATTTGTCTCAGAGGAGCACTTAGAAGTCTTGTATATTTCCTCAGGCCTCAGCAACATCATCGGAGTGATCGTGTACATCTCAGCAGCTCTGAGTGACATTTCCCCCAAGAAGGACGAGGATAAGAAGTGGCACTACTCTTACGGCTGGTCTTTCTACTTCGGCGGCCTGTCCTTCATCCTGGCCGAGATGGTCGGCGTCCTCGCCGTCAACATCTACATTGAGAAGAACAAGGAGCTGCGCTGCCGCTCTCGCACCGACCTATTCAAGAGCACCACGCATGCCATGCTGCGGCTGCCCAGCTACCGCTTCAGACGGCGCTCTCGCTCCAGCTCGCGCTCCACTGACCCGCCACGCTCACAGGAGACCTCGCCCATCGGTGCCTCCAAAACCTTCAGCCTGCCGCCCTCCGCCCCGCCGTTCTCTGTAGCCACTCTGCCCAACCCGCACCACACCAGCGGTGGTGGAAGCGGAGGAGGCGGTGACATCTCCATGTACACCCTGTCGAGGGACTCCAAGCTGGGCAGCCTGGGAGGCGGCGCCCCACCTCTCTACGGCACGGTGGACCGCGCCACACTCTACCAGCTCCACAACTACTTCCCAAAAGATTCCAGCGGAAGTGGCGGCGGAGGAGGTGGAGGGGTGATAAGCAGCGGCACGCTCCCATCTCACTCCAAGTCCAACTTGGCAGCAGCGGCAGCTGTCGCCCAGAACGCGGCACCGCTGAACACCTCCACATCAGCCGCCACACCAGCCCAGCCGGCCCCGATATCCACAGCCACCATGGAGAGGGACAGGGGCAACGTAGGAACCCTGGACCGACTGACAGCCAAAAGGGACAGGGATAGCAACTCAGATACACTTAACAGGAAAACTACGCCAGTTTAAAAGTACACCTCAGAGAGGAGGGAAAGAGGGCGCAGGGAGGGGGGGCGTTGAAATTAAAGAAGAGAGATGGTGTTCAATTTATACAGATGTTAGAGATATCTGAGTTGACAGAGAGGAGGCTGAAAATGTGTAGGTGACACGTCAGCGGTGATGTTTCTGTCCTTGAGCCTGAGGTATAGCTGCCATAACTACCTACAGTATCATAAACAGTCATAGAACATCTGACATTATGTCCAAGTTCATGACATCTGCCTTAAAATGGTCATGACATTTGTTAATTGTGCAGCAATGGTGCAATGGAGGCTTCAGGGAATCACACACGATCATACACAACTGGGAGCTGCCCAGTGAAACCAGTCTCCCAGTGCAGCATTTGGGGGTTAAGTGCCTTGCTGGGGAGGCAGTGGAGCGCTGTAGTTTTTTAGTTTCCTCATTTTGATTTTGTCAAACATTCAACAAAAAGAACAGGAAGTTTTTGATTTGGTGATTTGTAAGTTTGAATCTGGTCAAAAACTGATCATTTCTAAACATGTAGACTTTGAAGCATCCTTTCAAACCAGCTCTTCTAAACCATACAATACTTTATGACACTACAGCAACATAAAACTCCTGAAAGAAAAGTGGCCAGATGGTGTAAGCCGCACTTCTCCGTTACATCTCTGTTTTAAAAGGAACAGAACGACACAGACGGGGACATTCAGCCAAGTAACAAGCTGCTCAGTGACGAGTTGACTGCCAGCTCAAGGTCAACAGTAGCTACTTAACCTCCGGTCCCAAAACAGTGACCTCAGCCATACCTGACAATACTGACACACACACACACACATCACACACACAGCACACACCAGATGAGGCTGACACACTGTGAGCGTATTTATTTTTCATTGTGTGTCAAAGGTAATTACAGTGACAGATGGGCATTCTCCACAGTCCTAGAGAAAGGAACAGCCATAAACTTTAAGCTTCACCCTGAACGCCTCCGTCACACCACTGCCAGTTGTCACCGTTTGGTTCAACGCTGCAAAAAATGTCCATCTGAGCAAGTGGCTTCATCTGATGTTAAAGTCCCACATTCTTTCTCCAAAGGTGTGAAGTATTTGCTGAGTTGTGGCCATGTGGACATAGACTGTTACTCTTGTTTCAAGATGACACTTGTTTTTCTGTTGCCTTAACAATAGGAATTACATTAAAAAAAACATTCAGTACAGACTTGATTTAAGACGTTTATTGAGTGAAGGTATAGGACAATTCAGCAAAAACCCTGGATTATAGTCAATGATATTTTTTTATGTCCAAACCAGAGTGAAAATTGTCACTTTCTTGTTTCACAGGGGAAGTGGGAAGTTAGGGCCAGGCAACGTTAACACTTGGATAATGTAAGAGAAAGATCTAAACCATAATATTTCTCCTAAACCTAACCAAACTGGGACTGTTACAGAAGCTTTATTATTGTAACCATGGCAACAAAGGTCTACTACACCTGCCACCATAGACCATAGTCATACGGCGGCCATTTTTCTGTGACGTCATACTCAAGGTGGGAAGCTCAGAGGATAATGTCATACTGCTATGTTGCAGGTTGCAAGCCATACACGTAGAAAATCTGACAAATCTTCAGAACAGAACAAGAGCCTCTTCTTATTGCTAACTGAACTCATTACCTGTAGGGAGGCTCGTTTCAACACATGCTAGGGTATTTTTCAGACCTTTGCCATGACAGTCTTGGTACTGCTATCCTCAACTTTGACTGAAATCAAAACAAAACTGTTTGCAGTACGTCACTTACTTCCTGACTCATTGAATATTACCTCCCAACGTGAAACCTATCAGAAAACCTGACAGAAACCTACCATAGACTTCTAATAAAGATGGACATAGCCTCACGTTTCTGAAGAGAAATTTTGAAGCTGGGGGCTGCTCCACTGTCACCATCTTGACAATGTCTGACTCCGCCCCCAACTCCCAGCTAATCCAAAAATGGGCAAAGAGGCGGGGCTTGTATGGAGCCGAGACTTGTATTTGTGGCAAGTATACGCTCACCCACCTGTCCCTCAAAGTGGCATGCCCTCAATGATACATAACTTTAAGCCTTAAAAAAATTTAATTGGATAAGTTATATAAAAATTCACCCCCGTGCAGTTGTCATGAAGTAGGAAATTAGCTCTAGAGACCAAAACAGTTTTTTGTACCAGGCTGTAAACATGAGTATTTCTGCTGTAAAGTTGGACAGTTTAACATGGGAGTGGTCATTAGAGGAACTGCAGTGGTCCTTCTTATTGGCTTCATCTCTCAGCCCCTGAGTTTGCCGCTTGAGAATAACACAAACAAATATAAAACAATCAAAGATTAAGTTGGCAGTGATACACTTGCTCCGCTGTGTTATTGATGCAGGTTGATCATGAAACTATAAAACGTTAGTTAATGTTAGTTAATTTCATTCAACCACACTTATTTTCATTGTGGGTCATCTGACTACATGTACCTTAAGAGTTGGTGAAGACACTTGTAAAGATGAACATTTTTGCTCCCTACGTGATATTTACTTGCATAAATTTGATTTCAGGGTTTGTATGACTGTTTATGGTGATGATTGAATACCGACGGCTACAAGGCGGCATCCGCTGAGTGTTCCTGCAAAGGGCTGCAGCCACAGGTGACAGGGGGGGGGGGTCGATTCAGTTTACACTCAGGGGGTGGAGATTTAGTTAGAACATAGATTTAAAAGCTAAAAGTCAAGATCAATATGAAATATCAACCATTTTATCAAGCCAAGTACATCACTTACTCTTAGACAGAAACACAAAGTAAAGCACATTATGGATTATTAGATAAGTTATGAATTAGCTTTAAAGGATTTCTAACAAACCAATCAGAATTTGAGCGTGATATATTTTTTGAAACGTCAGATATTTCAGACGGGGGTTCCACAGTGGATGTACTGCGTAACATTTTGGACTGAACCTTCACACATTCTAATTCTGATAATTGGACTTATATATTGAACTGTGAATGCACTTCTGTGTTTGGAAATGAATTCAAGCCGACCCTGGTCGACGACATGTCGGAGGAGGAGAAGGAGGAAGAGGAGGAGGGAAGCAGAAAAGACCACAACAGCCAACTTCTGTTCGACTTCCCTCCGTCTCTCTTTTAGCTATAACTATATAGGCCTACTATTTCACAAACTAGAATAATAAATGTATTATTGAATATATTATCAAGTCCATTCACTTTAACAAAAGCACATAATGTCTGTAAATGGTAATGTTTGGGTTGTCTCTTCATTCTGAGTGATTGATTCTCATCTCTAGGTTACATGAGATTGTAACTCCTTGAGTATTAATATCATGTTGCTGGTGTTTCTATGATCGTTATGGTTATTGCAGGGTATTTATACATTTTGAAATCTTTTTCTTTTCTCTTTCTTTTTGTAATTCTTTTATATTCCTTTTTAATTTTGTTTTTCTCTTGCTTATGTACACTAAAAGTCAGTGGTGTCACGTGGAAAGCATGTGCACAAAAAGTGAGAGGGTTTAATAATGTGTAAATTCACCTCTTGAGATCGTCCATCGCCGTCTTCGTTGTTTTATGATGTTTATTTATCGGGGAGAGTTGACTGAGCGTGCATGCTCTTTTTCAGCAACGCCCTGTTTAACCTTCACGCACACGCACACGCACACACACACACATATGTACTGGCAGCAGCCCCGTAAAACCAGTGTGCCGCTGGTTTACTGAGCGACTTCCCTGGAACAGCCGGGGGCGTTAGGAGTAGAGGAGGTCATTCCACTTCCTCCATCCAGGTTGTTCCAGGCATTTCATACTAATGGACAACCTTCTGCTTCTTCATTGAATTTCACTGTGTACATTATTTTTACTATCTCTATTATGTAATCATTTTCCTATCTTTTCTGTTCTTCATTATTTCTATAATCTTCACTATTTTATGTGTAATTGCTCTATAATTTGTATCTTTTCCCAAATTTTTTCCCACCAGTTTTGGTGATATATCTCCATTGTCACTCTTCCATTATCATTTTGTCTTCATTTTCCTGAAGGCCATTTATTTTTATTTTCTTAACATTACCAACGTAGCCTAATAATCAGTGTTTTTTAATGTTCTGACTAGTGTATAACTGTAGGCGATAGAATTTATATTAATCTATTTATTTTCGTGGTGGTATGTATAGATATTCTCAATGTTATATTGTTTCCTACACCTGTATCTTTGGGCTATAAAGGCTTCACGCCTGCCTGTGAAACAAGGTCAGTAGCTTAAGTGGTGGGGAAAGAGAGCTAAATGTCGTCTGTGTTGTCAGAACAATAATAAGTACAAGAAAACCGCATCGGCCTCATGCTTCTGAAAATGTGAGACTTGTTTGAAACTCTCTGAATAAACACTGGCACACGGTGTCCTGAACTCGTTTTACCTGTTTTGCAAAGTGTTAGTGTGAAGAACTTGGTCAGAAGTAGACGTTCTGTTCCTTTCGTCTCAGTTCATATCCAGACGTTAAAGCCATTTTAAAGCCAGCCTGAGTCACCGGCTCCTTTTCCCAACACTTAGGCTACTGTCACACGTCAAACCTGAAACTCTTCAAATGGACAACTGGTATATTTCCTCTCAGCAGGCTGATACATGTAAAAGGACAATAAGGAGAATGGGAAGCAATGCAATATACTGATCCTCACTGGAAAAGACAAAAAATATAAGGTATATATACAAATATATATAAATATATAGATATATTCAATAAAGTTCTATATGAAAGTTGTTCGTGTCCTTGCTGTCGGTGCCGTAGTTGATTTAGCAACATGATCATTTCTGTACAGGTCTGCCACAATTGTTAAAGGGAAGGTTGAACTGACGCTACTGGGTCAGGGTTAGAGAAGGATCATGCTCATGATTTAAAAAAAGACCCAGATTGTTTGTCAAGAGTAGTGGAGGTATCTGTTGCACTCCCACTTCGTTGGGCAGCACGTAGCGGCGGCAGATAAAGCGTCTCAAAATACCAGTACCTATTGTTTTCCATCTAACCCCACACAACAGCTGCATCTTGGCACACATCAGTGCGTCGGGAAAAGCCAGTGTCCTATTTCCCAGCTTAGACACACGTCAGCTTTTCAGAAACGTGGCAATATTGTCACATTCACACCCCAGATTCAAACATCCAGGCCTCTGTGCCACAGCTACATGACTGCACTAAATGATGCAATGTGTGGTGCGGCAGCTGTGTGTTGGATTTAAGGGTGGAGACTCTAAATGTGGTGTGATGCACAGAGAAAGGTCCATTCATTTTCTATAGGATAAGAGTAATACGTGAGTGATTCAATGGATCGTAGGATAGTAGCTTATGATGACTTGACCAACTGGGAAAGGAGATGAAGTTTAAAGTTGGTTAAATATGATTTACTTTATGAACTTTATGCAAATCTGATTCTTTTGGGGAAGAAAAATCATGCAGTGGGGAACTAGGAAGTTTAGCCTTTATGTCTGTGCACATATAGACTCTAATAATCTTCTGTAAGTTCCTTCCCAGCAGCACCGGATGTCGTCAGAAAGTCGCTGGACTCTAACGTCGCACAGATGTTACATTTTAGATGGAAATGAAAATCAGGTTGACGACGTTGGAGAAATGACAGTCTGACGTTCAGCAGATGTTTAGCAGATGTTGGGTTTTGCGCAAGACCAGAATGTTGTTATTTTATGTCAAGATGGCATCAGCATGAGACATTTGGAAGACGAAGAAGATTTTGGCTACTTAACAACACAACTTAATACCAGCAAAATATCAACGTCAGCTGTCGTCAGTATTCTACGTCAAATTGACACCGGCACTAGAAGTTGTCATGACATTAACCGAAATTTGACAGTCTGGGCCTGAGGGGGATTTTCGCCTACCGTTGCGTCGCAAAGTGCGGCTCCTGTCGCCTAGCAACCTTGACAACCTTTTCTCACAATAACTTAAGGTTTTAATTCTCTGGGTTTTAGCAGTTGTACCATTAACTGCTGAACTGAGCTTTTACATTTAAAGTGTAATCCGTCGGTAAACTGTCGGTGTTGTCTGCTGCCATATTTTTTTCGTTACCGGCATGCAATAAATCTTGGAAAGGTTGGGCCATGAAGGATCCACCCATTGGAACCTTTGTGGCCCAGGACACATCCTACATTCAACCAAATATCAGGCAGCTGCTCAAAATTACCTGGATAGATAGATAGATAGATAGATAGATAGATAGATAGATAGATAGATAGATAGATAGATAGATAGATAAGAGTAATTTCACAATCTAGAAAAGGAAACAGTGCAGACGCTGACAGGAAATAATTAAGACGGTGAGGTCCCTTAATAACGCTGAGACGTCCTCTCTGGAGAACAACACAGGGAGGGAGTGTCAGCCCAGGGGAAATGTGACAGTTTTTTAATCCCGCTGACAATAGATCTGCTGGCGGAGCACACAGGAGACTGAGATGTGTTTGAGTGAAGCAGCGAGGAATGTGATTTGGTGTCAAAGTTTTAATTAGTTGGCCTCTCTGTCTGGAATCCTCCTGATGCTACAGTGCCATCTCTGTGTCTTTGTGCGACAGGAAAAGGCACAGCAGCATCTGTATTTCTTCATTCCCACCGTATCTGTGTGACTACGCAAGGTAATAGGAAGTAAAGCATATTTCTAAACAGTTTAGCTCACAGAGGAAGGTTGGCACGGCACGCTGACGATTGCGATCCTGTGACATGCTGCTCGTATTTTGTGGATTGCTACGACTTTCCCAGGCACGTAGGCCCACACAGCTACAAGCTTGTGTCTCAGGCAAAGCAGGTTGAGACACAGATTATCTACTTAACAGAAAACACCACAGTTTAGATACATGTTACTGCAGTTCTGTGAGCACATTATTAATGTGTTGATCATCAGATATTGATTGGGAAAGCTAGCGTTAGGGCTTTTCATGCCTCCTGATGTTTTGTCAGCTCATCAGTTTGGATACAGAGTCAGAGGCTAATTGACCTGAGGTGAAAGGTTGCATCTCAGTAACGCAAGGTAATTGGAGGAAAGATTGGTCGAGATTAGACTGACCCGCTGGTCATGTGGTTGGGGTTAGATTTGGGATTAGACACCATCAGCTGTTCTCACATTAAAAAAAACAATACAGCTTGTTTGAGAAACAGTCATGTGATAGAAAGCAAAAACCACAGGTAGAGGCAAAACTACACAGTGTTGAAGAATGACAAAAAAAAAGGCTTTTAGATCTTGTCTTTTAGATACCGTAACTCAAGCCTAGTAAGTAGAGGACATTAACGTGTGAGGATTCTTATTCATAGACTGCATATAAAGATGGACGTAGCCCCTGTAATGTCTCCCATAGATTTCTGAGGAGCAGTGTTGAAGCTCAGAGTGAGCTGCTCCGCTGTCGCCATCTTGGCAGTACCTGACTCCGGCTTACTCCCAGCAAATCCAAAAATGGACAAAAAGGGTGGGGGGTGTGTGGAGCTGAGACTTCGGTGCATGCCAGGCAGCCATACGCTCACCCACCTGTCACTCAAAGCGACCACGCCCTCAATTATGCAGAACTTTAAGCCTTAATAAAATTTAAACTGGTCAGTTATATAAACATTCACCCTCCATACAGTCGTCATGAAGGAGGAAATTAGCTATAGAGACCAAAACTGCTTTTTGTACCAGGCTACAAACATGTTTAGTTCTGTTGTAAAGTTAGACATTTTAACATGGGAGTCTATGGGGATTGACTCACTGTTGGAGCCAGACTCTAGTGGTCATTAGAGGAACTGTAGTTTTTGCCACTTGGTCTTAATATTGATTTTTCTTTTTCCTTCCTGCTGAATCTATTGAAATCATTTAAAGTGGACCAGCAGCTCATTGTGTGCTCGTTAACCATCACATATGTTGAGATGTAGGGAAAATATCACTGCCTTACACTGAGAAATGAGCGTGGAATAAAACATCATGACACTTGTAAATATAAATGAAAGCAAAGAATTTTGAGGTTATGAAACTGATCTTTCTATGGGATCATCAGTTCGTGTTCACTCCAGTTTCCTCTCACAGTCCAAAGACCAGCAGCTTAGGTGAACCGGACACTCAGATTCGCCAGCAGTCAGTAAAAATTCTTGTCTTATAGGTGTTAGCTCTGTGACATACAAGTGACCTGTCTGGTGTGTACACAGTCTCGCCTGCAGTCCCTCTATGGATTCATGAAGAGAACTCAACACGACATGGTGTGTAAATCATGGCTGTCTCTAAAACTGTCAAACTGTTGTGTTATTACTCTCTGTACTATGAATTTGCAAGCTGTAATGTTGGATGTAATGGATAATTGCAGCCTTTTTTATGTATGTGATATCACCTTACTGTAAAGACTGTGGTAGGAGCAGGCTGAAGGGAAAAATACGAATATGCACAGAAACAAGTAAACCTGGAAGAGAAGAAACAAATATTTGGTTGATGCTCTGGATGTGCTACTTTAGATGGATTATTGGGCACCATCTTTGATTAATCCATGTCCCACTGCCCTGACACAGAATGGATTGGTGGCCACACGGGGGAAACAGAGAGGCAGTTCGCCTGTGGGTGTAGTCAGGCAGGAGCCTCCGTATCACTGCTGTGTGACCAGCGTCCAGCGTTCAATAAAAGCTCAATATACTGGAACCCCTCACAGCAGACCCATGGGGTTCTCCCATGGTTCACCTGGCTCTCTTGTATTATTATGTCTGCCGCTCACTGCGGAGTTGTCTTACATACAGTGGAGAATGACAATAGCCACCGCCACCTCGAGTCAAGAGGAGTCTGCCACCTGCGAAGACTCTGCATTTAAATGTCCTCTCTCCTCATTCAGTGTGAAGCTCGCCGTCCGGCTGCCTCTCCTCTCGGGGCTTCTCCGGCGGTGAGAGTGCACGCCTGCAGTCACTGATAACGGCTCCAGGCTCGCTGACAGACGTCCATGTGCCGGTGGGGAGGCCTGTCAGTCAAGATTACGCTCTCATTTCCTCTTGTCCTCAAATCCTTCCTCACTCCCACAGCGGGAGATCCCCAGATAGGAAACCTGGGCTTTCTGAGCCAGCACGGTCTCTTTATGAAAACTCAAGCACACACTGTACCGCACAGACAAGATTCATATTTATTGTGATACTTACGCATACACACAAATACGTTTATCCATATCAGGATTCAGATTATTTGAGTTTACTTTTACTTGAGTTTGTAAAAATGCAACCAACAAAACTCTTCTTATTAAATCACAGGTTTTTCTACCAGGATTTAACTGAAAAATTTAATTTCATAAATTCCATTACATTGTAGTAGTGATTTGTTTATTGCAGGGATTGTATTTTCTTGGATTAAAATCTTATGTGACATTAAACTGTGAAGCTCAGGCAGTGAGTTGTGTGTGTGTGTGTGTGTGTGTGTTGTGGGCGTGTGTTGTGGGCGTGGCTACCTCGTCTGGCTCCTGGTGGTCCTGCACACCTGACGGCAATCTAATCATGTCCCACTACTCAAGTGCTCCGGCTCACCCTTCACTCCTCACCAGACTGTTCAGCCTGTGTCAGTGGCAGCGACTCTCTCGGCCAGCAAGCAGTTACTTGAGAACATCTCTCGTGTTTTCCCTCGTGCTCGTCGCAAGAAACCCAATTCTCTCAGATTCAATCGTGTGTGTGTTTGTGTCAACATGTTTTAATCCCCAAAAAATAAAAAAAATAAATACAAAAGGCTGTTCACAACATGGTCAAGTTGTCACACTGGAGCTGCACCTGTAATTTAGGTCCCCATCAAGCATCAACCTCCAGGGCCAGATAAAATGAACACAGCCATTGGATTTAAAGGAAATAACATAAACTAATGACAAATTTTAAATAACATAAATCCTGTTCTCACTCAAAAATCAGCATCAAAGACTCAAAGCTCGAGCTGCTTACCTGTGTGAGCGTTCGGTTTATGTTGTAAGGGATTATGGGTAAGCTTTCTTTCTGCCTGTCTCTGAGTGTGCGAGCACATGCAGGGTAATTTTTTTTTTTCTTATACAGACACCTGATACTCATGTATTGACCAGCAGATGCAGCTGTATTTGCGAGTGACCATTTAATAGGTGCAATTAATTCTTTTTTTAGCTCATTACTCATTTTACTTTATATTTATGATGCCTGTCTAGACACGTGTGACATTCAGCAGATCCTAATTTAATGTGTCTGGTGTTGCAGATATGTGCAGTACTCTGTTAGAGACTGTTTAAATGTCCGTTTGGTGTGTGTGTGTGTGTGTAAAGACCATTTAGGAAGCTAACCTCTCTTATACACTTCTGTTCTGGGTTTATGCCAATAAGGCTGCAAATATGTAAGAGGTTAATATCAGTTTTCGTCGAGTGCACTCTTCACTAGTTGGGTTCTCATGTTTATTGGAGGAGTGTATTTGCTTTCCAGGGGGATTGGATGACGTTGGGAGTGAACAGCTTTGGGGAGTGAAGCTTAAATCTGATTCTAACTCTCCAGAGTATCAAAGCTACAACATGCAAATAATGATGGACAAACTTTTAACAATTTCACAAGAAAAAAATCACCATTCAACAAACAGTGCTACACTGCAGAGAGTCGTATTGGATTGAATGTCAGTTAGCAGTGAATGTCATTGGCTATAGTGCAGCTCTGGCACTCACCTTCTTGATATGTGAGTTGTAAAAGTAACATGAGACAGTTTACAGAGCTCCAAGGAGATCGTCTGTCCTGTTGTGCAAACCACACTGAGCTCAAATGCAGGTGCATCAGTCAGAAACTATATCTTTATATATTTCCTAAAGATTTTTTTCCCCTTCTCTACTCCAACATTGTTTCCAGTAAAGATCATTGACACTGGAAGATTTTGCAAAAGAAAATTCATCCCAATGCAACGGGACACAAACTCCAATGCCGCTGTAGGAAAGTCAGATATATCAGACCAAAGGCACATTACCCACTGCTTACTGGCATTGGATGTACGTTTTGTATTATAGGTTTGTACAATATAAACATGATTTTGCTGATTTTGATTTTGCGGCTGCCTGTTCAAGATGAGAAAGTCATTTATTCCATCTGCCGTCAAATTACGTAACAAGACATTTACATTTACAGATGCTTTTATCCAAAGCGACTTACAGGGGGACAACAAGTTTCAGAGACTCATTGTGAGTTTATGTACACACGTTTTGATTTTAATGGGGTTTTTTATACACAGTATACGTTTCATTTGTTTTGTATGTTCACCTTTAATCTGCTGAAAATCAACTGCCTTCAGAGGGAGTGAATAAAAAACTGAACTGAATTGATCTTTTTATTATATTAAGAAATTAGACCAAAACAGCAAAGGTACGTTGCTGGTCTGTGAGCCTGAATGGATACAGGTCAGGTGCTTTAAGGACATTGGCCAAGAGGTGAAACTGACATCAGTAAAAATATAAGAAGACTAAATAGTGCAAAGCCTGACAGGCAGCAGGAAAAAGAAAAGCACCATAAACACTGATGTTTTTTCTTGGGATCAAAAATGGCCGACACAGTGATGGATTGTTTCCTGACAGACCACCTGGACATTAGCCTGTTTGCTTGGTTTTCTACTTAGCGAGCTAACGGTGTCTGATGATCCCTGGAGCTCTCAGACAGCAGCGTGAGTGACAGGTGCTGGAGTGTAAAACTTACCTAACACAGGAGGAGGAGGGGCCGGGCCTGTCGCACACTTTGCTGACTCGAAGAGAAAAGTTGTAACTTTAACACCCCAGGATGTGTGTTCATATCACTTAATGGCTTCTCATATTAATTTGAGGAAGATCATTTGAGTCTCTGTGGTGCAGTGAAGTGGACGGGATGACGTCAGGGGTGTCAGTTTAAAGAAAGATTCTGACCGAGCTCACGCTGCGAAGACTTAACTGTGTATCATGATATTCGTGCTTTCCTGTGCACGCAGGGCAGAGGTCCTGTGTGCAAGTGCACACATGTGTATCTTAACAAGTGAATTTGAAAGTGTGTTTGTGTGCACAGCTTGTCTCCAGGTTTGTGTTTCTCCTGCGACGTCAGTCCTATTGGCCACGGTCTATATTTAGCCAGGAGGTCGCAGCCAAACAGCGTGGGAGACGCTTCAGAGAGACGTGAGCCTGGAAGGAGGTCAACATGGTGACTGAGATGTGCTGTGAGCAGGATAACAAGAACTGAACCGGCACTAGGGAGAGGGGGTCGAGGAGGGGCTGAAACCACGAGTCAAAGCAATCCAAACACTTGAAAATCATTGGTATCGCTCTTTGTAGCTCTTATCTATTTAACTCAGTGACCTTCCACCATCCCAAAAGTTCACCAAAGACACTAACGAGGTTGATTGATTTGAAAGTGCTGATGCAAGAGGATTCAACTCTGCCAAGATCACTGGCATGTCATGTGATGACACTGTCACATGCCCCGAACTTTACTTTCCCTCCTGCCTTCAGATGCCGTCGGGAATATCAGAATTATGACTTAAGTGTTCAGGAAAAGGACCACGCTGGTGGCGCGGCAGTCGAAGTATGCACCGTATCATGTGACGGCATGTAACATGCAACCGCAACATCCTGAGTTCAAATTTAGCCAGGACCTTTGTTGTATGTCGTAGCTCTCTTTCCTCACACTTTACTTTCCCTGCTGCTCTTTACTAATTACTGTCTTATAAAAGGTTAAAATATAATGTCAAAAAGGCAGCTAATACAAGAGGAAAGCTGGAATTGTCTGTGATCATGAAGTAGTTAAGATATGATTTTTATATGGGCAGGGAGTACAGTATATAAGTAGAAGTAATGAGAATTCATTTTTTTTCATCATAGTTTGAATTTATGACTTACCAAATTTGTGTAACAATCATTATATGAAAATCACCTATCTGTTTCT
Source organism: Seriola dumerili (assembly GCF_002260705.1). Classification (NCBI taxonomy): domain Eukaryota; kingdom Metazoa; phylum Chordata; class Actinopteri; order Carangiformes; family Carangidae; genus Seriola; species Seriola dumerili. The sequence goes on along the minus strand of NW_019174636.1, from coordinate 461,047 downwards.
ACATAGTAAGCAGCAGGTGTAGTATATCTGATAGATTTTTAGTCACAGTCTCACTATTATAGCAGACACTGGTCTTCTATAATAGTGTGTTCACACCTGCTTTATTTTCTTAATAAAAATACAGACATATATTACAGGGCTTTTAGTGGGTAACCAACACATTAAACTTGTGAAGAGATGACATCACAGTCTACCACAGCATCTCCCACCTCCCACCTGCTACTGTTTGATTATCAGCTGATAAAAATTCAGTGTCACACCTGCCACCTGCACTCTGCATAATAACCCCTTTAACAAGCAGCAGCATGAAGACAGGAGGGAGGTGGGTTCATTAATTTACTTAAGATGGCATCTGGTTCACTACTCACTCAATCTTTACAAAATATATTTGGATCATTCGAAGCAGTAAACATCTCAACTTTAAAATCAAAATATCACTTGAACAGTATTTGCTTATTTTGTAATAACAGTGCAGAATTTTTTCAAATTTTGGTTCATTATTACTTAGATCAATTCAGATATTTTGATAATATCCACATACAATAATTTTGGTTTCAGAAGGGATCAGGATGATGACTATATTCAAAATCAGCCAAGAGCAGTAACCATTTTTTGGGGGAGTAGGCCTACTTAGTTTTCATCTATATGTTCCTGTACTTGGCTGTACTTGTCAAGGATTTCAGGGCCGCTACGCAGCAAGTGGCACACCGGTTCAGCCAAATGCAGCTCAGCCATTATTTCACAGGAAGGATAAGGACACATCACAGGATTTGATTAAGAACTCATTCATTACACTGTAACTGTGGAAGTTTGGTGGTCAACTATCTTCGGAGACAAGAAGAAGAAGGAGTCCTGCAACAGATGGTCCCAGCTCCACAGAGCCCTGATCTCAGCATCATGGAGTCAGTCTGGGATCACATGAAGAGACAGAAGATACTGAGACAGACTAAATCCACAGAAGAACTGTGGCAGGTTCTCCGAGATGCTGGAACAACCTACCAAGAAAACTTTTTTACTGCACATTGTATGAAGTTACTTAATAAATTTAATAAAAACTATTCATGACATTATTTTAAATTGTCCTCACTTTACTTTTAGTGCCTCAAACCTTGGCACAGTTGTGTATGTCAGATCTGCAAATTCAAATCTCATGTTGGCTTTGGATTCAAAACTTTAACTTTTTACTAGACTAAAAATAAATAATTCAAAACAATGACTATATTTCTGAAAAGTTGAAGTAGTTTATTATACTTATGTAACATTCATACGTAACATTTAAAACCAGTGAACTTTCACTGTACAGAAGCTCAAAGAGGACACACCACATATGCAGCAAGTCAGTGGGACGGTTCATAAAAGCAGCTTTTGAGGAGGCAGCGACTGTGAGCTGAGAACGTGTCGAGATTGCAGAATGAGAGAGAAATGGAACCTGAGAGAGGATGACATTAAATATTCATGTCATGTTTAATAATAAAATGAAGTCATTCATACTCAATCAATTCAGTTCAAAAAAAAGTTTCTTAGACGGTTCACCGCCCATTCAGGCACAGAGAAGCACTTTGTTCTGGCACAAATCATCCGAGGAAAAACACTGAGGATAAAAACTTGGCAGCGTCTCACACTTTCAGCTGATTTAACACTGTGTAGCTTCTACTCCACTACAAATCTTTAGAGTGTTTTCTAGGCATGTCCGCCTGTCGAACACTTTGTAAAGTCACTACCTTACACTTCATTTAAAATATTAAACATATATTCTTCTCACGATGTACAGTATGTATGTATTATACAACGCTTGTGTATTCTGATGATAAAAAGACAATTGTGTCTCATTATGCTAATGAGCAGACAAAGATAATAAATATGTAGCGTGAAATAAATGAAAATTCAGTATTGCTAATTAAAGTCTACCTCAATGTTAAATGACGCTCAACAAAACATCCAACACAGACAGTACGAAGGGAAGACACTGGAGGACAAACACAATATTGCTTTTTCTCACACATCACTGAGAATGAACAGGTTTTTGAATGAGGTTCTCAGATTGGAGGTCAATAAACTGTTCAGTTCATTCAGTGTAGTTTTTATTTTTGCTGGTGCTGATGGTCGTCTTGCCGTGTGAGCAGACAGGTGGCTGTTTTTTGGGCGAAACGACAATGAACTTTCCCAGAATGAACAGACACAACAAACACCTCATTTGATAATGTAAAACTTTGAATGCTTATTTATCCTACCACTGGTTAATTAGCTAATGTACTCCGTGCTGTAAGGATAGAGCTAGCCAACATTTAATATAGATTTTTATGACATGGTTCGTAGCATTCTGGTTAGCTGAATGCTAACATGCTATCTAAGCTTCCGGCAAATTAAGATGACATTAAAATTGTTGACTTAATTCGGTTTCCTAGCTCCTAGAAATTGTAGTAAGTATTGTTTGGCAATGAGTGTATATCAAAGGGGTGGAATTGCTAGTATTTGAAAAAAAAAAAAGTTAGCATTGTTTTATTGAACAAACAGTAAACAGTAAATTGCCTCCAAACCCTGTAGGATACTTAGTAAGACAATACAGGACTGTTTCCCAAACATGTCTAAGCATTAAGATTACCATATTTGATATCACTAAAAGGTATAGTTCGCTTTAATATGGCATCGGAGCTTTTAGCACCAAGCTAGCTCCTTTTCAGCTAACAAGATGAACTGTGTGGGTTGGTGGGTCACAAATCAGAGAACAAAGATCTCAAATTGACTTTTACCTGTATACTGTGCAAAATCCTCTTATTGGCAACAAAGTGAATGAAATAAAAAAGATGTTTTCCACTAAACAACTAGAAGGGCACTGTCAAGGTCAATGTGAAACAACATACACCAGACCTCAGAGAAAAAAAATCCAAATTTATAGTAAATGATCCAGATCTGCACCAACATTTAATTTGTTCATCCCTGGCCCGTGCCGTAACCCTCCACCTTGTTCGGTGCAAATCGGCTCAGTACTTTTAGTGTAATCCTGCTAAAAGGTAAAGGCAGTTCAGTATTAGAGTATGGGACCTATGAGTGAATCTTTTGACATATTTGATCCTTCTCATGACTTAGTGGATAAGCTGATGATCAATTTTGCATATGCATATGACTCCTTTACATATTCAGAAAAGGCAATCCTATTTGCTGAGACGTCTTTGGGAAACATAAAGTGCAACACCACCCCCAGGCCACTAGCTGCTGCTGTCTTTCTGAGGGAGACACCTCTGCCAGGGGCTGTAGGGCAGCGCCAGCAGCACAAAGAGGATCCCACCGATGATGAGGACGGCCCCCGCACAGCCGATACATGACACTGACCAGGAGAGCTCGTGGTGAAGAGGAACCGTATGGTCGCTGGCCAGCAAAGCCAAGACTGACTGGTGGAAAACCACGAGACAGAGAAGCACCAGGATACCTGTGGAGGAGATAGCAGACACAGGTTAGAGAAACACTGGTCCACGTTTATTTTGAGAATTTGAGAAAAGATTGTGACTGTGTCGCTGTCTCTACTGACCTGACAGAATGAAGCAGACCGATGCTGGCTTGAGGAAGAACAGGATTTCTTTACTGAGGGACATGGTGATGCATATGGCCCCCATCACCATGAGGAACAGGCTGAACATGGCCAACATGGCTGCCGCTACATTCAGATCTGCACAGGTAAAGAGGACATTGCTGTTTTCATAAATTCAATTTTATTCAATTCAGTTTAATAGGGACGGATGTATTTAACATCGTTTCTGGTGTCAAAGACAGAATAAACGCCACCAGGTTTGTAGCCACTTATTTCCACCCAAAAGCTACTGTGAACCTGTTTCACAAAAGTGATAAGCACGCACTGCTCACATGCTGATCACAAACTGTGCAGGAGGGTGCAGGAGGTTTCACATGCAGTTTGTTTTTGATTAGTGAAACGTGTCAAAATGAGTGAGAGGAAATGAGCACATGTTGCACACCACAGCTCACAGCTTGCGTGTTGCAAAGTTGGTGATAAAGATTTGCAGCAGCTTTGAATGTGGCTCGAAATGTAGGATCGTTAGATTCCTTTTTGTAAATGACGCTGTTGCACCAACACTCTGCTGGAGGTGTGTTCAATTTCCTTTAACCAAAGTAAATTTTGGAGGCAGCACAACCGTATAAAAGTCCATGGAAAGACCTGAGTGGATGTGATGATATGCAACATTGCAAGTTGATCTGGGGAGTGTGACTTAAACCAAAGACGCGTCAGAGTTGAAAATGTTTATGCCTGAGTAGGAATGCACATTTTTCCCAAGACTGTAGAACTCAGGTCGCAAAATACATCTGTCCCACACTTGGGCCACATGGTTCTTTCACATGTTTCTTTTGGCCCAGTATATGTCCGAGTCTGGCCCATATCCTGCATGGTTGTCAGATGCTACTTCCGCATCTGGACACACATAAAGTCTTCCAGCTGTCAACCAACACTGGAGCATAACAGCCGGAATCTGCCCAGATGTGGAAGTATATGGGCCAGACTCGGACCGAGGACCCAGGTCTATGTTGGGCCAGAAGTTTCATTTTCAGGAAGGTGCAGAGTCCAGAAGGAGAAAAGATAAGTGGTTAAAGGAAAAAGAGCAGAATATTTCTGAAAATGTTTTAGCTAAAGCTAAGCTAAGTCTTAGACTTATCATACAAACACACACACAGACACTCTCCACACACCCACAGCATACTTCAGTGCATAGATTGTTAGCTGTGTAGTAAGTTCATACTTCCTGTTTGTATGGAGAATACATACAGACTCCATCAGTCAAATTGGCACAAATAAACTGTGTAAAAACTTTGCTTTAACCTCTGTTATATCATTATTCCAATGATAAAATTATTTACAACCATTAAAGAAGATTTAAACTTTTATTGTGCAAAAGCAAGCAAACAATACACTCATGAATGTATTTATTAAATCAATGCACTGAAGCCTAAAGCCTGACAGTGATGTGGCATCGGCAAACAATGAGATTTTAATGTATGTCTGTCTTTCCTCATTGAACGTATGGCACTGTGTGATCTCAGTACATTATGGAGCTGCCAGCGAAATGAGAGGTTAGACGGCAGCTCGGAGACATTTGAACGTGGTGTAGGCGGAATAGATTTCAAACACTCACAGAGCAGACAATGGCCAACCTGAAAGAGCATGGTGAGGAGGTGAAGGGAGACAGGACAGAAAAAGACTGGGATGGATTGTGGGAGAGACGGGTGAGAGGAGAAGAGGTGGGAGAGAGATGACAGACAGGAGAGTGGAGAATGAAGGAAGAGCGAGAGAAGAGGAAGATGAAGGGGCAAAGAAAGGAGGGAGTGGGCGGACGAGGTTGGACAGCGGTTGAGAGAGGCCAAGAGGAGCCGAGAGAGGCGCATGACTCACTCTTCTGCGTTGTCTTCTGAAACATCACAGCGTTTTCCCCCGTGGTGAAAAACTTGAAGTAGGTGCAGTTTGATTCTGGAAGCGGAAAAAAAAAAAAAAAAGATGGAAGAGGAGAAACAGCCTCTGTAAATGACACAGACATAAACACTGACAGGTAATCTGCTTCTTTCGCTGCAGACAATCTTGATGAACATCTTATTGAAATTCAAGGAGCCACATGTCTCTCAGCCCCTGTACACTTTACTTTCAATTATTCTCCATCATACATAATCAGCCGTGAGCGTCAATGACAGGCTCAAGGTGACAATGCGATGCTTCCTGCATAATTAGCATTCTGCCGTCCTGATGATGCGTTACAGTAATTAGAGTTTGGCCGTCAAATAGAATGTGACACCTCTATCTGTTCCCTCGCACATTTGAGCACGCGAGCGAACGTAACACGCACACACATCACTCTCAATTAGCGTGATCAAAGCCACATCCTCAGAGTGTTCTGGGTTTGTTTTTCCCCTCCAACAATAGTTATCAGCGTTAAAGCAAAGACTGCTGCACAACACGATTCAAATCCAACCTACAAATGGAGGAGGAAAGTCCACCATAACTGGACTTTCCTCTCTCTGACCACAGAGCATGAACAGAACACCTTCATCCCTTAAGGATCTATGTGTAGCATAGATCTGTGCCCAAAAACCAGCATTTAAAACTTATTTTTAACTTTTGATTACTCCTATGTCCCAATGTGTAAGATCTTGCACTTTGACCAACCTGTGTTGTTTCTGAATGTGATTCATAAATATAATTTCCTTAACACTAAACAGTTGGGCAATTACAAAATACAGTGTTGCAAGAAAGAGTCCTACAACCAAGCATTTTACCACTTCTAGTTCCCTCGTCTCAAAGTTGATGGGTATTTTAATGGGTTTTTTTTTGTTAGATGACTGAAAGCTCGTGTTTTCACGTTTTATTCTACAAAATCATACAAATACGTCAGTAAATACCTCATTCCTGATTCCTCAAAGCTTTTACATCTCCTAAAAAAGGCCGGCTGCCGACAAGTGTCTTAATGAGACTACAGAGGTTGTCGGGGATGTAAACATCATCACGTTGAACTACTATTAACCTTTTAAGAGGAAAGGCTTTTAGAAGTAGAATAGGTCAGACTTAAATCAAACTACAAATTGAGGTTTAGTGGTCAGTTCGTTGATAGCCTAGCATTAGCTTTTTACTTCTGGTGATTGTATTTTTGCTTCGAACATCATAAAATTAGAATTCTTTTGTGAAGATGATCCTGCTGAACAAAACGTGTAAGTATCATAAACTAAAGCTCATTTTCACCAATGATCCAAAAACTAATAGAAAAATCTAACCTACAAGAATCATCATCCCTGGGAAGAAAATAAATATTTGTTTTATGGTTTCATTTTTTACATTGTTGTAAGTGTAGTAACTGTTGCTCATAAACATAACTTTCTTTTCAATGCTACATTTAAAAATGTTAAATAGGCTGCCATACAGTCTGTGGGTGACACCAGGACAGAGACAGTTAACCACAGTATGGTCAGAAAACTACCAAATGATGTAATGCAAACACATACTGTAGTCTGTCCTGTAGGCAGAACAGTTCCAATGTCCTATCCACTCTATGTCACTCTTGAATTGTTTAGACCAGAGTTACTATATTATTATTTTTTGTCACTTTCAATTTTCAAAAAGTCCCAGGACACAACAAACCCATTACTCTCTAAACCTCTCCCACTTGTTTTGATGAAAATCAAACAGGTATCCTGCCTGAAACTGATGACATACACACACAGAGCTCTTGGTGGACTATCCCCAGTCTCTCGCTCTGTTTTTCTTTTTATATGACTCATTCTTCAAAAGGGGAGCTGATACAGTTGAGTCATGGAAAAAGGGAAGAAATGCTGCGAATAGCTTTTAATAATCTTTTGCTACACTTGAACAAAGAAAGTCTGAAGCAAAAGATCCGGATGTAATTTCCAACCCAAAGTCCTGCATTATTTCCATTAGCTGTTCTTGCACCTGTAATGAGATACCTGCACAAACTTAGAAACACTTCAGCAGCAGCTTACGAGTAGAATATGATGCTGTACAGCTAGAGCGCTTTAATATTTTTCTATAATCTTGTAAATCACTTGTTTAGACTCCTAAACCAGAATAGAACGCGCTATCCAAGAGCTCAGGACTTCCAAAATCCAATGATGCATCCTTCCACTTGACCCAAAAGCGTAACATGGACTCACTCTTTAACTCAGACCATGTAACAATGACTCAGGCAGTCAGCCAGCCAGCCTTCAAACAGTGAGCCAAGTGTTATTTGTCAAGCCAGAAAAGCCAGGTAGACCACTCATTCATGCTAACTCACTCCCTCAAACTGAGCTGTCCTACCAGCTCGATAGATTGGCAAACGTCCAGTCAGCCAGCTGGTCTGTCAATCAGCAGCTCAAAACTCTCTCTCTCACACAGTCACCATCATAAAACTCAGACATCAATCCACCACAAACCAGCCTTTAAATCTTTGAGTCACCTCCGGGCAGTTCAGCAGGTCCACAGCTCTCTCTCTCTGGGTCGATATCAGCCACCCACAGGGTCTTGGTGCAGCCCTTCCACAGGCCGTAGTGAGCTGTCAGACATGTCTGCAAAATGGAGATCAAAGAGGTTTTTTCAAAAAAAGAGATCAGCAGCAATATTCTTCCTCCATCCATCACAAGGTTTAGACATGAAACAGGGATTCATTCCTAACAGGAAATTACTGCTCAGTTGTGGTTTTTGTCCCCAAGTAAGACAGGTTAATAACATCTAAATGTACAGGATGTGTGTTTGAGGGGAAATAACACAATAACTCATGATCAGAAGTTTCTGTTTCACCTGATTGTTGTAGAAACTCTTTGGGGGTGCCAGCTCCACCCAGAACTCTGTCCCCACCCCGAGCACCGTCAGGACCACGCCCACGATGGCCACAAAGAATGCCAACTTGATCTGGTGACAGAACACAAAGCAAAATTATTTCAGTCAAATAGTGATTTGAATAACCTTTTTAAAAAGTTTGCAATACTGAGTTAAAGACGTATTTAAAAATCTCTCAGCAACCAGTTTTGGCCTTTCAGGCACGAGACCAGTTACAGTGTCCTTGCTTACTCATGTTAGCCTCAGTTTTTTGGACTTTAGCATGAATCTCCAATTAGTTTATATTGAAATGATACTTCAAAGCGTAACAAGTGGAAGTGTGATGTATTTTACTGTGTTAAAATTTCTTGTACACTAACAGGCTAACAAGCTAGCTGTGGTGCTAAAATACCTTGTACGCTAACAGGCTAACAAGCTAACCGTGGTGCTAAAATACCTTGTAGGATAACAGGCTAACAAGCTAACCGTGGTGCTAAAATACCTTGTACGATAACAGGCTAACAAGCTAACCGTGGTGCTAAAATACCTTGTAGGATAACAGGCTAACAAGCTAACCGTGGTGCTAAAATACCTTGCATATCAGTTAGATGGACCAGTACATATTCTGTTCCTATCTAACAAAAATAAATGGCTGCATAGAAATGGAGCCAAGCTTCCTGTTCACCATATACAAAACACAACGCAGGGTCAAGTTGTTGCTTTATGTAACCAGCCAGTTTCAGAGCTGTTTAGCTGAGCTCACTTACATAAAGTTATACAGGGAAAGTGCTTGAGTTCTTCCTGCATATTTTCTGTAAGTCTACAATTCTGTGGAGTTTCTAACCCATGAATCATAGTGTGATTGTGTTGAAATCGTTGGCAGGGGAAATGTGAAAGAAACTGAAGGAGCTGGTATTTACAAGTTTACATAGTGGTATGCACCATGGCTGTATTTTTATTATTATGGTGTGATCATGTGAATTTTTGTTATAATATATCAGGATATATAGGAATTAACAATGTCACAGGGAAAGAACAATCTCTTCATGTTGTTTTTAAAGTCCTCAACACATAAAATATGAACTCCAACAGGCAGTGGAGATGTGTGGGTGGGCTCTCCTGCTTCTATCTTTGTGTGGACCAGTTTTAGATGATAAGAGTGAGGACATTTGTCTGGTCCAGGTTTGTTTCATACACTGAGTTTAAAGAAGCCAATTAGGGTTATAGTGTGGGGAATGAATTATGCCACGGTGTTCCTCTATAGAAGTATAGAAGTACAGTCATGTATGTGTATCTGTGGATACATGTCAGAAAGTGATCCAGTTTAGGAGTGTGAAGTCTCAGCTCTCTCTGAGTGATTACGACCGTGCTGAGCACCTGCAGATTACTCCTAAGCTTACATTTTTATCTCCTTAATGTCAAAGAGCTGTGTTTGATCTCTTGCAAATTCTTATTTTAAAACATTACAAGTCATTCATCTGCTCTGGTGGTGTGTTTCCTGCCCTGCGGACCGGCCAGATTTCAAGCCGAAAAGGCAGCTGCGTGATTGATTGGATCCATTAGCTCCAGAGTACTTTCATACTGCCTGAGGGAAAGCACACAGTCGCGCAATATTAAGCCAGTCACCTTTCCTTCCTGGGCCTCACTCATGGTGTGTCCCGCTGACGTTGTCCTCCGGCGCTTGTTCCCCCCAAATGTACTGCGTCCGCTCATCAGGTTGGCCAGACCCACCGGACCCTGGGGTGCTCCTCCTGGTGCAGGCCCTATCACTGTTCCTGGTGCCGGCGGGCCCACCGTGCGGCCCTCCTCATCAGTCACAAAAAATGTAGACCACATTTTGGAGAACAACTAAGACAGCCAAGCGGGATTCACTTTGGCAACCAAACTTCCTTTGAGCTGTGACCCTCTACAGGGGTGGAGAAACTCCAGCAATAGAAAAAAAATCAAAGACAGGAACAAAAACAGGAGAAAATTGTGTATTCTCAGTTTGTGCCCAAAAAGACAACAATGAAAAGCAGCATGAGACAATGTTGAAGTAAAGTAAAGTCGTACAGGTGTATCTGACAGAAAGGAAGAGGCAAAGCAAAGAGGTAGAAAGATAAAGACTAAAAAAAACGACTGTATAATGAGCACATTAGAAAAAAATTGACACTCAAAAAGTCTCCTTGGTAACAAAAGCTACACCTACAGTGTTCTGAAAACTTTAGCAGGAAAAAGCAGGAATCAGCCTCCCCTTGAGAAAAAGCTTGGTAAAAAATGGCGGCTTGGACGACAGCTGCAAAACTGATAAATGAATCATAGTGAAAAAAAAAGAATCACAGAGGACAGTCGATGTATAGAAGAGTGCATCCACTGAGAGTCAATAGAGGTAGAGGTCAGGAGTGAAAGAAGCGAGGCCTCCTAAAGATGAGAGAAGAGAAAGTGAAAGTCATTAGTGTTGTGTTGTGGTAATCAACTTTACCTTATTTCAGTCACAGAAAAGTTCTCCTGAGAAAAACTGTAGACTTTTTAAACTGTTAAATGATCCACTGTGGTTGCTAACTTGTCATTAACTTTCCCTGCTCGCCATTCGGTGCTGGGCAGGTGCCGTTCAGTTGGTTTATCAGAGCTGTCTTGTCACTCTGGGTAATTAATTTATAGTTGCAGTTATAGTTAGTAAAGTCATAGTTTCAAGATCTCAGATAGTACTGAGTGTGAGGAATGAAATGGTCTGAAGAGACGCACCCAGTTCTCTATGCTTAGAAAGCCAAACCAAATAAAAAGCTTGTTCTTCAAGGGTGACCTTTCTACTGTTATGAGAGAGGGTCAGTTACTAAACATGTTGCCTAAAAGCTGAGCTAAAGTTACAGCATCTAGGAGCCGGGATTTAGACCAGATTTACACCTGGTATTAACAGACAAAATTCATCTGGATATTTTATATCAATAATGAAAGACACGTTAGTGCATGTGTACTGGAAATGCACAACGCACTGCAGTCGGCCTCCTTTTAAACTGGCTCGACCATATCTGGGCGGGGTGTAGCACGCACTGCAATCTGATCTCAACCGGTTGTAAATGCAATCTGTGCAGGTTGGCCACACCCTTCCAAAAAAAAAAGAAAAACTCCATCTCCCAAAAAGTAAGTAGATCTCACACACACACACCCACGCAACACTGTCTCCTTAAGCTAGGACACGTTATGTTTATTGACAAGCCCACCAGGTCCACTACCTAATTTGCATGATGAGATATAATAACATAATAATAATAATAATAATAATCTTTTTATAGAGCACTTTTCTAAACCCATGTCACAAAGTGCTTTACACAAGGCAGCGAAATAAGACAAGCAGGTCAGGCAACAATTCAAACAAGCAATCAGAAATACTCTTTAAGTGTGTTAGTATTATTGCAAATAGACCAAAGGCAGTGTCAGGGTGATAAGTAAAAAAATCAATAAAATCAAAAAATGTAAAAGTTTTCAGTAACAGCAAAAGTGTTCAATAAAATTAAGTAAAATGGGGAGAAGCTGTACGATAAGGTCAGATACAGAGCATGGAGAGAGGCCGTGAAGAGCTTTCAAAGTCAACAGGATCTTAAAATCAATTCTAAAACGTACTGGGAGCCAGTGCAAGGAGGCTGAAACCAGTGTAATCTGGTCACTTCTCCTGGATCCTGTTAAAGGTCTGGCTGCTGAGTTCTGTACAGTCTGGAGCCGATTAATAGATTTGATTAGATATGATCACAACCTGGGCAAAAATCTAGATTGAGCAAGACCAATTATTAATAGCAGGGGTAAATGCAAAAGTCCATGATCAAATGTCATCGTGTCAGATAATGTATCCAGATACAGATTACAAAAAAAAAAACTCCTCAAAGGCTCTTGATTTATAGTTTTGGAGGAATGCACTTTTTTTGTACGTTGCTTTAGACAACAGCATCTGCCAAATAAAAGCAACGTAATCCATGTAAATACCAGGTTGACAGGTTACCACAACTCTCCAGATTAAAAGCAATCGTTCCTCTTTAATTGAGCAATGTGAACAAATGAAAATAAAAATGTAGAGTATGGAAAACAGAAAATTGAATCTATTCATTATCCAGCCTTCAGAACTTTCCTCACTGTGAGCTAACGGTGTAAGAAAAGCACAGAAGTGGAGAGAACTTCCTCACATCACAAATAATTATCTGTGCTGACTCTTCTGCTTCTTTCATTAGGACGGAGAAGCGATATAAAAGCACTTAGCGTAGTAGAATCACAATCAGTTATCTATTTTGAGATGTTATGCGTCAACAAACACATAAAGAAAACAATCCGCATACTAAAATCATAACCTGCTGTCTATTCTGAGACACTTTATGGTAACTCGGCAGCACAAAAACACTCATCGTGTTCAAGCCATAACCAATTATCTATTCCTAGAAGCTCTGCGATGGAGAAGTCACGCAGATACGCCGCCGATGAATTGAATCTTAAAACCCTTTGTGTCTGTAAGGGTGAGTGAAGCAGCTGTCCTGCCACGTTCCACAGGGATGTGGTGACAACAGACATGACATGCAGCCCTGCCTCTTGTTAGCAAAAATGAAACACATCCCCCGGGGAGATCTCATAACTTTACTTCCACCTCAGCGTCTCTCCTGTTAACAAGCTGACGAGCTAGAGGGCCGAAGTTTGGGGTCATTTTCAGAGAAATCTTCCAACAACAGATAAATAATCAAATATAAACACATTTTCACACATAAATACAATTTCATTCTTCAGTTTAGCTCATAATTTGTTATTAATTCAAATCTTATTAGTAAATTCAGACACTTCTCACCACTTTTTTAGATTCATGTATATGAACGTACTTCCCCAAGTATCTATTAAATAAGACATTTTGGCTGCAGTAGCACACCATGTAAAGATTTGTGTCAAAAGACACTCATTCCCAACGACGAAGCAGATACTTCACAAACAATTTATTGTATGCTGCATCACTTTAATGAACATTTATGAACTTTGAGACAGAAATTTAAGCATAACAGGGTCTGTTTTTTTGATGGATTTGTCCTAAATACTGCATCATTTGTAGATATGTTCTTTTCATCCTTTATCTGGTCAATTCTTGAGAATGAAATCATTTACAGAAGAAAACAGCTGTTTGAGAAACCACTGATTAGAGACAATACAGTTTATTATTTTAGACTATCTGAATCAATAAT
>NW_019174636.1:232562-442562 GCF_002260705.1 Seriola dumerili | reverse complement strand
GTGTATCTGTGCCCAGTGCAGTGGAGAGCCCTGGCCATAAGATGGCACTACCCGGCAGGGAGGCATGCAGGTAGAGAGGGGTGGAGGGTGTGATACTGAGCTGCTCTGATCCGTCAGACATGCGGAGAGTCAGGACCCTGAACCCTGAACTTGTGTGTTGTAGCGAGGTCTGATGAGATTACAACAACACAAAGGGGTAATAGGATTCATTAGGATGTACGACCTGATGAGGATGATGCACACGTCCAGGTTCATGTTTACAGACTGTGTGAAGCTGCTCCATCGCAATTCTGGTCACATCTTGACATATGCACTCTGTGGAAGAGTGTATATGTCAGAAGTGTTGACAGAAGTGTTCAGAGCAGATTTTCAAAAACAAAAAAATTAAAAAAATAAAACTGTCAATTAAAAGTGATTCATATAAGGTGAAGAAATGTATTAGAACAACATTTAAAGACACAATAAAGAGGAAAATACTTTCATCAGTTACAGACAAAGTAACAGACAAAATAGTGTCAGTGAAAATCCACTGCAGTAATGATTTTCCCAAATTTGATAAAAGGTTAGAGGAGAAAATCAATCTATTAAAGACAGTAAAATGAGAGAGTTTTTATTCTAGATTTAGAAATGAGTGCATGCAAGATCATCAGGAGGTTGGTTGCATTAGCATCTAGCCAAATGCAGCTTCAGTGTATTTGGTGGTGCAGAGGCACTGCTTCCTAAAGGGCTCTTACTAAAGATCTTTAGAAATTCTCATAATGACGAATGTTGATAGACAGAAATTGTGTCATGGCCCAGTGATCGAGTGATTTTAACCCTCAGAGTTAATACTTCTGGGGAAATTATCCTGCTTAACATTGTGACTCGAATGTAACAAAATCATTATTTTAGCATCGATGCTTTGCATAGAAAAGTGTCCATGTTTTCTGAGGAATGAGCTCACTGTTGTCAAAACCTCCGCTCAGGATTCATATCTGTTCTATATGTGTAGCTCCACTTCCATTTGATCAAAGACAGTGATTAAATTAGAAATGCACAAAATTATAAAATAAGTCTGGTAAAATACAGAATAACCTCACAATGCAAAATGTAGCTTGCATAATTTATTGACTTCAAAGGCTATAAGATGCTAAATTCACAGATAATTACATTCACTGAATCGTAGCTAGGCTATAACGCCGCTCTCATGTGAACTCAGCTTGCACATTAGCCATTAGCTAGTCCATTAGCATATCCAATAGCTATAAGCATGATTTAGAAACAGACAAATAACTTTGCATTATTTATTGGCTGCATTAACTAAAGGGGGATTAGAAAGGAAAGTTTGAACTTCCAATTCTTCACTTCATCCAAATCAACATGAACATCATTATACAGCAACATAACTTGACGACCCGACCACAACGTAATTCAAGAATGTTGGTTCCGCTAAATATTAAACACTAGACTGGTCCTTATCTTTATGTTAATTAATATAAAATATTCTTGTTTTAAATGTAAATTATTCTTATATCTAACTCAAAATTATTAAATTAACTTTTTCTGCAGACATAAGATCGTTATGTTACCACAATGGGAGCAGTATTTGCTGTGGCAGCATTGATGAAGCTGGCTACCACCCCTTTTCTTCTGCCCTTGTGATTGAGTTAAGGCAGCGGCTGATGCAGAGAGAGATAAGGAGATTAACATCAAAGGACAGAACTGCAGAGATGAGAAAAGCTATAATAAAGTTTAAGAAGCAGAAAAGAAGGGTTTTAAGAAACAAATAGAGATGATGGCAGCGTGCTGGTGGGTCTAATCAAGCTCACCTCTTCTCCCTGATTCCTCCTCTCAGTGTGTGACTCATGATACAGATGTAAGCAGATGCCGAGACAAACTTTTTTCGGAACACGCTGCGTTTCTTTTGTTCGTCATTCTCTCTTTGTGACCTTGTTATCTATCTGCTCGCTCCATCCATCAGCAGCCCCCTTCCATCTTTAGCTGTTATTGTGTAATAGACAATTAGGTATAATCATCCGCCTGCGTCAGCAAGGACCCGCAGGTCACGGTCCAAATCATCATATGTAAATACTGTTCCAGTTTCTTGATGATGTGTTGCGGTAATTATGTCCGAACGAAACTCAGAACAAAGGGTTTGTCGTGTTTTTCTGTGAATGTCTTTTTTTTTTCTTAACTGAAATCACACTAAACACACAGCAGAGAAAAAGTTTCCTCTAAAACTTGGGGAACACAAAGCCTGCTAACCTGCTTTCATTGTGAATACCAGCTCTTCAAAGGCTTGATGACCTTTGAGGTAACGTTTGTGATGTCATAGCCCATATTGAAAGCAAAGACCCTTCCAATTTTATTATTTATTTATTCTAATTTAAACAGCATCAAATGATCAGGACTGTACAAAAGAATCCGCAGGTAAACACGATTGTGTGTTGACTTTGCCAAGTGGCTTTCTGGTCTGCTCGCTCTTGCACAAACAGGGTAAGACACAGGCCGCAGACTGGTTTGTACAGGTTTGGGATTCATTCAACAGCATCCAGATGCAGTTTGCATGAATTTCCTGCCTGAGAAAAGAAAAAGGACTCTCAAAATCTCCTACTTGTAAAAAATATATATGTATTACTTATGTATATACTTTTTTTCAAACCAAGGCTGACTAGATATGTCAAGAGCAGTGACTAGGTGACATTTGTCATATATGGTCATAAGTTTACCATCAAATATCTTAATTCAGTCAAATCTATATTCAAAAGCTTTCAGTCTCGCACATCCTCTCTCTCTCTCTCTCTCTCTCGCTCTCTCTCTCTCTCTCCTTCTCTCTCTCTCTCTCTTATCTACAGGCTGAACTTAGAGGTTACATAAAGCCATGTTGTAAAGGCAATGCAGCTCCTGAGCTGTCAGTCAAATGTTTTATCAGACAAACTTTCCTGATGCACAGTTTGAACAGAAATATTCAAATTTATTCATAGTTTTGTTCCTGTGTGGTTGTGTTTAATATGTGCTTATCTCATTCTGGAAACTATTATGTATCTGTCAGCCCTACACTGACTGAAATGCTTTTACCACATGAAGAGCTTTGTTTCATTCTGGCATGAATACATTTGGGAGTAAAATAATTTCCCGTCTTCTATCGTTCAATAGCACTAGAAGCCGAAAGGAAGCCGGTCTGTAAAAATAGAATAATTTTTCAGACAGCCTCTCAACATAACTGTTGGAAAACTAGTAGTTCTGCATCAAGAGACGGAGATACATGAGAATCTAACATCCTCAAGAGTGATTACATTTGCATGTGGCTACAGAAAAGTGAGACTATCATAGTTATTGTGTGTATATGTATGTTAAAATGTATGGCTTCATTCATTTCATTCAGTGTTATTGATAAATATTTGCAGATTTACGATGAAGAAAATATGTGTGCACATGTAATTTCAAAATCTGCATGTACGTGTAGCTGAATTGAAAATACGTTTACGTGTAAATTGAAAATATGTGTTTGCATAAATTGAAATAACGTGTACATGTAATTTAAGATATGTATATGTGTAATATGAGAATATGTGTGTATGTTTAGCTAAATTGAAAATATGTGTATGTGTAATTTTGAAATTTGTGTGCACATATAATTTAAAAATACGTGTGTTCATGTAATTTGAAAGTAAGTGTGTACGTGTTTTTTGAAAGGGCAAACACACAAAGAATTTTCAAATTGCAGCTATACAGTGTTTTTTATCGCTACCACCCCATCACTTCCACAGGATAAAAGATCGGAGCATGTAATTCATTCCATGAAAAACAAATTCCCACCAAACAGAATCCAAGCAGTGATTACTTTTCCTGAAAACTGTCAGAACAGTTTCTTCTATGTCAGGGCTGGAATAATTTAGATCAATTAATGCTTTTTTAAGAGCTAATACAAAATATCAGTAGTTAATTTTATTGCATCTAGGCACAACAACTTCCACAGCAAAAGAAGAACAAAAAAGTTTTTTAACATCTATATTTTTTTATCAATTTCACATAATTAATATAAGTTCTACTTTGCATAAGTGTACAGTTGTTTTGTCACAGTTTGCCTCACTATATTGCATCACTGAGCAGAAACTGGCACTAGGGTAGCACAACCTTATGTGACAGACAAGAAGCAAGAATGTGGACAGGATCACGAAAAATAAAAGTATCACTGATGTTATGAGGACAAAACCATTTAGATCCATTTAGTTTTGGTTTTTATAGGTTTGGTTACTGCAGCAGCTGGGATGAACTACAAGGAAACTGAGTGCCCTCTCAAATCCTTTGAGAAGGTTATATAAAGAAACTACACAATTTTTCCTTTTCCAGTAAGAACATTATCACTTCTAAGAAGCTTTAAAGACCCTTACTTAAGGTATGCAGCATTTAAAGCCTGCTAAGATGGTCACTTGCGATGGGTTTGTTTGTGGGTTAGGGTTGATGACATAAACAGAGACTTAGGAGATTACTTTCACTTTCAAAAACAAACGTTTTACAGGGTTTTAGGATAAGTTACTGTCACCGGGGGAGAGCGTGCAGCACAAGAAGTCTAATGACAGTATTAATCTGCTGTTTAACAACACAGTCCTTATAATACATCAGCTTTAATTAACTTACAGCAAGTTGCTAACTGTGTATGGCTGCAAAAAATATTTCAAAATGAAAAAGATGCATGTAACATTAATATAATAGTGACAGATAAAGAGTGGTGGAATCATTTCTGCTTCTACTTTCACTTCTAAATGAGAAATTTTATAATAGAAATTGAAGAATTATTTAAATTTAAAAGCCTACACAAAACTGGCACAGATAAAGTAATATTTATTATAAGAGAAATTTTTTTAAACTAAAACAAACACATTCTTGAGCCTCTAAGGTTTATAAAAAGCCATTTATTGACATATAACATTTATTGTTTTTGAGTCATTAATTAATTAATATGTCACATATTTATCTGCAATATTGAGAAACATAAAAAAAAAACTCTTCACTGCTGCCAGTTTACTTCCAACATTACCAACAGGAAACACTTACATATTATATTTCTTGTGTTTGTGAGGGAGTAAGGTATAGGACTCATTAAAGCCAAACACTAAACACATAACACCCAGAAATCTGGCTCTATTTTAGGCACACTCTGGTATATTTTTGCACATGTTTCTATATATGGAACAAACTGTAGTTGGCTCAACCACGATGATCTCATCTGAAGGTTACAACAATGATGGTTGAGTGGTTGTCTTCGCTGCCATAACCAGAATCACAGGGGTCAGAGCGGGGAGAAAGACCTGGATTTAGCCTGCACCGGGGTTAGGAGGTCAGCCTGCAACAGGCTTATGAAACATGCTTAGGCTGGGGAAAGGCCCAGACCTGCATGTAAGCTGTAAAATTCACTGGTGACCACTGTGTCACCTTTTCATGACTCATGGAGTACATAATGATCTCCAGCAGAGCCGTGCAGAGGGAGGCTTCTATTTTTACACATGTATTTTGTCAATACTGTGTGTCGATATTCGTCTTAAATGAGTAGGGTCAGACAACCAGTTTAAGCTTTGTGCAGACATGCTGATCAGTTGGGTCAGATTCCAGCTGCGTGCCTGAAGGTTTCTTCACAAAACCGAAAACAGGACGATTTCCACTCAGAGTAAAATATCATGTGTAAGGATGAACGTACATGTTGGAGTTTACTGTGTAAAAAATAACATGCTGCTAAGTCAACAGGCTACACAGTGCAACAGCCATGTAAACAGTTTATTAATCTGTAATCATGAAATAAAAATGTATGTGAATGATGACGCATCAGTATGTTACAATACAATATATACAAGTTTAATTTCAGTATTAAACTCAGTACTCCGGTGATGTTTTGGTAATTCTCATGTTTTTGACAGACTGAAACTTACTAAACTTTACACTGACACCCTCCACCTACATGTATTGTAAAACCCGCAATTGAATGCAACACTTTCACAGCTGCTCTGTAGGGGTTCTTACAAGGGATACTTAGAATCAGACCAAATCATTAGTGCTGCATTAGAGGACAAGGCAGCTGTAGGCAACAGTGAGTGTCTATAATATAACCTTTCATTAATACAAAGAATCTGTCACACCCTGTTTCAGCTTCTTTGTCAGTCTGTTCCTGTCTTTCTAGCAGCCAGGGATGGGTCGTCATGTCAACGATCTCCACCTGCGAGATGGGAGTGGTTTTGGCTTTGTAAGCTTCTCCAAGTGTCTCTTCTCAGTCTTGTAGGACAGTCTCCACATGGTTTCCATAACCTTGACCTCAGTTTCCACCTTAAAAACAACACACACACCTTAACTCTTCAAGACATGTGTTACCTTACTGCCACTCTACATCTCCACACACCCCCATGTTATTTACTTTGTTTTGTAAATCTTTCAACTGTAAACAGTTTTTGACTACTTATTATCATTTTTTTCATTCAGAAAATGCTCTATTCTCAAATTTCTTGCTCAGTCTCTTTCAGTTAAAACTTTTTAATGGGCAAATCCACAACTAGAGCAGAACACAACTCAGATAACTGCAGGGTTTTACTGCTGTTGTGTTTGTAAGCATGTAAAGACAGATGTGTTTGTATGGTTGCTTGATGTACTGGATGTCTAGAAGCCTTGTAGTTGTTGAAAGGTGGACGGGGAATGGTTTTGTTCGTGTGTATGCTTTTATTTTGGTGGTCTTACTTTATTGTGATGTTAGGTTGTTATGCAGTCGTTAATCTGAGTCAATTTTCTCCATGGGAGACACTAAAATTAACTTTGGATCTTGACAGCAGTTCCTGCACTGCTGTCGTGCATCTGCAGTGGTTTTTACAAAGCTGATAGTGCTGGACTGCGTCGAGTTACTAATTACATGTAAGTTGCACATCTTATCTCATAGTTAATTCATTTAACATTTAAGTCAAAACACAAGAACTTTTCTCTGTTATCTTAGTAAATATTCTTCTACATTTCCATCTTACCTGACCTTACTGATAAAAAAAACCCCACCAATTCACAAACAAAGTTACTTTGCGTCAGTAAAGTCACATTTTGTTGTCGGCCTGTTGTGCGCTCATTAGTAGGTCTGTCAACCAGCCAATCAGGTATGTGGGACTTTTCCAGTCGGAATCTTCTTCCACGATGAGGAGGGCAGGTCCAGCTCCTGTGATGCAGTAAAGATTGTAAACAGGTGGGTGTGGTTGAGATCCACGGGGGTTGGATCAAGACTAAAGGCTCAAGCAAATCCTCAATTAAAAATACGTCAGATGCCAAAGTGATTGGAGTGAATTCAAATACGGTTTGACCCAGCTCTGGGATTTCACAGCGACTGCTTACAGTCGATCTAAGACTCAGAAATGTGTTCACAGTTTTAAAGAATAATTAAAGACAAAAAAGAAAGATTAAATAATTTTTTTTTTTTTACAGAAGGTGATCTACGTCAGTTCATTATGCACAGCGGCTGTTGATGAAGAAAACCGAAGATGGTCTAATAATCTAAAGTAATGGTCCGGTAATAGTCATCTCTTGTTGCTTTTTGTTGGTTTTATTCCATCTCTGGGTTTTTTGTGTGCGATAAAATCACTGCTGCGTCATTTCCTGCTTTCAGCAGACATCATCAACTTTCTCTAAACTGGTTGAATGAAAAATCATTTGTTGGAGAACTGGACCAAACTTCTCCAGAGGGAGTAAACCTGAAACACAACCACAGTTATTACTAAGTCTGACGGAACATACAATACAGAGGTGTGTGTGTGTGTGTGTGTGTGTGTGTGTTTGTGTGTTTGTGTGTGTGCGTGTGTGCGTGTGTGTGTGTTTGTGTGTGTGTGTGTGTGTGTGTGTGTGTGTGTGTGTGTATGTGTGTGTGGAAGAGAGAGAGAGAGAGAGAGAGAGGGAGGGAGAGAGAGTGTTAAAATTATCCACCTAAAGCCAATCCTCCTCAAGCTGATCAGTGAGCTGAATGGACTAACCAGCTCGGGGACATCAAACTTGCAGGCAGGTAAGAAAACTTTTGTTTCGTTCTCTTAAAAATGATTTGTTATTTTCTTTAAGTGAGACCAGTGGGACATTAAACAAAACTCCTCTCTCTCGTGTGGGCTACTCGATCAGGGGTCGCTGGGATACAAAGGTAGAGCTGAACTCCTCAGGTAGTGTGTTTACAGTGATGCAGATGATGTAGATGATGCTGAATGAGATGATTATATTATCTTAATCATTACTATTATTTATATTCAGAAGTTTTCTCATATATTTTCTTAATCTTGTAAATATCAGGTGGGATTCATTTTCCTATGTTGTGTACGAAAGGATTTTCTCAAGAGGCCAGAACTGACTATAAGCTCACAGCTTAAAGGCTACGTGTACATACTGCACTTATCGAACAGCACTGCCGCAGTAACCTACATGTTTCTTACTTAACAAGAACCTATTCTTAAAATCGCTGAATTTACTGGCAAAACACTGATGACAACACAGATTGAACCAAAGGACTGAGTGTTTAGGAAACCCCGCTTGGCTCTGCGATTGTCTGTAACGGTATGTGAGTATTTTCTGTTATGAAACTAAACGGCCTTTCGCGACGGTAAGTAATGAGCGGCCCGGTTCAGCTCAAAACAGACCCCACCCGTGCAGCATCGTACGAAGCGTTGCTGAGTTCACGTGACTCGTTTAGTTTTTTTGTGCAGAGATGAGCTGACCGGTTGCGTAGTTGATGCGAGCTTGTTTGAGTTGGTTTGTGTGGTGGAGTGACTGAAGTCTTGAAATAACAGAGGACTGTCACATGTTGATCATTATAATTTATCGATTTGGTTTGGCCATGAAATTAAAATTAGTGCCTCTAAGATATTGTGAATTTTATGTACAGTATACAGTATGAGGCTGAAATCTGATTTCTTTTAAGGTGGCCAGATATGTGTCATTTTTTGTTTTGGCTAAATCTAATCATTAGACATTCTGTAAAAACACTTTGATATTGTATTGTACAGTTTCTTTGTATACTTGAAAGGCTTTGCCCCCCCCACCCCCCACCCCTCCCTTCCTGTCTCCATCTCTGCATGTGCCACACCTTCAGCCTCCTCTGATATTCAGTGCAGTTTTGATGAGCTTTAGATCACGTGCAGCTACGATCTTGACGTGTTTGACACCTCGACTTTAGCCTTGTGTGTTTGAACTGCTGGAGTTCACACATGCGTGCATAAATACATACTTTTACATTCATTTCATAAGTAAAGATTCACTGCAGCAGCTGTGAATTTATTGGTCGTCCATTGTTGTACTTTCATTCCATTAGCATAGTTTTTGTTCAGCGTGTCAGATTTGTCTTTAAATTGAGATTGTTTCTGTTCAGCAACGGAAATTGTTGTCAGATTATGTAATTTCAGTGGATATTTCAAAGCAGGTTTGGTTTTTAATGAGGGGGAGTCCGCTGTTACATTAGCTTTAGCATCTTTTCCAGTTTGCTGTCAGTGTCTCACTCTGAGCTTTTGGCCTGATCGGTGCACCACTGATGGGCTTGAGGCCACGTGCAGCACTGAGACCTTGGTTTGACTCTTCTTTATTAGCCGCAGCGAGGCCAGAGACAGCTTACAGAGGCCAAACAAAATGTGAGGAGATCCATCACCCTCCAGATCAGAAATCCACCTCTTGACAAGCGTGACGCCTGCTCTCACTCAAATGACTGATGGCCAAGAACTGAGATAAATGATGGTATTACTTTAAAGACTGGGCTGTGACTTAAATCTCCTGGTGATGATAAGACTTTATAGATAACTTTATAGACTGGATCCTGTAAATCCCATATACCTTATACTGGAAAATGATTACCTAAAGTTCATTATTCAGCGTCTGATTCTTCACAGAAAAGCTGGAGAAGTGGAAATTATGTTTTTTAAGAATATATTAGGCAGCACATTAGGCAGGTTTTATAACTGCGCTCAGGGAGCGTGCTTCACAGATAAAACTAAACCAAAATAAAATAGCACAGAATAGGTCTTGGCTTCACATGAAGTGGCCATCAGACTAAAGTTACAGAGTGCTTCACCGGGCGATACGATGGAAAGCACAAGTACAAACTGGTCCCTCGTTATTGGGCAGAAAACAGAAAATGTGTCTGTTACCAAGCTTTTGATACGTTTGACTTGCAGGTTCGTTTTGGTCAACTGAAGTTAAGTCTGCACCAAGCCGGTGTATTGTCACGTTCGTTGGTCAGCGTTTTCAACCTTGACACTTGAGCTTGAGAGCTTCCCACGGCATCACAAGTATTCCCAGCTGGCCTGGCGAGGGCGACCCCGGGAAGGGAGGTCTCTGATGAAGCTGTCCCAGTGTAAACTCAGGTTGTGTGTTGACGTGGGGGGTGAAGGCAGGGCGCTGACCTCTGACTCACCCAAACAGTGGGAAGGAAGTAGCAGAGTTCATTTAAGGGCAACATTTACTTTAGCGTCATCATCATGCATGGAAAGTTATTTTGGCGACTTGCTTTTTTTTTTCTTTTTTTTCTTTTTTTTTTTTACATCTTTCTTGTTGTTCTCGTGAATCTTTGGGAATCTTAGGAGTCTAAAAGCATCCTGCCCTCTTCAAAAATCTTATTTCTTTGTGAATAGCTGCTTTTTTGTCTTGCAGCCAGTTCCCTTTGCATCATATGGCATTTTAATTAAGTATTTCTAAAGAATGAGTTCAGTTTTCTGAGCAGCATCTCGGAAATGCTGAATCTGAGCTGTGGACATGAATTATTGAAACAGGTTCCTCCACTGTGAATGCGGCACAAACAGGACACTTCATTTCCTTTGTTTATCCGATAAAATTGTTTTGGTAATGGCTATGTTCAGCACAGAACACTTTAGAGGATATGTTGACAAGTTTCGGGTTGTGGCTGTTGTCTGATGCATCTGTGCTACAGTTTAAAGTGTTTGGCAAAGGACTGTGTTTTTGTCAAAATTATAAACGAATACATTTCTGACATCAAAATGTTCTAAAATAAAAAGTACAAGGGTGCAGCAAAGCCACTCAGCACATGTAGCACTTAGCGGCTCCACAGTAGAGGCCTGTTGACCCTGGCAGTTCCGAACGTTAATTACATGTATCTGTGTGAATGTGAGGCAGGACTGGGTTCTGAAAGGGGCATCAGGAACTCGTTTTTAGCCATTTCAAGTTGATTTTAATTGAACTGGTGCCTGTTTTGCAGTGACAGGGGGACAGATCTTTGTTTTACATCCGCAGTATTACTGTGTGAACGGATGAAGCTGTCATTGTCGTCCTAGATTGTGTTTTAGTCTGTCAGCTGGATGTGTGTTTGCATGGCTGAGAAATTAGTTTAACTCCAATTTAGACTGAAAAAGTAGTAGGAGAAATAGCAGTAGCATATATATATATATATATAAATATGTTTAGTGATATAGCCAGGTTAAATCAAGGGTTATTTTAGAATTTTGGAACATTTTAGTTGTGATATTTCAACAAAAAGAATTAGGTTTACCAACTTTTCACATTTTATCAGTGACTGTAACTAGCAGCATGTTTTAATGGGGGATATTACATCACAAAATGATGGATATTTCTTTTAGTTCTTGCTATATTACAGAAATGTCAAGGACACCCAAGTAAAACCGGCACTTTGACACCAACACATAAATCTGCACACCAAATTGGTGCATATGGACTTAAATGAGGTCATATTTCATCACCCAGCTAACTTTGATTGACTGCAGAGGGCCTGGGAGTAATAATGGGAATCAAGAGGACAAGGGATATTTTGAATGAGAAACTTTGACAGGTCATTTTTCTACATGAGAAAAAGCCTGGCCGAAGATAGCACATTTTTCTAATCCAATAAAGCAAGCTGGGTAACAGGGTGGCTTCGACATCCTGAAACAAACAAGACACAGTTATAACAACAAATAGTCACAATAATTAAAAGTCCTCACAATAAAGATCCTCATTTGGATTCCTATTAAAAGTTGTCACAACTTGAAGTCCACATAACTATAAATCCCTCATAATGAATAGTCAGAATGACTAAAATTACTCAGAAATAAAATTCCTGGCAATGAAAAGTCCTCATAACAAAAAGTCCTAACAACGAAAAATGTCCTCACAACAAAAAATCCTCATCGGCAAAAGTTTACAAAAATTTAAGTCCTCATAGCTAGAACTTAATTTCCCTCACAATTAAACATTCTCACAAGTCCTCACAACACCCCACAACCAATAGTGCTCACTTTGGAAGCCCTCACAAAACTATCTCATAACGAAAAGTCTTTACGATCGAAAGTCTTCACAATCAAATGTCCCCACAACTAAACTTCCTTACAGGTCAAATTTCTCATGACAAAAACCCATCTTACTTAATAGTCCTCATAACTCAGTCGTCTCAAAAATGGCCATCTCAATGAAAGGTCCTAACATCAGAAAGTCCTCACACCTGAAAGTCCGCGCAATTCAACAATCTCACAACTAAAAGTTCTTATATTGAAAACTCTTCACTGTTGTTGCTACTGAAAGTCTTCACAATGCAAAGTGCTCACAACTAAATGAGACACTGAGCCCATTTAGAGTAAGTCTCAGTGAAAAAAAACTCAAAAGGAAATGTTTCTGAGCGCAGATGTTACTGTGAGGAAAAGGCTCAGACTCTTTCAGAATTAACAAGGGCTTCAGCACTTAGAGTTGTTTATAATGCAGAGCCAGGTGGGAGCTCTTTATCAGACCATACAGACAGATATAAAGACTTCTAAGAGTACATGAAAGACAGAGACTGACAGAGCTTTTATTACTTTCATGTCTCAGACCTGCCCATTAATGCACTAATGCATTTCTTTTGCATAACATTCTGAAAAAAAGTTTTTAGTTTTAGGATTCTCAGTAAATGTTTTATGCTAATTGTGGCTATATACTGTGGTTATTTTACTTTTTCTAATTACTTTAAATTAATATAAATTAATTGTTATTTCATTTAGGGCAGTCAGTTATCCCCTACATACTTACCTTGGTCAGGACATCCTTGAATAAGAGACATTTGATCTTAATGTGGCCTTTACTGGTTCAACAAAAACTGAATAGAGGTTAAGACAACAGTTTAGAGTGGTGCTTAGAGCTCACTCAGACATATGATCTTTTTTCTTGGTGTTGGTGTTTCTTCTCTTTTTGTCTGTTTAACCATGCTTCTCAAAATGTTAAAAAAAAATCCATTTTGTATTGTTTTTTATTTTTTTTAGGTACTAAAAACAAATTCAGTAACTAACTGATGTGTGAAAAGCCAGAAGTAGGCATTATAGTCGTTTGCTTATTCGAAGATAATATTTTAATTTTTTTTGAATGGTAAGCCTTGTATTGTTTCCATTTTTCATGTGGAAGAATTGTGGGAGGAACTGTTGTTTCCAAATAATTCCCAATCTGAAAGTTTATTACAGTCCTAAAATTTTCTGATTGATGCATGACATTTTACTTGCTATACTGTTTCAAAATTGATTCCAAATGTATTCAGCACCCTTTCAACAGTGGCATGCGAATTAAGGTTTTCATGTACACACTCTTTGTCCACTTAATTATTCTCCTTCCAAGTGTTGGAAGTCTCCCACCGCCTGTCACCTAACAGTGTTTAAAGAACAGAAGACTTTTAGCTCTGACACATGATGTCACAACAGGTGCTGCACCATCAGCCCTAAATGTGTTGTGGCCGGTCACGTTTAGACAGACATGACTCACCTCCACAATGAGTTCCAGCCGGAGCGCCTGACAGAGAGACGGCAGGAGGGAGGGATGGTTCATGTGATGTGATGCGTGAGGCAGGGAGGTGAGCTCAGGTTGTGCACACTGAGAAGAGGAGGAGCCTTGTTAAGCTGCAGGGAAGGCGAGGCCACTCAGTGGGACCTGAGATAACTGACCCAACCAGGGGGCTGGAATTGGCTTTAGAAGCTAAACATGCACACATACAGCCGGGTCAAAAAGTCGGAGACCATAATCCCATTAATGTGCACTGTACAAACATATAATAACTTGGGCTTTTTTTATATACATAACCCATAAAGTTTATTAACATTTTAGGAGCATTTACAGCGCGTATCATAGTAAGAACACATTCAAACCATGAGTGTTAATTGAAATTAAGAGTAAAAAAAAAACAATATCCACAGTTTGAGAAACCACTCCACACTTTTTCATCTCCAAATGATTGTCACTGTAAAATCAATTCCTGAAACTGTAAAATATTGGTTGCAATAATGAGTTTGAACAGTATATGTAAACATAACGCAATCCTGAGAAAAAATTTGCAATCTTCATAATAAAACATGTGATCTTTGCTCATATTGGCAGTTGATGGCATCATAAGGATGACTGGCTGCATGTCATGCACACGTTCTTCTTCTGCAGTTACACGTGTGACAACAATGGCTCGACTTTGTGGGCGGTGGAAGGGGGGGGGACTTTCACAGGCAGAACTAGGACCCTGCAGCCAAGCCCTCGTTAAACAGCATTAAATCCAACCAATCCTATTAGTCTGTTGCCCTTAAGAGTGGGAGGAGGAGAGGAGAGGTGGGGAGACGTGTTCCTGTGGTCTGCGCTAACTCCACTGAGGGAAACATGAGAAAATAAGATATTCACATCAACCCGGTGTACTGCACCTTCAATGGCTGCTGCGAGCCTCAGTCACTTTGTGCTGTCAACCACTGAAAGACAGAAAGAAAAGGAGAAAAAGCAGAAGAAAAAGAAGGAAAATTATGATTTGAGAGAAAGAAACATATGAAAGCTTTTTTTTTATTGCCATCCAAAAATATATAAATTTGGGAAATGTAAAATCTATCGATAATGTCTGATCTTTGGGCTCATGTGATGCTTCGTATCTCAGTTTGGTATCATGTCTTCTAAATCTGTCATCAGTATGTCAACAGTATCAGACTATCAGATTAAGGCTCTCAACTCTGAACGCCCCAGTAAAGGCTCTCAACATACTCACTTTGTAAAACAAAACCATTCGAGTGTTGTTGGACAATTCAAATATGAATTACTCCTTGGACCTTCTGAAACCAGGTTGTTTTTCTTGTCTTAAATATTAGACACAAGGTTTTCAGTGAATATTGTGGTGTCCCATGATGATCTAGATTATGTCTGTTACGGATTTTGGCACGGCAGTTTAAAATATGAAAGATTTGTATCAGGCACAGATACAAAATGGCAGTACCTGTGTTCAAAGATAAATCCTCGTAGTGTATGTCACACAGAGAAAGATATTCTTGACTATCACATATGTACAGACCTCCATCCCAAAAAATGTATCTGATGTAAAAACAACAGACTGAATTATTATTATTATTATTATTATGTCTGTATTTAAACTTGAAAATCATTGAAGGCAAAGCCTGCATTTACAATGAACTAGAGAAGATACAGAATAAAAACACAAGGTAAAAGAAGAACATCAATCAAAACAAACATATAAATACAATTAATAAATAATGTAACAAGAAAATTAATTAAAACAGGTACAAACAGAAGTTAAAAGGTTGGAGATTAAGGATTTAAAATGACCAAGAGGTACCAACAAATTAATTTTTTAAAGCGCTTTGTAGTGAGTTCCAGGAGGATTATGTTGAACAAAAGTCACTGGCTCTTAATTAATTAACACTTTGACACATCAACAAGTCTTCATTTTTAAACGATAAAAAGTTTTATTTGTCAGTGTTTCATAATTACCTATCACCTCTATAATGAAGGTCTGGTTCAGTCTGTTTGAACAGACGACAAACACTGACTTTTTTCAGTGTCACAGAAGGTCCAATGTCTGAGACTTAATGGGTGCTGTGGGTGTTTGAACTGGTGATACACTATGGAGATAAGGAGCTTAATGGGGAACAGTGTCCTGTGTGTTCTGAAAAATCTTCTTCTTGGCTTCAGACCTTGCTCTCTGGCTGACCCATCAAACATGTAGAAAACTCACCTGATGCTGTTTCACAGAAGGATTTTTTTAACTGTTTCATTAGTATTATGAAAATTCCTTTTGTCTAAGAGGAAATGTTTAAATAGATTGCTCGCATTAAGTAAATACAAATGTCGTTTACCATAGCAACAGTGTTCCTCTGTTTCCTCAACTGTAATATTCTAAAATCGAAACATATTTCCTGTCACAAATATGATATGAAACAGTCGCATCTGCACAAAAAACATGATTTCCTTGGATAGTGAACAGAATATGGACTTTCTGTGTCCATTGTTTCCACTATGTTTATGTGTTTATACCTGTATACAGTCAGGAAATAATAACAAGTTAGGCAGAATGATGTGATTATACATGTATATATATGTAGTGATATACTGTATATATACTGTATATATATATATATATATATAATAAACAACACAGCTCTGTACGACCAGAGACATCAAAATGTTTGTCAGGATCACTCTGCTCTGATTCTGACTTCCCTCACTGTGCTGCCTTTAAATAGCCAATCAACATGCTGGCTGATGGTGGAGGAGCTCTGACACTGATTCATGAGGCTCTGGTGTGAGTGACTGAGTGCCACATGCCCACCCACATTTCAAATGAAAACCAGCTTTCATTATGTGAATTGCTGGGCTGTGGTTTTGGGGGCGGATTAATTGGCTGTAATCTGATTACACTGACGCCTTGATGACCCTCCTGCTGGCCTCCCCCACTGGGCCTCCCCCTCAGTGCTGTCTACCTGGCTGCTGGCGTCACTGAATTTATACTACAGTCTGCTGGCTCAGTGCAGACAGGAAGTGCTGACAGTCTGAAAGGGTGATTTGATAATTGGAGATGAACTGTTTACGATGAAGATCACCTCTGACTTATGTATTCTTTCCCTGTTACCTATCTATACTCATTTACAACACACAGTATACAACAAGTGACCCAGATTCCCTTTTTTTAAGTCTTATTCTGTCAAGTTTCACACCTTTAATGCAAAGCAGTCACATCTTGACAAGGTTTTATCAAGTGTGATCTTTTGTTTTGTTGTTCTAATATGTTGTGATTAAAATTGTTGCTGCTTAAAACTGGAAATTTATGTCATTTCTTTCCATTAAGTCTCAGCTTTTCTTATTACATGTTTTTCCTTTCCCCCGTTCTATAGGTAAGAGCCCTCTGGGATCTGATGGGTTGTTAGAAGCCAAAGTTAAAGGGATTATTCCTGGCTGCCAAACACAGGAGGTCCTTGAAGCTAAGAGAGATCACCTGGCTGGAGGTGGCCCAAAACCTTTCCCCCGTCGCAGCAGACAAACCTATCAGGATACATCAGCCGAGCTCTCACAGCTTGTTAACTTGCCATGAAGCCAAGAAACCTTGCGTGATCCCACAGGGTCGTCTTTAAGGCGAACAGCTCAAGAGTTTGGCAGCACCCTTTGTGCGCTTTGGAACTACTGCCTTGGAGTTTGTGCTTCTTGTCCTCTAAAACGAATTTATGCTGCCCAGGAGAAGATTTTATCTGCATCTTTATTGTTGACATGCTTTGCCCCAACACCTTCCAATCCAATACCAATGACTTCCATTCATGGTGTTCGTCACAGCAAAACTAAAGCCTGGGAGGACTGTCATTTGTCAAGGAATAACTTGGACTCCAATCAAACATGGCCAGAGACGTCAGTCCTCTGAGTCTCCAGCCTTTGTCTGTGAGGAACCGACAATGGGTTGGAGCCTCTTTGGGTTTTGTTCTGCCTTTCTTCCCCCTACGTTCTCTAATTTTCTGCTACTTCCTGTCTTGCGCAGCTGCAGCAGGCAGTTTGCCTGGTATAGAATATAGCTATGGCATTAGTCCCAAATTTGTTTGCACCCCAATTCCCCCAGATGCAGATCCCAGCTGCTATTCCCCACCCAGTGTGCCCCATGGACCCAGCAGTAATGGCCATAGTAACGGTCACAATGGCAGCAACCGGCGAGGCATGATGTCTGACGAGGCCAAAGCCACCATCTTACATCTGCGAGAAAGCCTTGTGAGGCAGAAGGAGACCATCCTGGACCAGCGGGAGACCATCAGGGAGCTGACTGCCAAGCTCACCTTGTGCGAAGGCTTCGGTGGGCACCATGGTATTGGTAATCATGATAACCACCATGATACCCATCACGACAACCATCATGATACCCATCATGAAAATCATCATGACAACAACCACGATGACCACCACGGGCATCACGGCAGCCACCACGCATCATCATCACCACACCATGGCCCTTCAGCGTATCACAGCAATGATCACCACTACTCCCACGGTAACCACAGACCAGACACCCACCACAGGAAGGGATCATCATACAGCAAACACAACTCCTTCTCTCCCGAGCAAACGGGCAAAACCCTGCAGACACTGAAGGAGAGGCTGGAGAACCTGCAGGTGAGTGTAGAAATCTGCAATGCATCACGGTTGGGGAAGTACAACAGTGTAGTTTTAAATACAGACCAACTGTGCCAGTGGATACAAGAAAAAGTGCAAAGTGGAGACCTTAGTACACTGTCATATGTAACATCAGATTCAAAAGGTGCAAAGGTACTTAGGTCTCGTATCATACAAGTCCTACAATTTAATGTCCTACAATTTAATACAAAGGTATTTTACAATAAACATTTGGGTTTTGTCTTGATATATAGCTCTGCATACTCTAAAAGAAGTGCTCCTTGGACAGTAAGAAAGCAGTGAAACACAAATTTTCAGATATTCAGACAGCCGGTGCTGCATCATCCATCATCATTTTGTAACTTTCTGAAACTGACAAACCTAAGGTCATGCCTGGCAGTCTTCACACTTTGAATGTAACTTTCAGTATGGACTTTTTGACAGATTTTGGGACACAAGGTGGTCATTTTTGAGTGATGGGTAAACCGGATACAGTGAAAGACAATGCATTTGTGTTTCGAGTACCAGGGATGAAGACAGGAGTTAATTCAACCTTTATTTGCCAGATACAAGGTACCAGTTAAGTCAGAATCAATTCTAATCTGACTTAAAAGTTTAAATACCTAGCAAACACAAGAGTATCTTTGGCAATGTTAGTTTGCACGCATTGAATGTTAAAATTTGAGACCTACAGGCCACATTGGAGCTTGGATATGTTACTGGGCATTTTGTATAGCAGGTGTCTGACAAATGAAGAAGGAGGATATGTAAATGACAACATCTCTAGTGTGTCATCAGCAGTACTGAAACACAAAATAAGGAATCACAGAGAGTTAAAGCAGGTAGAAAGTTTAAAAGTTGACAATCTAAGGTTTGAAGTAACCTTAAGTCATTTCAACAAATCAAAAATTGCAAACAGTTCATTCATTTTTGTTAATATTTATTCAATTATGATTCTGCTTTTTCTCAAGTTTAATGATCCAAACTGTCTCCCATAGAGGCTTTTCAATTTTTTTAATTAAATCTGCATTTCCTTTATAGTATGTAAATTCTGCGGTATATATGCTCTTTCTCCACCACACAAATATTTTAAAATGCTTAGTAATGTGCCTGTACAGAAAGGCTGAACAGTCTCTAGGGAGGCAGAAGCCTATCAAAGGTTTGACTTAATTGGGGTCATATCTTGCGTCATTGGGGGTCACGAGCTCTGGAGGTGTTCCGGCTCTCGATCTCTCTCCTGGATATCAGTGGCCAAGGCTGAGCTCAAACAGGAAGCTGCTTTAAGTTGATTAGCCCCTACCCCTGACATTAAACAACCCCTGTGTCCAAACATCACCCAGTGCAGTGAGACAAGTGCAGCTTAGAGGACGGGGGTGTGAAGGAGGAGGTGGGAAAAGGTGGAAGGTTCCAACCAGCCAGTCAAATCAAAATGCTGTTCTATGAACATTGATTTAATGTTTACTCAACCTGATTAATCCCACTGAGATTAAGGATCTCTCTCCCTCAGGGAGACCAGGTCAAGACAGAAGCATCATACAGTATAGGCCTATGAGTATAGACAGAACAACAATGACACAAAGAGGCTATTTTTCTGTTAGCAGTTAAAGGGAATTAATCTTTCCTATCAGTTCTGACATGTGTGTTTACTGTTCACTTTATATGTATATTTTTGTGTTAGGTCTATTGCTATAGCCATAGCCTGTGTTAGTCTTTAATGTCAACAAAAAGCTTCAAGCCTATTTTGATTTGATTTGATTAGGCATAGATTTGGTGATTTATTTGACTGGTTAAAACTTGGCCAAATTTATTTGAAATGCTGAAGTTTTTTCTTCTATGAAATCTATTTAACCCTAACCCTATGTTGTTGAAACTACAGTTATATATATATAATAGACCAATGGTTCCCAGTTTCTCCATAAAATTGTTTTACAACATGTATGTTTGCTTTTCTCTTGTAAAATACTAGAAAGTTTCGCCTCTTCAGGTTTATAAACATTACTGAAAAATCCCTCCTTGCCTGCTTAAAGAGTCACAAGCCAAAAAGGTCAGGAACCTCTGATCCAGACATCTAAAACTCTTGAACTTTTAGCTTTACTTAAATTTAGTTTGAACCACAAAACACCAAATCTGTGCTCACTGGGACCTCTTGCAGGTGTTGTTGTTTCTCTCCCAGAATTTTGATCTTTTGCAGACACTGTAATCAGTATGTGATTGTACGTGAGGCATTTTCTAAACACCTAAAAGCCACTAAATGGTTTCTCCACCACACAAATATTTTAAAATGCTTAGTAATGTGCCTGTTGGGTCTACTGTCTCATTTGTGTTTCAACATTTCCACAATGCTGGTGTCACATTGCGAGACTAAAACCCTGCTGTCCGCTGGACTGTGAATTCCTCATTATCAATGCAGGTGGTCTCAGAATACACTCTGGCAAAGTGTTGCCAGAAATCCCCTTTGAAGGTGTGAGACAAAACAGAATTGAAGCCAGGATTTACCCTGCATCACTCCCTCCTCAAACAGGATGTCTATGCCACCAGCCTCTGGCCACGCGCCGAAGGGTGCTAGCCAGCCTCACCTTCAATTAGCCTCATCCTCCCTGACGCGGCTATTAATCATGGCATGTGCTGGCAGGGAACAAAGCCGGATTTGCCGATGAGGAAGACAAGGATGAGCAAGGGAGAGGATGGAGGAGGGCTTGGGCTTTACAATTCTTCTTTATTCACTTCACTAAATTTGCTGCAAAAAAATTCTGACTCTAAACTTTTTCTCATTTTCTTCCAGTCAAATTCTTGACCTTGGAATTACTAGTTTGACCAAACAATCCCAGCTCAAGGTCCAAAATACTTGCTTTTATCCAGAGGTTTCAACAGTATCACATGGTCTTCATCAGCAGAAGGAATTTGTTCAGTTGTCATGGAGATAGCTGTGTTGATATGTTAGCTCAGTATAGTTTCTTTTGTTTGTTTGTTTGTTTGTTTGTTTTTTTTGTAAAATTCACAATTATATGTGTACAATGTCTTTCTGCTCATTGCTTTTCTTTAAAAGATTCTTTTTTTTCTTTTCTTTCTTTTTCTTTTCTAAAAAGCTGCTACACTTTTTTTTTTTTAAATTAACTTATTTTACTAATATATTAATGTCATTTTTAATTGTCACCATTGTCAATTTGAAGTCCTACTATTGGATGTGTCATAGATAAGGACTGGACTGGGTATGCTTACAATGATGATGGATATGATGCTGAAAGTATTCCCGTGGTGGGATTGGTCTACTACATGAAATAAACACTATGATCGATTGTTTAGGGTAGAGTAAGGTAACAGGACCTGGTGTTTAAAAAAAGATATGCAGGTCAGCATAAATACATTGGCTAAAGGCTTTTTTTAAGTACATGAACCATGTATGTCACTGACATAAAGATATGTCCTAACTCAAACATGTAAGAAAGAGTTTCAAACAAAGAATATGTATAACCCTCTAGAACTATATGATTTATTTTATTATGTTAAAATTTACTCAATCCCACAGAAGAGTTTCTGAAGCTTCAGCTCTATTTAGGCTGTCATTTTTATATTTATTATTATTATTGACGCATGTTTTGCATGTCAACAGGCGAGGAACTCTTCCAGCTCCTACTCCAGCTCCCTAAGAGAACTCCTCCAGCGGAAAATCAACGCCCTAGAGGAGCAGCTGCACAGCTACTACCGAGATCACCATGACTATGGCCACCATAACGACCATCACGGTGATCACCACGACGATCACCATGACGACCACCGCAGTAGCAGCAACTACGATGACCATCATGATGATCATCATGATGATAACCATGGCAACAGCCATCATGACACCCGCCATGATGACCACCATGGTACTGGTCACCATGATAACCACCATGACAGCCATCGCAACAACCACCACAGTAGCCACCGGTACAACCATCACAGTGGTCACCACAGTCGCCATCAAAGTCACCACTATGACCACCATTATGACCGGCACCACAGCCGGCATCACGGTCACTATGACGACCATCACAGCGACCACCACGATGACCATCACAACGACCACCACGATGACCATCACAACGACCACCACGACACTGATCACCACGACATTCACCACGAACTTGGCCACCACGATGACCACCACAATGATCACCATGATGACAAGCACCACAGCACCGACCACCATGAAAGCCACCACGGCAGTGATCATCACCCACGGCGACTGCCTTTCAACAGCAAAGAGCCGAGTGCCCGGGGCACCGGGCACAACAAACTGGAAACAGTGCTTGGCCAACTGCACCATGGCAACAATGACCACGGTACAAACATAGCTACTCTATGATTGTTTTACATTTGAGACTGTGCAGTGATGTAGTATAAAAGCAACAAGGTACATATTATGAGGTTGGGGTGGGTCGACAGAACACAAGACTTTCACACAGGAAACTGCGGTTCATTTCCCGTGTGAAACCAATAGTCTTCTTGACTGTTCCAAAACCTTGATGACAAAGGTCCTAACTTTGACGAAGTACTTATTTCAACAAACCACGATCTTTTCCTGAACCTGACCAAGTATTTTTTTGTATGTAAACTAATCAAACTGACTGTTCCAGCATTACTTGCATGTTACTATTAGGACGAATGTACAGTAGGTCTTTGACCATTCAACCTCAACCAGCTGCTGGTGATAGAACAGTGTGTACTGAGCTGAATCTAAACTCTGCTGTCTCCGTCTCACCAGGAGACCACAAGAAGCTAAAAAGTCCTAGTGCTTTCCTGCTCGACTTCCCCATGAGGACCAACTACATGTATGGCAGGATGAAGCGGCCGGTGGTCAAAGAGATCTTTGCCCTGACCATCTGCCTGTGGCTGAAGGCAGGGGCAGGTCCAGGCCTCGGCACTCCCTTCTCCTACGCAGTACCAGGGCAAGCCAATGAGCTGGTGCTCGTCGAATGGGGTAGTAACCCCATGGAGCTGCTAATCAACGACAAGGTAAAAGCAATGCAATGTAGTCATGTACAGCCAACACATATGACCCAAACCAATCTGTCACTATGTGATGCCACAGCACTCGGACTTCAGGTCAGGCACAGGAAACATTGGTCAGTACTCTTTATTAAAGGATTATAGACTCTCTATGAAGTTCTTAATTCAGTCATAATTGCTGCTTCTCTGAGCTTTAGCATACATCAGGTAATAATGCAGTTCACACACATCCACAGAAGTGTTACTAATCTTGCACAGTGAGGTGTGATAGTCACAGCTCAGACTGCCAGGACAGCATCATCTCGCCAGTGGAGGTCAGAGCTATAAAGTGAGGTCGGTGACCTCAGAATCAGGAGCACAGTACTTACACAGAGTCATGTTATGCTCTCAGTCACTGGTCAGTCAGTTGAGTGTGACAGGCAGTGACATGCACACACTAAAGGGTGGGGGTGGAGATGAGTATTCAAGGTACTGTGGCTGGGATGTGCCAAACTGGTGATAAAAGTGCTGCTTATGTGGCGTGTCGACACCTATTGATGGTATCATAAAGAGTGGCATAAGTTTAAATATTGACATATAATGCATAGAGCAGACAATAGGCATGGACACAGCTGCACATTTGCCAACCAAGGGTACTTTCAGATGGATTTACACCTCAAAAATATTGCACATTTTGTATATTCTCCGACAAGTTTCTCATGCAGGGGGACACTGATCATCACAGCTACAATCTTTGCCTTCTGCTAACCGTAAACTGCTGTTCTGGATGGTACTAGTCTGATATAACTCCATTTAATAGACCACTGTTGCTGTATATATTTCATTATAAGTAAATGAGGAATGGAAACACAGTTATTGTGGGGAATAAAAAATTAAAGCACAACATGGCCTGATCACTTATCATCTAGTATTGTGGTGGTTCTATTCATGAGTGAAAACTGATGATGTACTATTAATCCACTAACTTCTTATGTCAGCAACACAGTCTGGTCCCTGACAAGGAGCACTTGGGGTCAACCTCAGTCTCTCAGTCATTGCAGGGGGTCATGGGAATTCTAAGAGCTACGAAGGAGTTCATGGCACAGATTCTTTCCCAGAAGTGCTGAAAAAATTTTAGAATTAAATTCATCTTTTGGTGTAAATCTGAGTTTGAATGACACTTAACAGTTTATCGAGACATTAACCTGTACAGACATTGCTGACATGAAAATGATTAAATTGTCCTATTAGCCTCCTAATCTTTCATTCCCTGAAAGGCTGATACCTTTTTCCCATAAACGGAAGACAGATGCTCGTCTCTTTCCCTTCCTCGCTCCCGTATCCTGCACAGCATGCACAAATCAACAAAGCAATTAATCTGATTATTGTAATTGATTGGCCTAATTGTCTGTAGGAGTGACATTAGCTGGGGAGATAAACTGTCATGTTTGTTTTCTCCTAGTCACACACTTGGCAGTCATCAAACTGATCAATGACACAGTTAAACGATCTTCAGGATGAAGATTAATTTCAGTCTTTTTTAATTTTCTGGAGTTGAGGAGATTCTCATATTGTCCCATACAGCAGTGAGCGCTGTCGTGTAGAGCTGTCTACAGCTGTGATGATGTTGGGTAAAGAGGCCTGTTGCCTTTTCTTTCCTGATGAAAGAAAGAAAGAAAGAAAGAAAGAAAGAAAGAAAGAAAGAAAGAAAGAAAGAAAGAAAGAAAGAAAAAGCTTGGTTTCTGTGTAGATGCTCATCTCATCAAAAGTGAGTCATCAGAGATCAGTGCGGGGGAGTCTGCACCTTTTGTTGCCACCACTACGTCATGATGACATGTCCTGAGTCGTAGGGTCAGGTCAGGCCTCAATTAACCCATTAGCTTACCACAGACGAAGTGTCTTCATTTATCCACTTTGTCACAAATTACAATTTAAATAAGCGTATTATTTTTTATTATCTAAATAAAGTGCATTTAGACAGATCAGTACTATTTGTAAAATTTGTGAAAGATTTTTACAAAGTTCTTTTGCTTTCATGATTAATTACTTTGAAGTAATTTCAATGGTGCAAAATGAATCATTCAAAATGATGTGATGAGAGCGTTGATCCATAAGAAGATATATTTGTGGTTTTAAGAACCAAAACCATCTCAGTGTAGTTTTACATCTCCTCTCTCAGGCTTCTCTCTGGAGCTCTAGTAACAACAGCTTGGTGAACCAGTCAGAAGAGAGGAGGCTCTGAGCTCTGAGTTTTCTGAGTGATCCAATAAAAAATATAGCAGATTTCAGGTAAACACTCATGGAAACCAAATCCTGCAAGGGTGGACAGTGGGCAGGGCTTGAACACACAGAAATCTGCCTTTATACAATATGGGACCTTTAACATTTTCTGAAATTCTAGTTTTGGTGAAAGAAATCACACCTCACAGACATAGGCAACTTCTTATAAAGAGGCAAGAAGACACTTTTATTTCAAGGGTTCACGAGTCAAAAAAAGGTTTCAAACCACACTCGTGATAAACTGTAGTAAGTTTGCGGAGTCCCAGTGGAATATGGATGACTTGTTCTCACATCTGTCCCTCTCTACATGTCTCTCTCTCCACCTGTGTGTTTAGGCGGTGACATTGCCCATAACCATGACAGATGGGAAATGGCATCACGTGTGTGTGACGTGGTCGACACGTGATGGCGTCTGGGAGGCCTACCAGGATGGGGTGAAGAAAGGCTCGGGGCAAAACCTGTCACCCTGGCACTCCATCAAACCAGGGGGGATTTTCATCCTGGGGCAGGAGCAGGTAGGAAAAACAATATCTGATTGTGAAGGGCAAAATACTGAATATGTGCTGTATCAGACAGACTTTGCTCTCTGGACTTTTACCTCCCACATTTTAAATCTCAGCAAAAACTCTTCTTTGCTGTCCACAGGACACAATGGGTGGCCGCTTCGACGTCACTCAGTCTTTCATGGGGGAGCTGTCAGATCTTCAGTTCTGGTCCAGAGTCCTGACACCAAACGAGATCTACAGCCAGGCGACCTGCGCAGGCCACCTCATCGGTGACATCATGTCCTGGTCGGAGGAATCGGTGGAGCTCCACGGCGGGCTCACCAAGTTCCCCTTTGAGCCCTGCCACTAAGGACTGACGCTGGACCCTCACACACAAATCTGTAGCATCATCTGTGTCAGAAATGGCAAATAGGATTTCGTTGTGGATCAAAGATGAGGGAATAATTTATTTCACTGCTTGCAGAACTTTAATAACTCAAGGTCAGCCATGGGCAACAGGCAGAGCGAGGAGTCATTTTGCTGTTTCTATATATATATATATATATATATATACTGTATATATATTCTTTTTTTGCCATTCCTGTCCAATCTTTCTGCCTTCTCAACCCACACCCTCACTTCCTCGCTCTCACACTCTCAGCAGGATGACTTTGAAGGCTCCAAAGAGCGCAGGGCTTTGGATTTACCGGCTGTGTGGTCATGGCTGCGGCTGCTCTGAGGGATTCCGAAACACATAATAGGATTTCCTTCCATCAGAACAGGTCCAAAGGTTGCTGGTTGCCATTAGCTCGCCTGCTCTAGCTTCTTTTCTTCGGTATTTGAGCAACATAAACATTGCAGGAGGGGAAAGGGTGGCTGAAAGGCACGATCACAGTGCAAGCCACCTGAGTCGTGATGATTCATACATGTTGCTGAAGTACTGCCAATCAAATATCTGCTCGTTATTTTGCGGAGACAAAGGAATAATGCTGTTGCAGGACTTTTTTACAATGCAGGTTGAATTTGGCGCAGGGTTAGCACAACCGAATGATGTTGATTTTGCACACTAAGTTTTTGGCAGACTGTTTTATATTAGTATTTCATATTGAAAACTCTCGAACACGCTTTTTTGTAGAAAGGAAACTCAATTTGCATTTGTGGCGTTCAGAAAAAAATATATAATCCATGTGTTCTATGTTCTTCACACCTGTAAAATTGCATTTTGTCAGTGCAGGACTATGACTTTCCGTGTCTCTGTCTGTTCAAAAGTGAAATAGAAGAGCACTATGGCTCGATGTCAAACATGACACATCATGACCACGAGCCACCACCTGACTGCATCAGTGCAGGTTCGCTGTCCCTCAACGTGTCATCACGGTAATACCGATGTCTCCTCGGCAACCGGTGGCTTAAAGCAGGATTTACCTGTGGACAACTGATCTGATCCTGCCTATTTCCGACCAGCTCAAACCACATGGCAGAGACAGACACACAAACACACACACACACACACACACACACACACACACACACACACACACACACACACACACACACACACAGATACACACTCGCACATGCTCAGAGAAGATGAAGAGGTGAAAAGAGACATTGTTGATCTCATGCTGTTTGTAGCCGCACTTTCACATTTTTATAACAAAAGAGGTTTTTGTACATGTAAATGATATCAGTTAGACTGTTTTTAATTAATTAAAGGGTTTATTATGGTATTTCTCACAATGTAAATAAAAGTACATAGCACTTTCTCAACCCTCACTTTACCCTGTGTTTGTTTGTAAAGCACATCTTTGGAAGTAACTGTTTATTACTTATCAGTTATAAAACTCCATCCTGTTTTGAACTCATCACTTTTGTCAGTAAAAAAAAAAAAAGAGGCATCTGTTGTTGCCATGGTGACAGACAATCATCAGAACCACATCATCCCGACTGTGTCGCGCTACAACTGTAAATATCTGCAAAACGTTTCTTCGACTGTAATGCCAAGACAAGCAGCACTTTGAAAACACGCTGTTGTTTCTTCATGATAGTGGGCCAAATGCATGTGACATTTATATCTTTGTTACTTAGACGTGGGTTCATCCAACTCCTTCTACTCCCTTACTGTGTAGTCTGAATGTTGACATAAGACACGTAAAAATAAGATTATACAACTGTATGCATAAAGACTTGCTTATCCTCGCCTTTGGTGTACATTTGAATGTTTATTAGCTCTTCTGTTATGTTTATTCTTGTCTTTTTTTTTTTTGGCTGTAAATATACAAAGTATTACAGTGTGTTCAGTCAACTTTCCCTCCCTTGTGTGTAAGCCAAAACTATAAACTGAATTATGAAACTTGAAAGAGGAAGAAAAATGCACTATAAACGCTGTCAAATATTTGTAAATAGGCCTGTGTCAGGATTTTGAATAAAACTATTCAAAATATTTTATGAATTCAAACAGGACTGCAAACTCTTTTTTTGCACTGTACAATATATGCACATATATTGTTTTGTGACTGATATGATGCATTTTAACATTAATGCATTGTCCTCTCTGACAGGTAATGCGACAGAATAAGGATTCATCGCCTCACACTGTTTTGAAAGATAAAACAGTCATGTAAAATTGAGCTCACAATCAAATGCTGTCTTTTGCATTATGTGATCTTCTCCAACTCTTGGCCCACTTGAAAATCTCAAAAATGTTGGTATCTGACCCCATAACAATACAGAAGCGAAATAATGATTGGACTCAGGACTGAACTGGAAGCAGGGGAAGCTCAATTTTTTTTTCTGTATGGCGGGGAGAGATCACTTCACACAATTCAGCATCTGTTTCTTGACTCTTTCCTTTTAATTCTTCTTGTTGCTAACCAACTATATCCATTTTGATACTCCTTTGTTGGCATGGATGTAATCCTTTAGCACGCAATCAGACCGAGATAGCAAATAAGTATAGAAGTTCCTATCATTGCCTTATCACAGTGACAGGCCTGAATACAAGAGAAAATAAAAACAACGAAAGGAGTTTTAAAACATTTTTTTAATGTTTGTAAAGATCATTTCATTTTAAAACATTATTTATTTTTTTCTAATAACATCTCAACACAAGCCCACAGGTTGGGCACCGCTGAAATATGTACAATATACTAGAAGTCTCAAAAGTAAAAGTATGCATTACACAAATGGCCCATTTCAGAATAATGTATCTTGGATCATTGGTTTATACCATTGTATTGGTATTTTTGTTTCACTTTAATGTTGCCGGTGACGGTTGGAC
Organism: Seriola dumerili; assembly: GCF_002260705.1. Taxonomy (NCBI): domain Eukaryota; kingdom Metazoa; phylum Chordata; class Actinopteri; order Carangiformes; family Carangidae; genus Seriola; species Seriola dumerili. Next base: position 413,213 of record NW_019174636.1, on the reverse strand, counting down.
TGATTTGAATTACTTTATATGCTGCAGGGTAGCTTGTGAAGCTTGTGAATTTTCACCATGAGGATCAATAGTCTTACCTACTGTTATGATGATACATCATAATTCATTTATCTATTATAAATCTGAATCTGGAAATAGATACAGTGAAGTAAAAAGTACAATATTTGCGTATGACTGCAGAGTTTCCATATTCACATATAATTTTACTTTAAACACTAACCAGAGCTACACTTCTTTTACACCTAGATCTTATTCATTAAAACAACATGAGGACTTGTAGAAACAGCTTAAACAGAGCTACTATGTATTGAATTACTGAAACCAAACCTTCATGCCTGTTGATTCTCTGTTGGATGAAACCATGGGGGTGAACAAAGGATCAGCTCTGATGGAAGAAGAAAAACATGCTTTTCACTTTGCACAGAGATCAAGTGCATTAAGTGGATTTTTGGAGCACGAGCAATTTTCCTGTTTTTAGGCCATTTCACATGAAAATCAATTATTTTCATGGGCAATGTCAAGTGGGTTTAAGAAGACTATATTGTTGAGTTTTACTCATTATATTAGTTAATTATTTACTCATTTGTCATCATATTAATGAGGTGCTTTTTGCTCTTGGAGTGCCCATTAGTCTAAAGGTTTTGATTAAAAAATAAAATAATAAAAGACATAATTTAATATTGTAATAATAGACAAGTGCCACTTACCCTACAATTAATGTGAATTTTATTTGTTATTTTGTACAGAGCAATTTGACACTTGAAATCCTGGGTGTGTATAATAATTTGAGGGATGTTTTCAAAAGCTTAAATTTGATAACGTCATGGTCTCTGCCTTAAAAGCTGTAATCATGTCAAACATGAAGACATCCCTCATCTTATTTTAGAATGAATCTTTTCAGAGGATTAACTCTCCATGTTTCTTCTAAATGGTCTCATCACTTTATTTTTTACCTCTGTCAGTCTGCTTTGTTTTCTCCCTGACACATCCTTTATTATCCCGTAACCATGGAAACAGGTGAAGGGACATTCGTGTGACATGTGTGTATGTTTTCTGTCTTTTTGGTGTGTGTGTGTGTGTGTGTGTGTGTGTGTGTTTGTGTGTGTGTGTGTGTGTGTAAAATTACAACTGGATATATTCTGAAAAGTAGTTTGAGTTTGGTATTTTGTGTAACAGCCAACTCAGTCTGGAGATTAAACACAAATATCTGCAAAAGTCATTTGACCCAGAAGCTCCAATGTGCTCAGTGATTTGAAAAAGTACACAGACCACAATCAGCTCATGTGTAACTGTGTTAACTGTTCATTTTGGATTCAGATAAAAAGAAATTCTCTGTGCTTTTGTGTCTGTAACTGAAACTATAACTGCTCACTGCAGTGAGTATGATAAACCTTTCAATCAGCCTTCAAATATAGTTTAAAGTGAAATAATGATGTCATTTGCACCAGCATACTTAAATCACACAATATTATTTATTACAGTTGGTATTATCAATCATTCATAATTTATAGTAGTTTAATTTAATCATGCACAATTAACCTTTTCAAAAGAAAACTTTTTTGATAAAAATTTCAGTGTTGTTTTATTGTGAGTTTTTACACTTCTGAATAAAACAAGCGACTTCATGATTTAATAATTCAGGCATGAAAGGGCAAGAAACAGTCATATTGGGATGCTTTCACAGCTGCAAAATTTCAAATCGCTGCTGAAAATTGATGCAGGCTTTGGCATTTCTGTTATGTAAAGGTCATCTGGAGCTTGAGGCAGATTAAAATAAACTGAGAGGATAAATTATTTCCACCATGTCTTCTTGTCTCTCTTTCACCACTCAGAGCGGGAGTTCAGACCATGTCCGGCAGGCTGGATGCATCAGGGACAAAAATGTTTCTTATTCAATCAGGACAAAGCTGACTGGAACAGCAGCCAGTACTGCTGCATGGCACTGGGGGGCGCTGTGGCCACAGCCAGGACAGAGGATGAGCATGTGAACACAAACACACTGTGACTCTAGTTTTATTTATTCATTGAACACATTTTCTTTACCCCTCCTGTCGTGTTCACCTCCCGCCCCTTTTACTTTAGTGTTCCTGGTCAAAATTGATTGGTCTGTTTTAACTGCTCTTAAATTAGCACAAAAACTATTTTTCACCACCAAATTTTTATTCAACATTCTTTAGCTGTGAACAATGTCTCAAAGTAGTGTTTAACATGAATTTATAGAATTAGACATAAAATAACTGCAGTGAAAATACAAATAGGCAGGTGTGTGTGTGTGTGCGCGCGTGTGTGTGTGCATGTGAATTCATGCACATGAGTGGCATGTGACACTCAGGTCAGAGTGGGCCTTGCAAACATAGGCATCACATTTGCAGCATCTCAGGCTTGTTTTGTTGTCTCTAGGGGCACAGAGCTCACAGCGCTTCCTTTTCTGCCCATGTCCTTGTTGGGGGAGAGCAGCCAGGGCAGCGGTTGGGGCTGGGGCTGGGGCTTGCACACTCCCAACCAGACTGGCAGAGGCTGGTGTACGGGGAATGTGCTGGCGCTGTTGAATAAGAGGAGTCATCAAAGCTTTCCCCAGCTCTGCTAGGAAAAGTCTCCTCTTGAAACTCTTCCCCTGATTCCAGGTTGGGTCGATGGCTGTCCACACCACATATGTGTTGAGCGCAGACACATCAAGGATGTTGTGGAACAGTGCCACAGACCAGCGGGCTGTCATTCGCTTGCAGGTGTATGTACCGGTAAGCTGCAATAAAAGGAACAATAAATAAGAGATTGGGAACAATATTGAATCTGTTGTACACAAAATGCTATGATTCACATAAATAAGAATAAAATAAAATGCATGATGGATGAAACTTTACATTACCTTATCAAGGCAGTCAACGCCTCCTTTGTTCTTGTTGTAGTCCTGGATCATAAGGGGCTTCCTGTCCTCTGTGGTGCTGACAGCGGCGTCTTTGTGTAGCATGCTCATCACGATGACATTTCTATTCTTCTTGGGAACATATGACACAAGAGTGTGTGTGTCAGTGTAAGCAAATTTTGATGAGAGTGCCTCTCTTCCTCTGGTCGATACCAGTGCAGGGGGAAGTTCAGGCATGTTCTTCCTCACTGTCCCTACCATGGTGAGCTTTCTTTTTAGCAGCTCCTGACCAAGAGCATATGATGTGAAGAAGTTGTCACATATGATATTATGCCCTTGGAGACCGGTTGTCATGTCCAGCACAACACGCATGCCCTGTTTTTTTTCGGCCCTTCCAGTACTGGGTTTCCCCATGTATACCTGCATATTCCAGGCATAGCTGCTCCTGTCGTCGCATGCTGCCCAGATCTTTATTCCATATTTCCCTGGTTTGCTTGGGATGTACACCTTAAAGGAACAGCGACCTCTGAAAGGAACCAGGCGCTCATCAACTGTCACCTCAGGGCCTGGATTGTACATAAGTGGTAGGCGCTCCACCCACCTGTCCCAAATGTTCCTGATGGCAGCCAGTTTGTCATTTCGCCAGCGGACGGGTTGTGTATCTCTGTTATCAAATCGAATAATTCTTGAAAGGACATGAAACTTGTTGTAAGGACATAGTTGCCCAGAATATAGGCCTGCCAGACTCTGCATCCCACAGACTTTTTGTAGCCTCATTGTTTGAGCGATATACTCCTGCTAAAATCAACAGACCTATGTAGGCTTGGAGGTCTACCAGGTCGATTTCTCTCCAGGTGTCCCCAAACACCCGCTTCCCCTCCAGGTTTGTCATCTCCAGTATAATTCCCTCAATGGACTCTGGTAAAAAGAGTTGGAAGCTGGACTTGATGTCATCCACACGAGATGTCGCATACCGTGTTGGCCCTGGCGTCATCTTTATGATGTTTTCCACTCTCGCTCTACTTCCTCTGTCCTGGGGGGATGAAGACCAGAGCAAGTGTCCACTCTTGGACTGGAAAGTCTCCTCAGGTGCCTGTTCTTCAGGTGCCTCTCCCTCTCCATCTGTTGACTGGTCAGTCTCTTCAAAGTCTGGATCAAAATCTGTGTTGTCTTCCACTTCCAAGACATCCTCCTCTATCTCTGGTTCAATTTCAGTGCCCTCTTCATCGTGTCCAAAAACCTGGACCAGAACCTCTTCGACAGAGAACCGTTTGGTCAGTCGCCTACTCATTGTGCTCAGAGTAAAAGGAGTGCAAGGCAAACATCGAGCTATATATATGGGGTCTGTGTGAAGATGATACATTGATTAGTCTGGAAGGTGTGGTTCACGTGGGGGATAGGCACAAAAGCGTGGGAAAGAGATGGGTTCACATAACAGACACCTGTCTAGTCTGTGTGAAGATATGATACATTGTTTCATCAGGAAGTTGGTTCACGTGGGAGGATCGGCACATAAGCGCGGTAAAGAGATGTGTACGTGCAAAAGACATTGTTCAGTCTGAAATGTGTGTGTGAGTGAGTGAGTGAGTGAGTGAGTGAGTGAGTGAGTGAGTGAGTGAGTGAGTGAGTGAGTGAGTGAGTGTTGTTGAGTTGGGGTGGTGTGTATGGGGATGTTTTCTGTCTGATGGATGAATATAGTCTGGATACCCATTCATTTCCTATGGCGGTCACTTTTGACTGGGAACACCACAGGTGTAACAAGGTTGATTAAAACACTCAAAATTCAATGAAAGAGGTGATCATCACTTTTATATGTTCAAGTGCATAGTGTGGAGGATATCATAAGGCCTTGAGGCAATCAGATGTAAAACACAATATTTATGAGTGTTTTAAGTTGTAAATCGGTCAGATTTGACCCGAACACAACAGGAAGGTTACATATTTCATTCATTCAGTCAGTATAAGTGAGTTTATATTCCATTATTATACATATAAAACTGCTGCCTTCTTTTCTGAGTGTGTTTATGTGTCTTCATTGATGATATACTCTACATCTGTCCAGTTGTAAACATTCGAGATGTTCTTCCTGAAATATCAGCTGTTAGGACACACACTTCAACTTGACCACACACACACACGCACACACACACACACACACCCACACACCATTGGAGAGAGAAGTTAAGAATAGATTTAAGACCTCTCTGAAATATGGAGACATCTGCAGGAGCAGTCACTGCCTGAGGTCATCTGAGGTTTTGACTTTCACTTTTTTCCTGCACATGCACCAGTTTTTCTTGATCTTGTTCCAAAATAAGATGTTTGTGTGTACATTTTTGTTTTAAAATGCATCTCTTTTGCTATGTTTATGCTTCCTGTCCACACAGCTGTGCTGTTTTCAAGCACCGAAAACTGAGACTTTTTCGAAAACGCTGCTGGCCCCATTTTTGGCTCCATCCACACCATCCATCCAGACGGCTGTTTTTGCTCCATATCAGAAATGATTTCCATCCATACTACCACACCAGAATATGCATACATAGGCTACCTGAGCAATCACGTACACTGGGCAGATTGTAGACAGAAAAAAATATATTCATCTAAATTTTGTCTTTAATCTGAGAATTCTGAGTTGAAAGAAATCTAAAAAAAAACCTGGCCCTTATGATCTTCTGTAATACATATAAGTGAATATTTTTCCACTGATGTATTAGTTTGCTTACTTCAATTAAGTAAAGAATATGAAAACTTCTTCTAACTCTGTTTCTGACCTGTCACTATTTTTGTGTACCACATCATCTTTCAGTTGTTTCCTGTTAAGTTGTTGCACCTGCTTCACATGTCCAGCAGGTGGAAGTGTTACCTTTTCAAATATAGCTGTTTCTTGATATAACATTCAAGAGAGTCAGCCCTCAAACAAAAGGACACAGATGGTTGAGAAAATTGGGTGATTTCTGTTTAATGTGGTTTATTATATGTGAATAGATTATATATATTATAAATATATATTTATTATAGATTGTTGCATGGTTGTGAAGAATGTGGGAGCAAACCAGAGCACCTGGAGAAAACCCACGCCACCATAGTCAATAACGCTGATGCTCAAAAAGGCTCAGGGGGCACACTGGTAGCTCACCTGCCTGTTTAGTTGTTTCATTGTTTGCACACTGCATTGGCCCTGGTATTGGTTTGGTCATTTCCCCCAAGAATTTGTACCCGTCTTGTGTTCTAATACCTGTTCTTTTTTTTTGTCTCTGTACAAGTGCTGTAGGTGCGGCAGCGAGCGTGGCCGGCCTTCTGGTGGAGGGTTTGGTGGTAGAGTTCCTCACCTGTGCTTCATCACCCCCCCATAATAGTGTGTTTGGTAAATTTTGCACTTCCTTCACTATTTATTTGCATCCCTTTAGTTGATTTGCTGTGTGAGTGTGTAGGGCACCAGAGTGTGGTGGGGTACTCTCCCCCAGTGTAAATTTTCTTCCTTCCCTGTCTGCGGCCACAGCTGCTAATCCTACAGCTCCTTTTTTTTGTGTTCCTGTTATTCATTTATATACTGTATATGGGAAAAATTAGATCTTGAGGCACCTCTTATATTTTCTATAGTTTTTTTTTTTTTTAATAAATTGTTGTTGATTTTATATATTGACCTTTTAACCTTTTTTTCTGAATAAATTTGAAATCCTTGTCTCAGTCCATCTTTTGTCATCTGTATCATCAAGGTATCTGTGGACTAACTGGTTTTACTGAGGTATTAAAGGGTCAGTGGTACCTAAATTTTCAGTTAAATCCGGGCCTTGCCACGGCCCGGCCACACTTGGTTTGGACTTCTTTTTGGATTTTTGACTTGGCCCTGCAGCTTTACTTGCAGTAATTAACTTACCAACATGATCTGCAGCAATTTTTATCTCCCGGGAGCATGCAGATCGCAGCAGCTTGTACTTCAAGTCTGGCATATCATTGAGAAGAGGTTCTGTGATTTCATTCACCTCCTTGCTCATTAATTTTTGCAACCTCTCTGGGATTTCTGCCTCCTCAACTTTGATGGTTGAATGATCCTCTAACTTGATTTTGTCCTTGGCACCCTGTATGGAGGTGGCCTTGCTTGTTCTCTGCCTGCATGTCAAAGGTGGGCGAAATATCATCATAAACCCACTGGCCTTGACCTTGAATAAAATTCTGCGGACACGAAGAACCATAACATTAAGTGTGCTGGGGGAGATGACATGTTTTACAACAGGCTCCTCAGGGCACACACCAGCACAGAGGGCAGATTTGACACTTTCTGCAACCTCTTTAACAATCAAGTTCCTCAAGGGTTTGATGTTGGGACTCTGGAATTGGTCCTCCAGCCTCAGAAACTCCTCACAGCTCTGGGTGAGTGTGCTGCTCACACTGGACAGAAGATGCTCCTCTGATACAACATTTGAGGACTTGAAAGTTTTCAACACGGCTTTTGAAACACATGTTATGAGTTCCAAAAGCAGCTCTGCAATCACTGTTTTTGTGGCATTATCAACCACACCTGAAGCTATAGTTGCCACTGTTCCTTTGTAATCCTTTGGGAAAAACAGATTAAGAGTGGACGAACACCGTCTACTGTGACCGACTGTGTTCGTTTTTTTGAAGCCATGGAGATACTTTCTGTATTAGGATCGATGATCTTTTAACACAAGCTGACTAGATAAAGACTGAAAGTGTAATCAGGAGGGACTTATAGTTTAAGGCTATATTAAACTGATAACGACATCAAGGGGCAGGCAATCTGTAATTGTAAATATTACAATATGTTTCCCACATTTATTTTGGGAAGAATCTTGTACCAAGATTTCAGACACCCCTACAGTGTGGGTACCATACCATTTCTTACCATTGACATTACTCATAGACTGGTTATAACGTTAGTTGTACGTCTCCTATGGTTGCTATCAGCATCCTTGTTATGGGCTCCAGGTACAGGTTGTTGTTCTAAATGTCAAAATGTCAACGTGTGTGCAGTAGCTCTTCTGGACTTGGCTTCAAGATTGTAATTGTTGACTCGTGGGGGCACTAGTTTTGCAGTTTTTGGGGGTCTTGCGCTATAGGCTTTAGTTTAGGTAATCGTGTTTTCTTTCCTTCAGTCTAAACAACATTAGATTATGGGTGGCTGCTAGATTGTATTTTTGTTTGACAGGTGAGACTGGAGATAGGGTTTTATTTTTGTTGTGCTCTTGAATAGTCGTAAGGATTGGTCGCAGCAACAGTCATCAGTGGATTTTTCCCTGTAGCTGTCTGTCCGGCTCTGCCAATCCATGGGGTCACTATGTTGATGGGAAATGATATTGCTGGGGGTAAAGTGACTCCTGCTCTCGAAGTGTTAAACATCACACCTATACTTTCCGGCACAGCCCGGGTTGTTTCCTTCTTGCGTAATTACACGCGCGCAGACACGGAAACTGTGTGCGGAGAGAAGGACTCAAAACCCAGCAGATGTTGATTTGTCTGACTGTGTGTTGATGAAAGTTTTCGCAGGATTTGAGTATGGTAAATCAAACTGTCGTGCCCACTGGTTATCGCGAGCAGGTGTTAACCCTCTATTGCATGAATTATTATTTAAACATGATAAAAATCTTTTAATGTGTTTTTATTACTTAAAATTGCTTAAATAATGAAAATATTAAAAAAAATTCTTTTTTTTTTAAAGGGGGGTAGTTGGTATATTGTTGCCATATGGCAACAATGCGCAATCATGGAAAGTACCATAAAATCTAATTTTTCTCTAAAAACATCATTTTATTGAAAACAAGACTAAACAAATCCTAATACTTAGTGAAATGTATAACCCAATATTTACACAGTTAAATTAATATAATTTCTGTTGTTAATTGGAATGTGTAGCAGGGCAGGATAGTGAGTAGGAAGTGACATCACACACAAGAGGAGGGAGGAGAGGTTACAAATCAGAGACACCTGAGCTGGGAGAGGGGGGAAGCTCAAACAAAGGAGAACAAAGGAGGCTGAAGCAGAAACAGTGTGAGAAGTGAGACAAGGAAATGAAGGAAAAGGAACCAGTACTGGGATCTAGAACTGAAAACTCTGAGTAAACTGGAGGTGGCAAAAGAAAAATAAAAGAAAGGAACAAAGGATCGGTTTAAGGAGAAGAGGATTGAGCTCCGGGGAACAGGCGACAGTCTCAGGCCGGTTTGNAATTTTATTGAAAACAAGACTAAACAAATCCTACTAATACTTAGTGAAATGTATAACCCAATATTTACACAGTTAAATTAATATAATTTCTGTTGTTAATTGGAATGTGTAGCAGGGCAGGATAGTGAGTAGGAAGTGACATCACACACAAGAGGAGGGAGGAGAGGTTACAAATCAGAGACACCTGAGCTGGGAGAGGGGGGAAGCTCAAACAAAGGAGAACAAAGGAGGCTGAAGCAGAAACAGTGTGAGAAGTGAGACAAGGAAATGAAGGAAAAGGAACCAGTACTGGGATCTAGAACTGAAAACTCTGAGTAAACTGGAGGTGGCAAAAGAAAAACAAAAGAGAGGAACAAAGGATCGGTTTAAGGAGAAGAGGATTGAGCTCCGGGGAACAGGCGACAGTCTCAGGCCGGTTTGGATCTCAGCGAAACACCTCTCTCTGTCCGGGTCAAAGGCCGCACTCCTTCAGATAAGTCCCTTCACCCCTCATTCCTCCAGGTTCTCAGCTGACTCCCAACTCACACTGCCCCTCACATGCCCACACACACTTACAATTCATCCTCAACAATTTATTTATGTGAATTAACTATTTAATTTCTGTAAACTGATTTCTGAAAACCGGTATTGATGATTTATTTAAATGATGATGATGATATTTGTTTTTAGTTGCTGACTGAATTCTAAAGACCGGTATTAATGATTAATTTCTGATGATGAGGATATTTGTTTGTGGTTGCTGACCTATTTAATATACGAATATTGAGACACCTGGGTTATGTTATTTTTTTGTAGCCCTGAAGTAAGCGAGCAGCTGGGGTTTTGTGCTCTCTCCAAAGGGAACTAATTTAAATAATTTAAACATTTGATAGGTTTAAGGTCGATTAACTTTTGCCTGTCTGGCGCCCAACCTTATTTTTTTAGGAGAGGCAGCTGTCTACCGCTACACAACCTGCTATCAGGTAATTATAACACTGTAATGAGACAAGTTACATACACTTGTAACAAGTTACATACACTTGTAATAAGACACAGGGACATAATTTTCCTGATCAAAAACACATTTATTTCCTATTCAATTTCATTTTCATTCTCATCCAATATCATTCATTTAATTTAATCAACATCAACATATTTTTCAAACAAATTAACATAACATTTTCCATTCTGACCCAATTTCATCCCTTTTCAAAGTCAAAAATGCAGGTTCTGGTCTTGGGTGAAGCAGAGGAATGTGGCAAATTATGAACAACTGCTCCTAACAATATTTCTTATTTAATTTCATTTGATAATTTTCATTCAGTATCATTCATTTAGTCATCATCAACATGTTTTTCAATTAGATTCACATTAGGTTGTTCATTCTGACCCAATTTCACCCCTTGTGGAAGTCGAAGAAGCAGTTCCTCTCTCGGGGGAAGCAGAGGAACACGGCACACTTGGAGCACCTGCTCCTCACGATGCCTTTGCATCCCGGCATCTTGCATCTCCCCTTCTCATTTGCCTGCAAGGGCCAGTGGTCTGTGTTATCCATTCTGATCGGATCAGATGGCACAAAGCTGGGGCGCCCTCTTTTCTTTTTCTCCAGGACAACAACTTGTGAAGGTCTCCCCTTTCTCTTGTTTGACACCTTGTTCTCCATGCATAGGCAGGTGGCTACTTGGAGTTTGAAGTCCAACAGTGGGAGTTGGGCATTTTCTGGGATCTGGGACTGGCAGTCTCTTCGATAGAGGAGCCATGCCTCTACCAGGGTCAGGTCCAGCATGTGGAAGACAATGCGATGGTACCATTTCTTGGACCTGATCTTGGTGCTGTAGAGGGCTATCAAAGAATCCAGAAGATCCACTCCTCCCATGCTCTTATTGTACACTGACACAATGTTGGGGCATGGAACGCGGATCATCTCTTTCTTTTATTTGTCCCACCTTTGCACTTCTGTGGTTGGGTTTGCTCCTACAAATGTGCTCAGGAGGGTCACAGGAAACAACAAACAAAACCTAAACTCGCATTCTGAAAGACTTTTTCTGGCCAGGGTTAAAGTCTGATGTTACTAAACATTGTCGCACTTGTCACATTTGTCAGTTGGCAGGCAAACCAAATCAGATCTTTCCGCCGCCAATAAAATTCTGCGGACACGAAGAACCAGGGCCGGATTAGCACCCCAGGGGCCCCTGGGCACCAGGTCTCAGAGGGCCCTTGTGCACGGACCGCCAGCACCTCACACACCACCCCCACCCAATGCAAACCACGAATGCCATTAAACTCCACCTTAATTAGACCTATTCATAATTTTGCATGTCTAGTCAAGTGCCATGTCAAATCCACCAGACCATAATCACAAACCATATGTCAACAGCTGACCACTGACCAGTACAGCTAAATAGGTATGGTACAATTCAATAGACCAAGTAGTAGGGCCTACTACCCCACTACCCAGAACAAAATCAGAGAACCAATATTTACTCACCATCATGTGCACTGCAACTCGTTTTCCTGAAGCAGTGATACTGCGCAATATCACTGCTAGTTCCATTGTCAGAGTTTCAGTTAAGTTTTTCACCACCTTCAGTTTGCCAAAAATTATACAGACAGATCAGGGCACAAATTTTCAATCCAAGCTCTTCAAACAGGTCTTTAAGTCTCTAAATGAAGACCATGTTGTCTCCACTCCATATCATCCGGAATCACAGGGAGCCCTGGAGCGGTGGCACCAAACTCTGAAATCAATGCTGCATGAGTACTGTTTGGAGCTGGACAAAAGCTGGGATGAAGGTATACCTTTTGTCCTCTTCGCAGCCCGTGAGTCAGTGCAGGAATCCTTAGGATTTAGCCCAGCAGAACTCATATTTGGTCATACTGTTTACAGTCCTCTGAAGGCGCTTAAGGAAAAACTCCTCTCGGCAGCTTCCTTCGCGGAGGGTAACGTGTTAGATTACATGAGCAGATTCCGTGGGCGTTTGCATCACACCCATACAACCATACCATGAAAATTTAGTTTGACCGTTCAGCTGTAGTCCGACATTTCGAAGTTGGCACTTAAGTATTGGCTCTATTACCCATCCCTGGCTCCTCTCTCTCTGCACGCTTCTCCGGACCATACAGTATCCACCAGAAGCTGAGAGATACAGATTATGTCATCAGCACTCCTGACAGAAAGCAAAAACTGGAGTCTGTCACATACATATGTTAAAGCTGTATCACTCTTGTGATGATAAGACTGGTTCTGTGGTCCTGACAAGTGGCTGCTCCGCGCTCGTTGTAACCGAGGCTTGTCCTGATGATGAGGATGTATTATCTGTGCTCCCTTCGTCCACACAGTGCGTGGTTGCCAAATTCAGAGATGCTGGAAGTGTTGCTGCGTCAGCTCAGCCATCTAAAAGTTAAACAACTACATGATATCATAGCTCTAGTTGCAGAGTTTCAATGTCTTTTTGGAGATATTCCCACTCGAACCACTGTACTAAAACATGACACAGACATGAGGGATGCCAAACCAATTAAACAACACCAGTACCGGGTAAATCAGATAAAAAGAGCTCTGATGAAAAAGGCGACCCAGTATCTGCTAGAAGATGGATTGGCCATACCCAGCTCAAGCTCTTGGAGCTCACCCTGTCTGTTGGAAGCCAAATCCGGTGGTTCAACTAGGTTTTTTTTTTACTGATTTCAGGAAGGTCAATGCAGTCACCGTGCCCAATTCATATACATTGCTGCGAATGGAAGATTGCGTGGATAACTTGGGCTCTGCCAAATTCGTCAGTAAATTAGATTTACTCAAAGGTTATTGGCAGGTGCCTCTGACCGAGCGCGCCTCAGAAATTTCTGCCTTTGTAACTCCAGATTACTTCTTACAATACACTGTTATGGCTTTTGGGATGTGCAACGCTCCCGCTACCTTCTAACAGTTGATAAATACTGTTCTGGCTGGCGTGACCAACTGCAACGCTTACCTGGATGATCTGATTGTCCACTCCGCTACCTTGGCTGAACACCTGAGAACGTTAACCTAAGTGTTCAGCTGATTTTCGAAAGCGTCTGTCACTCTAAATCTGGCCAAATGTGAGTTTGGGAAGGGCAGCATCACATACCTGAGCAGACAGGTTGGTCAGGGTCAGGTCCGTCCCATCAAGGCGAAAGTTAGCGCCATCACTTAATTCCCTGTTCCAACCACCAGGCGTGCATTGCGGCCTCGTACTGGGGCTATATTGATGCAGGAGGATGCGGAGGGAGTAGAGGATCCTGTAAGTTACTTCTCCCGTAAGTTCAACAAGCACCAGCTGAAGTACTCTACTATTGAGAAGGAGACTTTAGCTTTACTATGGTCCCTAGAACACTTTGAGGTATATGTTGGCTCCTGCAGTCTGCCCCGGGTTGTCTACACTGACCATAACCCGTTAGTGTTCCTGTCGCGCATGTACAATCATAACCAAAGGCTCATGCGCTGGGCTCTGTTGGTACAGGAATGTAAACCTTGTGATTAAGCACAAGAAGGGTTCAGAAAATGTTGTAGTTGACACTCTGTCACGTGTGTAGATTTTCGGTAGGATGACAAAACCTATAGGATTGTATTTAGGTGGGGTGTGTTATGGGCTCCAGGTACAGCTCTTGTTGTTGTGTGTTATGTTGTATGGTGCAGTCTTCCCCTTTTGAATTAAGGCTGGGGCGACCTATCATCCGCTGCCCCAGAAGGGGATTTCCTCATTGTCCTTGCCTCCGCATCACTCCTCTCTGCCTGTGCCTGGGTGGTCCTCGTTTTCGGCTGGTTCCTCCGCTCCTGCGGCGTTGGTCCCAGCCGCCTATCACAAGCCTACCTGGTCCCATACTCGGCCGTATAAGAGCTGCCTCATGGAAATGGCTGAGGGGGAGCTGTGATTTGATCTGAGCAGTCCGCCTCTGGAAAAAAGCGTGATCTCTCTTTCAATAGCTGCAAAATCTCGAAAGCGCTGTTGAAACTCCTCAGCCAGAGATGAGATTACTGCAGCATACCTCCTCATTTGCGCACTGATATTGTTCTGTGGAAAACTGGTCATTATTTCCTGCAGCGCGGGGAAGTGTGCCGTATTGGGCTGCGTTCGTGACAGGTGCCTTTGGAAAAGTTGCAGCTTGGTCTCAAAGGCTTTGATGTGTGAATACAAGTTCGCTCACCACTGCATTTTTCCCCTGAAGGCTCGTGTTCAGCAAGTTCAGATGCCGTGTTATGCCAACTAAAAATCCAAAATCAGCCAGCCAAACAGGATCAGATAGTTCTGGCATCGGTTGTCCCTTTTCTGCCAAGAATTGTCCGATTTCCTCCCTAAGAGCGCTGCAGTGCAGACCCCCGACTGAGCCATCTTACGTCGTTGTGATACACAGCATCTCCGTATTCAGCCTGGATGTCAAGTAGAAACTGTTGAAACTGGCGGTGGCACAGGGCTTTGGAGCAAATATAATTAATAGCCTTTATTACCGATTTTATAACATGATCATATTTCAGATGTTTGGCGCAGAGAACTTGTTGGTGAATAATACAATGGAGTTTTATAGTGTTACCTCCTTCTTCGCTGACTTTGTCACAGATGAGGGTTGATAATCCACTTCGTGTGCCAGCCATGGCAGGTGCACCATCCGTAATAATCCCAGTGACTTTATTCCACGGTAGTTTCATGTCATCAACGGCGGAACAAACAGAAACAAATAAATCTGTTCCTCTTGTTTGGCCCTTAAGGCTCTGGAGGTCAAGTAGCTCTTCGCTCACGTTCATTTCATTGTCCACTCCTCTCAAAAAAATCAGTAACTGAGCGGTGTCAGATGCGTCCCTGCTTTCATCGCCGAAAAAAAGTCAAACTCAGCTCCCTTTGCCTCAAACTGTCTCTTAATATCTGATGAAACATCTCCAATTCTCCTTACTACAGTGTTACAAGCCAGGCAAACATTGGCAGACTCTTGCTTCATTTCAGGACAAATATTCTCCACCATTTTCATCACACAGTCTTTCATAAATTCACCCTCAGAAAAAGGTTTGCAGTGCTTGGCAATCAGCGTTGCCACCTCGTAGCTTGCCTTTCTGGCGCTGCTGTGCCGTTAAAACAGCTTCCAGTTGCTTCAATTTGTCACTGCGTTTGTTCCCAGTTAGCTTGTCGTAGTTAGCATGCAGGGCTGTAAACTAACGGTCGCCACTCGCCAAATGCGACTAAAATATTCCCCTGGCGACTTAATTTTGGAGGGCTACATGCAGGGCAGGTAAATGTTTGTCACAATATAGCAAAACATTGCTGCTATAAAATGCCTAGACATTTTTGGAGGTGCACGATCACGGACGCAGAGGCTCTGTGTCAGGGGTTCACGTCCACACAGAGGCTCTGCATCGTGACGGCGTCGACTTGACGCAGTAGTATAAATCAGCCTTCACGCATCACCACCAGCCCGCGCAGTGTGGTTCCAGCGCAGCAATGTGGAGGCACATACCCAGTGTGACTGACCCAAAAAGAAAGAGTACAGAGGAGATAGATGGAAAGGAGGATGAAAAAGGCGAAACGTCAAAGAAAAAAGCAAAAGTAAGAAACTTCAATGAGAAATGGAAGATTCACAGGGAATGGCTGCAGTACGAGGAGGCGGCAGTTATCATGTTTTGTTCAGTTTGTAAAAAATATGCTAAAGTAAAGCAGCGCACCAATTCATTTGTGGTTGGCAATAAAACAATGAAACTCGAGACCATCTGAGAGCACAAAGGAAACAAATGTCACGCTGTTTGCAAATCAGTGTCCCGGGCTCAGTCCGAGCCTCTCTTCACTCAACCTGCCGTGACTGCTCTGACGTCTTTATCAGAAGAGACCAAAGCCAAACTCAAAGCCATGTTTAGGACCGCTCATGCCCTTGTGAAGAAGGGGAGACCGTTCACGGACTACGAGTGGATGTGCGAGTAAGGAAAACAATGTTATTTGTCAATGAAGTAATTCTTATTCCGGTCCCCTCTTCATATTGTTTACTGTACATCAACGTTAATATAGGCTTGCCTAAATTAGCTAGCTAGCTAGCTCTATGAAAATTTGCGCCAAAATGCTATGGCATCATTTTTCGATAATTGTCCGTTTTGACCTCAGATGACTATAACGTTATATCTGAAGTGAAAGGGGCTAGTTGTCCTCATTGTTTAAAAAAACAACTTTATTTCACTTTTCAATTTACATTTCAATTCAATTTATAATATTCACAAAACTCCTTTGAGGAAATATAACGTTATGCTTGCATTTGAATGGAGGGTGTGTGCGAAGAGTGGGAGAGCAAGTTGGTTGCCCTCGCAACAGACGGTGCTGCTGTGATGGTGGGAGCGAAGAGCGGTGTGGTCAGCCAGCTGAAGAGGGACCGGGTTTACGTCCTTGGTATCCACTGCATGGCACACCGCCAAGAACTCGCCTTCAAGGATGCCATCAAGTCCAATGCCATGTTCCAGAGTGTGGAGGAATTCCTCAGTGGCATCTACACGTTCTACCACACCAGTCCACTGAACAGAGCTAACCTGGTGAACAGCTTCTAGGCTCTTGGGCACAAACCACTGGTGCCCACAAGGATCGGCGGAACCCGATGGGTAGGAAACGTCCTACGTGCCCTGGACCACTTTCTGCGGGGCTTTCAGGGGATTGTCCAACATCTGGAACAGGTAGTGGCATTATTAATATATCAAAAGAAATGTGTGACTGTCAGGGTGTTATCTAATAAGTGTTTTTGAAAAGGTAGTACATTTGTTGTATGTGTTTGTTCTTGATATTTCAGATTCAGTCTTGTGATGCTGAAAATGTCAGAGCAGTCCAACAGGCCAAGGCCAGAAAGTACTACTCTACTGCCAGGGAGGCTGTCTTCATCCACTTCTGTGGATTCCTGCACGACACACAAACACACCTGAGCAGCCTGTCCACCTCTCTCCAGAGGTCCACCATCACCATTGCAGAGGCTCACAGCTCCTTGAGAGCAACACAGGCAGTCCTCAAGAAGCACAAAACCAGGTATGGTTATTCAAGAAGTAATAGGAAATAATTGACTTTTATTAATGAATATGGTTCCAACAAGAGAGAGGTAGAATGTGTGAAGGTGTATTCTGATAGGATAGTAAAAATTTGCCTTTTTTTTTTACCAGAGAAGGCCCCTGCAGGCCACAGTGACAAAAGCTATGAGGGACAACAACAACAGCTATGAGGGAATTTCACTGACAAGCAGTGAGAGCCAGAGCCAGACCCTCGTCGCCTCACGTGACAAACTGCTGGATAGGCTAGTCAAGAGTATGACTGACAGATTCCAGGATGTGTGCTGTGTGCCACCAAGCTCGTCAGGTTTGCCAACTGGCCAGAGTCAGGAGATGCAGCAGCAGGTGTTTTTAAATTAAGTACTACAGCAGAGCACTTAAGTTCAGGGTCATGATGATCATATTTTCTATTTTATTTTCAGAAATAAAATATGCATTATGCTTGTTGTAATGTAGACCTATGTGTACAACTCTTCTAGATTTTGGTGACACTGAAGTGGAGACACTGGTGAACCACTTCAGGCCTGTCCTGGAGACCTCTGGCATCCATGCTAAGAATGTGATGGACCAGTGGACTGTCTTGAAGTCCTTGATGTACCAAGAGCCACAGTTCCTGTCACATCCACATGTGTCCTGGGTCACTGTGAACAGGAGCCATCAGCACTCCTGCCCTGACCTGCTGGCTGTCATCAACCTGGTCCTGTCCCTTACTGCCTCCACTGCTGACTGTGAAAGGGGTTTTAGCTCCATGAAGATGGTGAAAAGTGATTGGCGGAACAGTCTTCTGTCTGACACTCTGTCAGATCTTCTGATTGTGCAACTCTGCTCCCCAGATATAAAAGACTTTGATCCCAGCACAGCTGTGATGCTGTGGCACGAGAACTCAGTTAGAAGCAGGCGGCCTGACTATATGGATGGTGGTGCGAAGAGGGTGTCTGCTGAAGACAGTGATGATGAGTTCTGATTAGATCATGCATTGATCCACTTTGTTCTGTTCTATTTTTTTTTTAATTTTCCTTGAATTTTGTTATTATCATTTGTTATCAGAACAGGAGGTTAACTGGTACTGGCACTGTCCATGTTCGCAATGTTTTGAATATTCAAAAGATTAAAAATGTATTTTGAATAATATTTTGGTCTCTTTTCTAAATATATATCGCTATATAATACTGTTATCTCAATGAAAAGTACTGAAACAGATGTATATGTAACAAAAAGAGGCAATTTATTACTTGGCCGGTAAAAAATTTACTTAGCCGGTAGATTTTTTCATCTACCGGTCCCCTTGGCAGGTGAGCCAAAAAGTTAGTTTACAGCCCTGTTAGCATGCTTTGTCTGGTAGTGCCTCTTGATATTGAATTCCTTGAAAACAGCCACAGCCTCTTGGCAAATTAGGCAGACACAGTTGTTACGTATATCAGTGAAAAAATATTCCAATTTCCACTTGTCCTCAGTGTCAACTTTTCTTTTTTCAGTTGCAGTCGCCATTTTAGAAATGGGCTGGAAAGAGTCAAGGGTCAAGGTTCGCGCGGTTAGAGTGCGGCCACAGGTCTGCTGCCATCTTCTGGTGAAATATAAAATAGCTTTTGTTGGACATATATTTTGTTTGTTTGTTTTTTGTACGTGCTGGTGGGCCACATATTATTGGTTTTATGACAGGCTGCGGGCCAGTGGGAATTTGAACATGGGCCGCATTTGGCCCGCGGGCCGGACTTTGGACATGCCTGGTTTAGGTAATCGTGTTTTCTTTCCTGTCTGTTGTTTTCAGTCTAGCAACATTAGATTATGGGTGGCTGCTAGATTGTATTTTTGTTTGACAAGTGAGACTGGAGATAGGGTTTTATATTCGTTGTGTTCTTGTTTAGTAGTAAGGATTGGTTGGGTTAGGAAGCAGGGTTTGTTTTGTTTGTTTTATGTTTTGGCGCCACCCAACGCCCTTTCCCTTTGTTCTTTGCCAAGCAATTAATTTGTGTTGTGGTTGTACAGTTTTTTGGTGCTAAACAATGAACGGCAGTACTTGCCTGATACCATCATCTAAATGTTGCTTCCCTCGTTCCTAAACATGGTTATGACAGGTTGTAACAGTCCTCAAAACTCTACTCCCTTCTGTTGTGCAGACACGTTAGGTGAGTGTAATTAGCAGTAGCTAACTAGCTAGCTTTTTTAATACACTTTATTTTCTTATTTTTAGAGTTTTTGAATGACACTGTTTCAAGTACGTACGACTGAATGCTAATGTTAGCTAGTTAATAAGTTTTCCTTTAAGTTACAGTTTAGCTCACTAACGTTAGCTAGCTGATAGCACGCCTTTCATTACCAATATAAAATGTCATGTGTTACCTAATCGTAGCAAACACTGGTGCTCAGTCATGAGCACCGAGACAATGGAGGATTTGTTGTTGTAGAGATACGTTTTGTCATCAATATGGAGTTTATTATTTCATGTTATGTGTAGCTGTGGTTTTTATAATTAGCTTCTATTGTAGACAACCCCATTGTTTTGCACTCAGTAATTCAGGAGTTTCACCTGACTGAGTAATTAAACAATATTAAAATCCATGTGTGCTGAAGGTTAAATAATTGTAGCAGTGGTGGAAACTAATAGAGTACATTTGCTCTTTCTCTTAGAAATGTTGTACTTTTTACTCCACTACATTTATTTGACAGCTTTAGTGATACAATATACAGTAAAGACAGAAACAGTTCAATTCACTGAAGCACATACCTGCACTGTGCTAGGTTCACTTTTGCCCTAGTTGACAAGATTGTGGGTCATTTTTTTTAAAGTGTCTGAGTTTTTCCCCTTTCCTGGTAGATTTTAATGAAGCTGTCAGGAGACGGTTGCAGATTTGTAACTGATAGTTGTGTGCACAGGCTGCAGTGGGTGAAGAAAGGATCAGGGCAAAACCTGTCAACCTGACACCCCAGCACACCAAGATGGATCTTCATTCTGGGGCAGGATCAGGTAGGAGAAATAGTGTGCTATCTGATAAATACTGTATAATATGTAAATTTCCCTGAAGCTGTGCGAAGCTACAGCCCAATCTGCTGAAATGCGCATGTGCTCAAATACAAGTATCTACATAGAAACTTCTCACCACAAAAGGATCAAATCAAGGATTCATGACCAGAAATAGGCTGTAGTCTGACTAGTATAGTGTGTGAATAGTGTAGGATGGTGGCAGTCAGAAAAAAAAATCCACATGTTATGTGTTCTTCATATCTGTAAAATAGCATTTTGTCAATGTAGGAATGAGTATGAGGTTTTAAATTTGAAAAAAAAAGTGGATCTGTTTCTCTGTTCAAAAGTCAAACAGAAGAGCACCACGATTCAATGTCAGACATGACAAATTGCTGCCACGAGCCACCACCTGACTGTATTACAGCAGGCATTATGTTTTCAGGTGTTCTATCGTCCGTACATCTTATACATATAGTGGGGTCCAAAAGTCCATGAAACGATTCACTTGAAATTTCTTCATGAGGGAATTTTCTTCAAATTTGGTCCAAACATCCACTTGGACTCAAGGATGACCTGATTAGAATTTGGAGGTCAAAGGTCAAAGGTCACTGTGACCTCACAAAACAGGGTTTTGGTCATAATTAAAAATTAATTCACTTATTAAGACACAATGACACATTAGGACTAATGCTTTTTTGAAAAGCACCAAAACAAACAGTCTGAGAGCATTGCTCAACTCACTCTGTTTTTATATGTAAGAAAATAGAGACATAATATGAACTCACAATCATGAATGCTTGTTTTCCACATTATGTGAAATGCAGGGATAGACTGTTACCTGTGAATCCCCTGTGCATGGATACACAACTTGAATCAGCAGCAAAGACATGCCCCTACAGCAACGATGAAAACTACTACAAACATATAGAGAGGTAAGTAGAGGATGTAACTGCAATGATGTGTATTTTCTGAAAAAAATGTAAATAGTATCAATGGTGGGGTTTAAAGATTCTCCTCCAACTATTCTAACTAGAAAATATTTTTTCAAATATTAAAACAAGTAATGATAAAAGATATAAATGAGCAAACATGAGATTCCTTTACCATCTGGGATTAAAGTGGAGGAAGATAATAAAAAATATCAACCTTAGGCCTAAATAAACAAATAAAGCAGTTTAATGGTGGATAAAGTGCAAGTGTGTATGTCTCTGCTCTCTGTATAATATAACTTTAAGCTGACTACTTCTTTAACAGGCTTGTTTGGTTATCAGACCCATTTCTGCTTTGCATACAACTGCAGAGGAGCCAGTGTTCCCATATTCACATATGATTCTACTTCAAACACCAACCAGTCGGACACTTCTTTTACACCTGGATTTTAGTTATTAAAACAACATATGAGGACATAGAGAAACAGCTTAGACAGAACTATTGTGCATTAATGCAATATTGAAACCGACCAGACCTTATAACCTGTTGATTTTCTCTTGGATGAAACCATGGAGGTGAACAATGGATCAGCTGTGATGGAAGAAAAACAGGAAACATCTACAGACAAAGGTAATTTGTTTTTCTTTTTTTACAAAAAAGTTTATTGATACAGATACATGTATGCATTTAAACTTCAAATGTTTATTTATCCCCAGTGAAACGTCAACATTTCATTGCAGAAAAAATTTCCCAGTTGCTTAGGCTCATGTACAAACCTCGCTGCAGGGAGGCGGATTTTGCAGATTTCTCAGAACTTCAGCAAATAAAATTGAAACTATCAGTATGGCAGGAGTCCATTAGAGGTCAGTGGGATAAATACAATCTCCCGGTGTATTAGGTACATCTGCAGAACCTCATACAATCCAGTACAACAGTCAACGTTCAAAAATCAGCATTAGCCAATTAAATAACAGGATTTACTGCTGGACTGTTGGAATTGTGTTTTTCTAATTTCTGTGTTGTCTCTCAGGCTGGTTCAGTCAGCACAGACAGCTGGTTCATTACCTCTCTCTGCTCTGCTTCCTGCTCACCATCATCACTCTGCTCCTCACTCTCTGCTGTGAGTACTTCATCGTAGTTTGACTTTATCATACTAATGGGAACAGGTGCAACTAACCAGGGAAATATATTACGGATTAAAAAGGGAACGAGAGACTTGTGTACTTGTAAGAGTACAACATGTAAAGTGTGGGATGTCAAATAATTATCTTATATTTTGATTTATGTATAACATTTTTGTTTTTGATCTTTAAATATAGAGCTAATAATGAAGGAATTTCAAAGCAAATGTATTTATACAGCCCATTATGTTACAGGGAAAATCAGTGTGTTTTGTGAAGAAAAATAAATCAGTAGATTTTAATACATATTGTTATAGAATTTGTATATATTTAGGCTATTTACCATAAGTCAAAGTGAAGTTGAAGATCGAAAAAACTGACAGTCTATATCTCAGTACTTTAGTTTATTACCCTGTCTGTGGCCTTCAGCCAGCAGCCCAGTGGTTCCTGCTTTAGACATAAATCTAAAAAAAATAAAACAGGTCTTGCATATAAATTTCCAATTTTTCATTGGTCATTTTAGTGAGCATTACTTATTATGTTCCACATTACTGTGTGTTTTTGTTTGATACAACAGTGGTTCAGATCACCTTGTTGTTCCAGTCACAGTCGACCCTGCAGGAAACCAAAGTCAGAGATCTGACAAACAGACTGGAGAAGCTCAACCAGTCATATAACATCCTGTTCTCCCAGTATCCTGCTCTGAACAAGTACTGCCTCATTAGCAATGGCACCTCTGGAGGTGAGTTGGGGGGGGGGGGGCGGCAGCAATGGAGGGTTTGTTGAGGCTCCTGCTGATCATTTGCATCAAAGTTTCAAAAATAATATCTTATCGACCTGCTTACATAAGTTAAGAACCTAGTGAAGCATTTAATGCCTTTACAGTCATTGGAAAATATAAGTACAACAGATCAGCCACATCTAGGCCCAGCATCTTCTCGGCTTAGAGTGCTACCGACAACCAGAATTCAACGCCTGCAGCCAACAACATATCAAGTCAGCGGATCATTTTTTTTCTTTCTGTTTTAGTAAATTAATACAAGGCAGACCTAAAGAGGCAGACAGCAGCCCGTCCTCGAGGGATTGAACAACTACAGAGCAGTTATTAGTTGTTCAGTGTTCAGAGACTCATAATAAAATTTGTGTTGTTGATGCTGAAAACATGTATTGGCCTACTTTATTCCACACAGAAAAGCCAAAAGAATTGATAAAGAATCGGATCGATTAGCAGAATCAATAATGGCATTGGTATCAATAAAATCTTATTAATTCCCAGCCAACTTGATAGCTTTCTGTACTCTTTTAGCTAGAAGGATGATATTACTAAAATAGAAAGAACCACTGCCACCTGTACGTGGGCTTTGGGTCAGAGAAGTAATGTACTGTGCCCAACAACAGAAGATTCAATATAATATAAAGGGATCAATTCAGAAATTATTTAATGCTTAGTAGCCTTTCTTTACTCACTTTGAAACTGTAAATGCAGATCAAATTAATTTTTAGTGTAATATGTGAATGTATATGTGTGTGTGTACTTATGTATTATTTCTTAACTTTCTGGCTATTGTGTTCAGGTGTTTGTGATGAGGGATAGGGAGGGGAAAAAAAGAAATTACTTTATAGTGAATGTATATATGTGCTTTTTCTTCCAACACATTAATAAAATACCTTGATCAACAAAGAAAAACCTTATGAGGATCATTAGACCTTCTAAAGTGAGGAGATTTCCAAGGGCAGTTTGAGGATCATACCTGGTT
This sequence comes from Seriola dumerili, assembly GCF_002260705.1. NCBI lineage: Eukaryota > Metazoa > Chordata > Actinopteri > Carangiformes > Carangidae > Seriola > Seriola dumerili. The sequence goes on along the minus strand of NW_019174636.1, from coordinate 389,404 downwards.
TTAGGGTCACTGTTAGAATCAGGTCTAGGTCATGGTTACGGTTCTGGTCAAAAGCAGTGTTTCCCAGTTTACCAGTTAAATTTTAAGATTAACGGCTTAAAGATCATTTACAGTTTAAGAAGCAGAAACAAACAAAAAACCCATTTCTGCTACCCAAAGTTTTAAAAAATATATTTTTTTCTTGTGAATTTCCTGATAATTCAAAGGTTGTGACACAAGTATGTGAGTCCAAACCTTCATCTGAGTGTGTGTATTGATAATGCTTTTGTCATTGTTTTTGTGAGAGTAGAATTTGCAACTCGTCTGCAGATTAAACACAAAGAAAATATTTGCAAAAACCGTTCAGCTTATTTACATAAGCCTATTAATTTACATTGAGCAATGTCAGCTCAGTGTCCGTGTGAACTGCACATTTTGAATTCAGATAAAAAGAAATTCTCTGTGCTATTGTGTCTGTAACTGACACAGACCCAGTTACAGACATCAAGCTTTCAATACATGTAGTGAACATGATCAGATTCATGTGTACTATACAGTAGTTTAATATGAGCAGGTGCCCAATTAACTTTTTCAAAATAAAATTGATTGGATAAGCATTTTCAGGTTGTTTATGATTTAAAAATTCATGCATGAAAGGGCAAATAACAGTCATATTGGGATGTTTTCACAGCTGCTGAAAATTCACGTAAGCTTGGCATTTCAGATTAAAATGAAATGATTATTTCCACCATGTCCTTTTGTCTCTCCTTCACCACTCAGAGCGTGAGTGCAGACCATGTCCGACCTCATGGATGCCTCAAGGAGAGAAATGTTTCTTCTTCAGTCAGGACAGAGCTGATTGGATCAGCAGCCAGTACCGCTGCATGGCAGTGGGAGGCGCTGTGGCCACAGTCAGGACAGAGGAAGAACAGGTGAACACACACTCTGTATTCTGTACTGCTGTCTCCTTTTCTGAGTGTGTGTTTATGTGTCTTCATTGATGATATATTCTACATCTGTCCAGTTGTAAACATTTGAGATGCTCTGCCTGAAATATCAGCTGTTGGGACACACACACACACACACACACAGACACACCATTGGAGAGAGAAGTTAAGAATAGATTTAAGACCTCTGTGGAATATGGAGACATCTGCAGGAGCAGTCACTGCCTGAGGTCATCTGAGGTTTTGTCTTTCACTGTTTTCCTGCACATTCACCACAGTTTATTTTCTTGATCTTGTTCCAAACTAAGAGGTCGGGCGGAAAATCAAGTTGTACAACTTCAGAAGAAGGAAATAATAAGTGAAGACATTTCTTGGCAAATTGATAGCAACTTTTTTTGACATGTTTCTCAGCTGTTTCTGTGGAAAACGGCCCACAGTCTGAGCCAGGGAGACTCATACTGGCTCGGCCTGAGGAGCAGTAGTGCTGACGGGGGGTGAAAATGGAGCGATGGCTCCCTGGTGGAAAAGGGACCACAGTGAGTATAAAGACAAGGGGGTCCCTTCACCTTATCCCTGACAAAATCTGATAAATATCTACATATGTTTTTCATTTTGTGCTTATTTTCATATGGGCAACCAGTGGTTGCCATGGTAACAGATTTTTTATTTTTTTTTTAATTCTCCTCCATCTCTGCAGGTTTTGGGAGCGTGAGCCTGACCAAACAGCAGACAGCATGGAGCTGTGTGGTCGACTCACTCCAGGAGATTACAAGAATAGCTGGTTCCCCTCCAGATGCTCCAACCAGCTGAGGAGGATCTGTGAGAGGAGACAAGCTGCTCTACAGTGAGAAGAGAGGACTGTGGGATTGATTGTCGTGATCATGACGACACGTCTCAAATACATGTAGCTTAACTCTTCAGTGGCCCTTGTGTAAAAATGTCTTTAGTATTATCAAGGTCAGGAATAACATACATCTTCAATGGAGTATAACCATGTATTATATCATTAAACTACACTTATCATAATCATCATCAGTAAAATGTTTTATGCTGCTTTATGCTTCTACATTTATCTGACAGACATAGATACTTTTGAGATTAAGATTGTAGACAGAAAAAAAATATATTCATCTGAATTTTGTCTTTAATCTGACCATTCTGAGTTTGAAGAAATCTATAAAATACCTGGCCCTTATCCTCTTCCGTAATACATGTAACGGAATATTTTTCCACTGATGCATTAGTCCACTTACTTTAATTAAGTTAAGAATATGAAATCTTCTTCTAACTCTGTTTCTGACCTGTCACTATTTTTGTGTACCACCAGTTAAGTTGTTTCACCTGCTTCACATGTCCAGCAGGTGGAAGTGTTACCTTTTCAAACATTACTGCAGCATCATATAGCTGTTTCTTGATATAACGTTCAAGAGAGTCAGCCCTCAAACAAAAGGAAACAGATGGTTGAGAAAATAGGGTGATTTCTGTTTAATTTTGTTTATTATATGTGAATATATTATATATATAAATAAATATATATTTATATATTATAGATATAGATATTATATATATACATATATATATATATTATAAATATATATTTTATATAGATTGTTGCATGGTTGTGAAGAATGTGGGAGCAAACCGGAGCACCCGGAGAAAACCCACGCCACCATAGTCAATAACGCTCACACTCAAAAATGCTCAGGGGGCACACTGGTAGCTCACCTGATTAAGTATGTACCATATATAAAGGCTGGGTCCTCGCTGCAGCGTGTCCCAGGTTTAAGTTGTGAGGTCAGACTGTTTTTCAATGAGGTGGCCCTTAGAGCTCAAGGCCTGACCCACATCTAGGTAAGCTCCTAGTCCGCTGGTCTGTGTCCCTCAAAGACAGAGGCCATGTGGAGGATGAGATAACCTGGATGTGAGGCAGGACTTGAGTTCTGTATTGCATTCATCTTAAAGGATAAAAAGAAAAACCCTAGGCAAGTTTTTCCCTCAAGCTGAATATGATGTTTCCCCTAAATGACACCAACCCTATTTCTTCTTCTGAAGACGTTTCTGATGGAATGGCCCACAGACGAGAAGAACCTGTAGATGGCGTTTCGCTGTTTTGGTTGTGTCAGGTGATTTTTTAAAGAGGAGGCGACAGATTTCTCAACTGCTGGTTCCTTTAATCTCATAGAAACCAGCAACATTTCCGCAGAGCTCCACTTCTTAATCAGGTCCTTGAAAATGGCTTTGTCGAGGTTTTTAAAGGTTTTTTCGGTGTTACCAAAGTCAATGCCTTCAACCTCAGGCCATATTTTTTTGAATAAATGCTTTGTCACACCATTTGTGTATGGCACCTTTGTTTTTTCATACGTCCGCATAACGAGCTTCTCCACAAATATCCACACAGTCTTTTTGTCTTCATTCATTTCATCCTTTTTTTCCTCGCATATTGAAGCAGACTCTGTATCTGTTGCCACAGGTGCTGCCTCCTTGACTACAACATTTGGGGGCAATGTTGTTTGCGAAGACTTCGGGTCCTTTGTTGATGCCTCCTGGACTGCAACCTTTGAGTGCTGTATTGTTTGTGAAGACTTTGAGTTCTCTGGTGCATCCTCCTTGACTGCAACCTTTTGGGGCTGTGTTCTTTGCGATGAGTTGGGGTTCTTTGGTGCTGCCTCCTTGACTGGAACATTTGGGTTTTGTATTGTTTGTGAAGACTTGGGGTTCTTTGGTGCTGCCTCCTTCACTGCAACATTTGCAGGCTGTGTTTGTGAAGATTGGTCCTTTAAAGCGCGTGTCACCCTGGCACTGTGAATTTTAGCCTGAGTGTTCAGCCACCAGCTCATCAGTCCCAGGCAACACTGCACTTTGTTCCATATGAGAGCATACATGTTAGTATGTGTCTGAGGAATGGACTTTGGCCTGTGAGTTTTCTTACTTATTGGTGTTGGAACAACCATAGGCATCTTCTTGCCTGTGATGTTGCTGTAGAGGAGGTCACTAAGTTCTTGAGTGAATTTCAGAACTTTTCCACTGGAAATGTGCTTCAATTTCCAAAACACATTATTATCATCTGCTCTATTGACACCAGCCACTTTGAGAAGCAGAGAATCAACACTAGCCATGAGCGACTGCACTGACTGCCTGCTTTCAAATTTGCTTAGGTTAAATTTGGACTTAAGTTGTGCCACTGTGTGATGTATCAATGCTTTGACAAACTGCTTTGCAAGAGGGGTCTCGATGCTGCTCCATATATCGTGTAAGTTTGGTCTGGACTTCTCTTTGGAGTTTTGACTTGGCCCTGCATCACTTGTAGTAATTAACTTACCAACATGATCTGCAGCAATTTTTATCTCCCGGGAGCATGCAGATCGCAGCAGCTTGTACTTGAAGTCTGGCATATCATTGAGAAGAGGTTCTGTGATTTCATTCACCTCCTTGCTCATTAATTTTTGCAACCTCTCTGGGATTTCTGCCTCCTCAACTTTGATGGTTGAATTATCCTCTAGCTTGATTTTGTCCTTGGCACCCTGTATGGAGGTGGCCTTGCTTGTTCTCTGCCTGCATGTCAAAGGTGGGCGAAATATCATCATAAACCCACTGGCCTTGACCTTGAATAAAATTCTGCGGACACGAAGAACCATAACATTAAGTGTGCTGGGGGAGATGACATGTTTTACAACAGGCTCCTCAGGGCACACACCAGCACAGAGGGCAGATTTGACACTTTCTGCAACCTCTTTAACAATCAAGTTCCTCAAGGGTTTGATGTTGGGACTCTGGAATTGGTCCTCCAGCCTCAGAAACTCCTCACAGCTCTGGGTGAGTGTGCTGCTCACACTGGACAGAAGATGCTCCTCTGATACAACATTTGAGGACTTGAAAGTTTTCAACACGACTTTTGAAACACATGTTATGAGTTCCAAAAGCAGCTCTGCAATCACTGTTTTTGTGGCATTATCAACCACACCTGAATCTATCAGTTGCCACTGTTCTTTTGTAATCCTTTGGGAAAAAGAGATTACGAGTGGACGAACACCGTCTACTGTGACCAACTGTGTTCGTTTTTTTGAAGCCATGGAGATACTTTCTGTATTAGGATCGATGATCTTTTAACACAAGCTGACTAGATAAAGACTGAAAGTGTAATCAGGAGGGACTTATAGTTTAAGGCTATATTAAACTGATGACGACATCAATTTAAGAACAAAGGCATTTTATGACATAAGCCACGCCCCCATACAGCGAACAAAGGAAAGCGAATACCTTAGCAACTGTTGCTAGGCAGTAGCGGCGTCCTTTGGCAGTGTTCTCTTTTCGGGGGGGGGGGGGGATCTGTAATTGTAAATATTACATTATGTTTCCCACATTCATTTGTACTACGATTTCAGACACCCCTACAGTGGACCATACCATTTCTTAACTTTGACGTTACTCATACCCTGGTTTTAATGTTAGCAGTACGTCTCCTATGTGTGCCATCAGGTCCTTAAAACTCTACTCCCTTGTGTTGCGCAGACACGTTAGGTGAGTGTAAGTAGCAGTACCTGACTAGCTAGCTTGTTCAATACACTTTATTTTCTTCCTTTTAGAGTTTTTGAATTACACTGTTTCAAGTATGTACGACTGAATGCTAATGTTAGCTAATTAATACGTTTTCCTTTAAGTTACAGTTTAGCTCACTAACGTTAGCTAGCTGATAGCACGCCTTTCATTACCAATATAAAATGTCATGTGTTACCTAATCGTAGCAAACACTGCTGCTCAGTCATGAGCAGTGAGACAATGGAGGATTTGTTGTTGTAGAGATACGTTTTGACATCGATATAGAGTTCATTATTTCATTTTAATAGTCATGTTTGGCTGTGGTTTTTATAATTAGCTTCTATAGTAGACAACCCCATTGTTTTGCACTCAGTAATTCAGGAGTTTCACCTGACTGAGTAATTAAACAATATTAAAATCCATGTGTGCTGAAGGTTAAATAATTGTAGCAGTGGTGGAAACTAATAGAGTACATTTACTCTTTCTCTTAGAAATGTTGTACTTTTTACTCCACTACATTTATTTTAGTGAAACAATATACAACAATAGACAGAAACACTTGAAGCACACACCTGCACTGTGCTAGGTTCACTTTCACACTAGTTGACCAGATTGTTGGTCATTTTGTTAAAGTGTTTGAGTTTTTCCCCTTTCCTGGACAGTTGCATATTTGTAACTGATAGTTGTGTGCACAGGCTACAGTGGGTGAAGAAAGGATCAGGGCAAAACCTGTCAACCTGACATGAAACCTTACGAGGAACGTTACACCTTGTGAAGAGATTTCCAAGGGCAGTTTGAGGATCATACCTGGCTTTAGGGTCAATGTTAGAATCAGGTCTAGGTCATGGTTACGGTTCTGGACAAAAGCAGTGCTTCCCAGTTTACGAGTTAAATCGTAAGATCTTAAGATTTCTTAAAAAAAAAATGTTCAGATTTTCCTCTAATCTTAAAATATTTCTCTTGTGAATTTCCAGATAATTCAAAGTTTTTAAGATGAAGATTAATCACACAACAGAAGAGGGAAAAGAAGACAACTTTTAATAGAGGTCATAAGCCAAAAAGGTTGTGAACCACTGCTTTGACACAAGTATGTGAGTCCAAACCTTCATGTGAATGTGTGTATTAATAATATTTTGGTCAATGTTTTTGTGAGAGTAGAATTTGCAACTCGTCTGCAGATTAAACACAAAGAAAATATTTGCAAAAACCATTTGACCCATCAGCTGATTTACATAAGCCTATTAATTTACACTGAGCACAGTCAGCTCAGTGTCCGTGTGAACTTCTATTCTTCTGGCTCTGTGGCCACAGTCAGGACAGAGGAAGAACAGGTGAACACACACTCTGTATTCTGTACTGCTGTCTCCTTTTCTGAGTGTGTGTTTATGTGTCTTCATTGATGATATATTCTACATCTGTCCAGTTGTAAACATTTGAGATGCTCTGCCTGAAATATCAGCTGTTGGGACACACACACACACACACACACACACACACACACACACACACACAGACACACCATTGGAGAGAGAAGTTAAGAATAGATTTAAGACCTCTGTGGAATATGGAGACATCTGCAGGAGCAGTCACTGCCTGAGGTCATCTGAGGTTTTGTCTTTCACTGTTTTCCTGCACATGCACCACAGTTTATTTTCTATTTTCTTGATCTTGTCCCAAACTAAGAGGTCGGGCGGAAAATCAAGTTGTAAAACTTCAGAAGAAGGAAATAATAAGTGAAGACATTTCTTGGCAAATTGATAGCAACTTTTTTTGACATGTTTCTCAGCTGTTTCTGTGGAAAACGGCCCACAGTCTGAGCCAGGGAGACTCATACTGGCTCGGCCTGAGGAGCAGTAGTGCTGACGGGGGGTGAAAATGGAGCGATGGCTCCCTGGTGGAAAAGGGACCACAGTGAGTATAAAGACAAGGGGGTCCCTTCACCTTATCCCTGACAAAATCTGATAAATATCTACATATGTTTTTCATTTTGTGCTTATTTTCATATGGGCAACCAGTGGTTACAACATTTTTTTTTTAAAAGTTCTTCCACACATTCATCTTCATCTCTGCAGGTTTTGGGAGCGTGAGCCCAATAAGGCAGCAGGGAGCAGGGAGCAGTGTGGTCAACTCACCCCAGCAGATGACTACAAGAAGAGCTGGTGAGAGGAGACAAGCAGCTCTACAGTGAGAGGAGAGGAGTCCAAACTAAATCAAAGGAAGCAAAGCAAATGATTCATGTACATTAAAGCCTACACAGCTTTTGATTTTAATCTATTAACTGTAGCAATAAAACATTTAAAAAAAATTATTGTCACTACAATAATTTTTTTTTCTTCATATTTTTTTATTGAGCCTTTATTATGTTTGCTAACTCACATTTCTCAGTTTTCATTGGTTTGATTGAAAACACGTGTCTGTCAAACACATCTGTCAAAATTCATGAACTCACTCAAACTCAACCAGCATCAAATCTCTGTGTGTTTACATTACTCTTTTAAAAACATAACTCAAAATCACCATAAATTAAACTGAAAAGAATCAAAATAAAGAAATAAATCCTAATTGGAGCTGAGTGCCTATTTTCATTCCTTGGTGACCTCTATGAAAGAGTTCATGGAGAGGAAAGGGGGCAGGTGAGGTTGAATCCAGAACATTTTATCATTGTATGGATCAATGTGATATTTCATCATTCACATCATGGTGTCACTTTTCCCTCCACCTCACTTTCCATTCCTCAGCCCCATATAAAGGAATTCTCCTCATGAAGGTGGGAAGTTTATCAGCAGATGAGAACTTGTGGCACAACACAGAACACGGGGTTATTTTTCTATATCTGTAGCTATTCTGTGCATGTACCATATGTATGGTGAATGTGTAGTTTTGTGTTGCATTGCTTTGCGCACTTGCACCTGCTCCACTTGTCCAACAGGTGACAGTGTTACCTTTTAAAATGTAACATCTGTTTCCCGACATGCCCTGCGACTGAGCAACGCTTCAAATCAAAGGACGCCGAGATTCGGGAATATAGCGGAAAGTCTTTGTATGAAAAGAAGTTTTTGTTCTCATAAGAATACGATACTTTATGCTTAATAATTACGTTTTTAATTATTGTTTCTAAGGGATTTACCCCTGTCGTCCGTGTGTTTACCTCTGGCAAACAGGTTAGATGGAAAAGGTTTACTGACAGAATATCTCCCAAGATTGAAGTCTGTGAACAGGTGGTATTTTTATACGAGGTCTTTTAATTTTAACAGTCATTGTGAGTGACAAATTACCGATTCTCCAGCTATCGTTTGCCAAATTGGATCGTTTCATTGTCTGCAGTCAAGATGTGCCGAATTCCATTTGGTAAAGCGATGTTTTTTAATATGTCGTCTGTTATTCTTAAACTTGTACCTCGAAAAGGAAAATGCAAGGTCCCTCACTAGTCAGTGAACTCATCTGGTAAATTCGGCGCACAACTCATTTATCGATACCTTGTTAAAGTGAGCAAATTGGTCATTTTAGTCTTCATTTCTATATCCACTACCTTGATAATCCACTGTCTTGCCGCTGTGTGTAGTGCAGAGCTGCAACGATGAGTCTATTAATCAGTCATGAGTCGACTGAAAGAAAAATATTACCAACTTTAACTTTTTTGATAATCAGTTAATCATTTCAGTCATTCCCGAGCAAAAAAGTGAGAAATAGCCAAATATTCTCTGGTCCTAGCTTCTTGAATGTCAAACGTTGCAGCTTTTCTTGTTTTCTATCACTGTAAAATTAATTAAACAAAAAAGAATCAGCAGATCAATCAAAAATAAAAATGATAATTTGGTGCACATGGTGTCGGTTCTCTGCAGGTCTCCAGCAGCTGAAGATGTCTGATCTGATCAAGGTGAAAATCAAAAACTACAGGACGGCTCCACGTGATGCCAGCCAGACGCACAACTTCTTCCAGGTCTATCTAGGTAAACAAGACAACCTGCCTCACAATTTACTTGACTGTCATATATGTAGTTCTTAAGGTCATCTTACCTCTAATGTAGAATCTTTCTGTGTGTTCCCTTGTGTCAGACCAACACTGGGCCGTTTCTTCGTTTCCTCTCAGGCTGAATCCAACCTGAACTTTCAGCCAAAGCAGGTAAAGACAGATGCAAGTAGCATCTGTTTTCACACTTGTTGTGCATTGTTGTGTTCGCTGAAACGAATAGTAGCTCAACAATTAACAATTAATTGCAAATGAATAATTTAAGTCAAATGCGTGAATGGAAGATCTGAGCTTTAACTGCACCACTGAAGTCAAACTGGAACAAAACGGGTGGCGTCTCCAGTGGACTCTTCCTTTCTTTTTCCTTCAAAGAAAATCTTTTCATCAAGAGATCCACACTATGACATTTAGGTGAAATTTTCTCTTGTTCTGAGCCATTTCAGTAACACCATATTTGAATATGATGTTTTCATAAGAAATAGGAAGACATGTATTGAAAAGTTGAAGTGTAAGTATTCAAATGTTGGATAAATAAACACGTATGTTGAGACTAAAACTTATTTTTTGGCTTATTTGATAGTTCTGTTTCTTATATATTACTGTAGAAACAGGTTATACCTTTGTGATAAATTTTAATAATGATGTAACAAGATCAAAGTAAAGGGATAAAATCAAGGATGGGTTGGATTTTTCCTCATTTAGAGTTTGTCATGTCAAAAATATGTCAAGGAAAATGGCTAACACACTGTAAATACTCTACATACATAAAGGAGAAGTTAATGACAATCAAGTCGGTCTATTTAAATTGCGTAGAAATCAAACAAGGTCCTTCATTCAGATGAGGAAAAATTAAAAAAAAAAACTTAGAGTGAAACAAACATGGAGAAACCTCACACAGTGGAGGGCTCTCTCTTCATGTCTGCAGTACATGTCACATACAGATATAAGTAGCAGTGGTAAAATCACAATATGGGGAAACAGAATGGAAACATTAAGTAAATGAAGTACAAACAAATATTGATTTCTTCACTCATTTGGATAAAAAAAAAAAACATTTAAAAAAAAATTTGAAAACGCAAATTTGTCATTATGACACCAGTTACAAATCAAAACGGGACAAACACATAAGAGTAGAAGTTGAGAAAACAATGTCACCACGAGCCCCAATTAGTAGATAGATAGATACATAGATACATAGATACTTTAGTCATACCCTAGGGGAAATTCAATAGTAGCTGTTCTGGAGCTTTTGATCATATCACATGATCTTTATTAGCAGATTGGGTTCACTTACTTTTCTGATCATCGTCTTGTCCACACTGGACCTAAAAGGTAAAAGTGAAATCTCATTCTTGACCTTGGAAACAAGTTGTGAGTTGTGAAAACAATCTCACCACAGGGTCCAGTTAGTACCTGTTCTGAAGCTTTTACTCACTGTAGTTTAGCTCTTTGTTTGCCTTTATTGCTGGGAAAGTTTCATATAAATGTTTCTGTTTGAGCTTGGTTGAACTTTTTCAGTTGCAGTGATTTTATAAAGTCATTCAGGCAGAACAGATATATGCTAATTTCATTGCATCATTTTACACAAACCTCTCTGACGCACAATCAGCTGACTTTTGTTATTGTCTGTGTGTCATGAGCAAATCATGAGACAGGGACCTGCAGTGTGTGTGTGTGTGTTGTGTAATGTGATATCCGGGTTTAGTTCATATTTAGCTGGACAGTTGCCCTGTGTGGTGTCTGTTACAAACTGAAAATATCATCGTTTCTACAACTTGAGCATCATCTGAGCTGAACCGCATGACCCGTTGCCCCAGTAACGGGAGGCGTTGCATCAGCAACCGCAGCATCAGCAGCAGCATCAGTCACCCAGCGGCTCCTGTCAAGGTCGCCAGCGAGAGGCATCATGGGAAGCTGAGGAGGACACCAGAGAGAGAGAGAGAGAGAGAGGAAGGGAGGGGAGGGGGCCGCTCACAGTCATCCCCTCGCGACCCTCAGCAACCCCCCTCCGCGCGTGCGCCAACGTTTTTGTCAACTGATCTGACCAACTAACCGAATAACGGCTGCAACCATAATAGGACATGGACGCCGCCTCGCCTCACGGGATGCGGTGATGATGCACAAGAGTCACGGATTTCGGCACGTAAACGCGGAGGGGCGGGGCCACATCACAGCATCGCAGCATTCCAGTTTTTCATAGGTTGATGGAGTAGACGGGATTTTCATATATAAAAACAACTGCGTGCGGTACGTGCGGCTCCGCTCTCAGCTGGTGTATAAGACGAGTTACAGGAGAAAAGGAGGAGGCACTGCCGCAAACACCGACTGCTGCAGCTCACCGAGGGTCTCCTTTGTCCCAGGAGTCACGACAAGTAAGTCCCAGTTTATTATCCGGGTTGTGATGCAAGGATTTGAGATTTTTTTGGGACACGCCGGGGTGGGAAAAATCTACTGCCTGTTCCAGTTTGACCGAGATTTCAGACGGAGAAAGAGGCTAATCGACAAAAATGAACATCTACTTATTTCATTTACTTCATAGCTTCAAACTTGTTCACCAAAATGCATGTTATTGATTACTGGATTTTGGTTTTCTGATGGGAAAGTGAGGAAGGGAAAGCGGCCGTGCCCTGCATGGCAGAGCCGGCTGGTACCACGGACAGCGCCTATATTGAGGTTTGTTCCTTTTCCTGCAGCTCTCAGCGCCGGCGGGCGGGGCCTGCGAAGCTTTTAACCACCACCTGAAGATATCAGCTCCTTTCTGTGGCTCCCATTTGGAGTAAAAATCTACCCGGTGATCATCCAGCTTAATTTCAGAAGATGGAGGGGCAGGCAAGTGCTTACTTTCTTACCTCACAGTTTTTTTGTTGTGACCCACATTTCCTGTTATTTAAATAAGGGAATGTAACCCCGGATCATCTTTACAAGAGTTGGCTTGAGTAGTGATCTCTGAGTAATGCATGTGTAGTGAGTGTTTCTATATAAAGTCAGTGTCTAAGCGGAGCAGTGTGGGCGGCGTGAGCCTGTATGGATGCCATAATAGCTCCATGAGTCACCCATGAGCACTGCAGATGTGTGTTAAGTGCCAGAGAAACATCATGTACTCTGCATGTTTGTGATGGTTTTCAGTGCTTGATTGTCAATGTTGTGCATGTAGGTCTGTGAGAGAGAGAGAGAGAGAGAGAGAGAGAATGAACATGCCACCTGTGTTTGACTCATGTTCCTTCCGTAGATATGTGAGGACCAAATGAGACTTAACGATTTTCTACTCCTAACTTCTTCCGGCTATTTGGATCATGATCATTATAATGACCATCATGTTTGTTTTTGGATGAGGATCATGTGAAATGTAGTTGAAATGATCCCAAATTTAGACATTTTAATTGGCTACAATGGAGTTTAGTACAAGAAAAATGTCAGCAATGCAAAGTATACACAGATCTTTGTTGAGGCAGTTTCCAATTTCTTCAACTGCTGTGGAAAACAGAAAATAAAGCAGCTCTAAGACCTTTATGCTCCTGAGGAATCACACTCATCTTTGCTTTTAGTTCCCTGCCACATGTTCGCATCCCTCCTCCAGGGTTTGCTTAATGGACCTGTAGGAAATGAGGAAAATCATTAACCGGCAAAGTAGATGAAGCGGGTGGAGCAGAGCAGGGACAACAGAAAATTAAATTATGGTCAGTTTTTTCCAGAATACAGGTAAACATCTGGAATCCATCACCACAGACTTATGGCATTAATAGTGGCCCAAAGAGTTTATCACAAGATAAGCAACAAACATTCTTCAAATAAATTAAATCAATTCTACATTTAAGCTCTCGGTCAGTGATTATCAGCTCAAGTGTCCAAACAAAGTCACTTCGATGTAGAATAATGAAGTTTTTATTGTTTTAGCCTCGTTTACTACTTAAAAAACAAGAGAAAAAAGAGTTTAGTTTCCAAAGAAAATCAGTAAAACAAGTTTTTATTAGTTTAGCTTTACTTATGTTTGACTCAACAACTGCTGATTGTGTCTTTACTGCTCAGCTGATTCACCAGTGAAGTCTGTTCAGCAATCAGGGAAAAAGTTGTGCACCAAAAAAACAAAACACCCTGCGTTTGGGGTGAAACTGACAACACAAGGTCAAACTCAGCAAGGTGACCTTGAATTGTGTGTGTGTGTGTGTGTGTGTGTGTGTGTGTGTGTGTGTGTGTGTGTGTGTGTGTGTGTGTGTGTGTGTGTGTGTGTGTCCTCACAAGCTCACAAGTTTAGTAGCTCATTTATTTGCTCCTGTCTGGGTATGTACAGTAGTGTCCCTGAAGGACATCCTGTCCTCTCGTGCGAGATATTTACCAGCTTATCAATATCCAGCCGCTAATGTTATTGAATGAATCACCAAAACAGATCAATACATTTACCCTTCTTCCTATAGCTTCACTCCAGAGTTGAGTTGATTGGCACGTTAAAGAGAAACGGCCGGCTCAGTGCAGATGTAGGTCAGATGTATATTCGTGTGTGTGTTGCACTATAGGAGTAAGCGGGCTGTTCAAGTTAATGAGACCCTGGTGCGTGCATGTGAGTGCTTCGGCTACTTTCAGCCTGTGTCAATAAAACTGTCACCTCCAGGGTGTTGCCATGGAGACGAAGGAAGGAGGGAGGGGGGCAATGGAGCGATGGGGACACTCTCGGATGGATGGAGAGAGGCTGAGAGCTTCAGGCGAACAAAAGTAAACATTGTCTTTTAAAATGAGGGAAGACGGAAGAAGATGTTCCAAGATAAAGTCTGAGTGTGGAGTTTGAGAGAGACGATGAGATGAGTCACAGCCGTCGTCTGATCGTTACGTACAGTAGTTTCACCTGTGACACCCGCAGGTGTGTGACTGTTTTTCTGGTGTTTCCATGTGCACGCAGCAAAATAGTCTCGTATGTTTCGTCAAATCCGAGCTTTAAAGCAGGTTGGATTTGTTTTGTGAGGGCACATGCTGGCATTATGACACAGGTTGCCATAGTAACGCAGCATCTGTTCAGCAAATCTGCATACTGCAACAGGCTACTGACACAGAAGTTTGCTGCTTATTCAGAGGGTTTTCTTGGAGGTTAATTGTATATTATGCCTTATGAAACATTCTCAGATGGTATTCTTAGATTTATTAATATTTTTATCCTGTTTCTTCTCTTCTTTAAACAATAATTGACATAAAATCTTTGTCATGTGTGGATCAATAAGAGTAAAATGAAATCCAGTCAGAAGAGTCAGATTGATCTGAATTATGTAAAAAAACACACAAAAAAAACATGTTCAGATTTGGAAAAAAATATCCAACATCCATAAGATTTGTTGGCAAAATGCAGATTTATAAATTAAACTGGGAACTAAGCACTAAGTCAAACATTAGCCTGTGTGATAACATTTTTCGCAACAGGATTTTCAATCCTATATGTCAAAGTGTAACTAAAGAGCAGCTGTATGTGTTTGACCTACAAAGTCTTCTTATTGATTCTTATCTGATACGTTTTGGGTGTGGTCATGTGACCAATGATTTCTACTGAGTCACTGTGACTTGACAGAAAAAAAAAAAAAAACAGAGACGGACACAGTTGACGAGGGAGACAGTGAGAAAGAGGAAGGTGAACTTCAGGGAGAATATAGCAGGAGGTGTGTGTGTGTGTGCGCGTGCATGCATGCGCGTGTGGGGTATAAGGGTACCATGAGGCACCACAATGATTTTCACTTTGGTCTCTCGCCGTGCTCAGGGCTCTTGTCTTTCTGTCTCAGTTAATTAATTTTTAATTTAAGTGATGGTGATGATTTCAGACAGATGATGAAGGATCAGTTCCTTCTTGTCTGAAGGGTTCCAGCCCCAAATACTAAGATGTTGCCCATAGAAACTCATTCAAAACCGTAACTCTATTGTTAGGTAATGTTGTAAAACTGGTCATACTTCAGTACTGATCACGTGTTTTTTTTTTTACCTTAATGACAAAACATTGTCTGTAAAAGCAGCAAACTCTTTGACATTGACTTTTATGAATTCATGAGTAGCAGTTAAAGGGAAAATCCATAGATTTTACACATGAAGTTCAGTTCAGTCATTATGAGGAGTAGCCTGCTCCTGTGTCTGTGAACACACTTGTATTATGCCTCCTTAGATCATGATAATTTGAGTTTGGGCTTAGAGACAACAAGGCTGCAACACTGAGCCTGCATCACAGACTGGTTGATAAAAGACATGAGCATCTGCCAGGCAGTGGAGGTCTAAAGAAACATGTTATTGATTGTTGCATTATGGAATTTTTTTAGGATGTAAAACCTTGATCTTTGGACCCATACTCAGGATTAAAACTGAGGATAAAGCTCTGCTGCATTGATTTATTTTAAATGTGTCACTTGCAATCCCCAGACTTTGTGGACATGTAATACTAAATTCATTGGAGTAAAACTTCAATACTGAAACTAAGCAATTTGTTTTTCACATGTCCTTATTCTGACAAGACAAAAATATATCACATAGTCCTGGATAAAGTCCACATTTCTGTTTTCCAGTACACATTTGTACGAACTACACATTAACGTAAGTTAAATAATCATAATCATCAATTATTATGACTTTCACCTGTGTTATGACTTTGGTATTATAATATGCTCACAGACTATCATGATAATATTGATAATATTCTTCATAGTTTCATTGTATTTCAGTGGCACCGTACATCAGTACTGACCTGGTTCCATATTCTCTAAGAGTGACTTCCACTACAGCAGCAATGTTACTATTATGTCTAAAATGTGTTCAATATTGCATTATTATATATATTTTCAAAATCCCATTCAAACTTACAGCTGGGAAAAATCTGTGGCCTGTGGCTTATAATTTAACATCTGTAACATTTAGAGGATCCAGCAGATGCAGGTGTGATCATTTGGCCACAACATGGTGGAAGACATTGGCTTTTAAAAAATAATATTGTAAATATTTAAAAAGAAAAGAAAAGAAAAAAAAGAAAAAATAATGAAGCTTCTAAAGACAAAAGTCTATCTTATACTTTCCATTTTAAACACTGAGAAACACAACAAGTGCAGCAGAATCCTCGTCCGACCGTTTGCAGACACACCCTCAGAGAAGCAGAGGCTTTCAGTCAGTGTGGGTCCATCAGATTATTGACTGCTCCTAAATGTCACCTAAATCCTCAGGGAATGTATGCAAACTAAAAAGAGCAGATTTCATTAACCTTGAAAGCTGGAAAGGCTGAAAAAACATCCTGGTTTACAGAGGTTTGACTGAGTGAGTGAACGATACTTAAACTGGAATAAAAATGACTTTTGAAAGCAAAGACGGTGGAAACTGTTAGAAATAGATAGACGTTTGCTTAAAAAAGACCTTGAAGGTTGAAACGTGGCCTCATCACATTTTTGTGAGCTTGCAATATTCAACGTGCAGACTACCTCTATTTCCTGAGAAACGATTCTTCACAAGTTTACGGTACGTCGATGCAGAAACCACAAGTCACTCTGAATAGGAAGTGTTAAGGAGTTCCTGTAAGATGATTTCAAGGACAAAAGATGGCTGCATAAAGGCAGATAAAAGGATTAATAAATGGATCAAAATAATGCAGTTTAATGACATTCCCTTGTTGGTATTTTGTATCTTTACATGTTTATTAATAAATTTAAAGAATGTTTTACATGTCAAATTAAAGTTGGCATTAGACGTTGTCCTGACATTGAATTTCAGACACCTGATGTCACAACCTACATTCAACTACATATCAATAAGTCTGTAGATGCTTAGCGTCTTGTTTTCAAAAAGCAGGCTGAAAGTCAAACGCTGTTTAAACCAGTTAGAGCTGCAGGAGAGACGCTCAGTTTCTCCGTAATGAAGCTATTGGAGGTTTTATTCTATATAAGATCTATCTCGCTACCAATTCCTTCATTTTCTAACCTCTTCATCCTGTTCAGGGTCATGTGGAGTGGAGTCTATACCAGCATGCAATGGGTGGTACATGGAATTCACTATGGATGAGTCACCAGTCTATCACAGGGCATCATGGGTAGAAATTAGTCAGTAAAAGCCAAAGTTCATTAATCACCTCTTAATTGATCCCACATTAGAGATTCAGGTCACGCCGGGTCGCAGCAGTAGAAACTAGGCCACTGTGTCTTTGCTTCTGCTGATCTTTGTGTTTCAGCTCACATTCAGTGATAAAGAGACTCGCTGCTGACGAGGCAGAATGTTGCTGCTGTTATCTGAGACGGTATAGAGACCTGGCTGGGCCTCAGGTGATCCACTGCCCTTGGTACAACAATAACAACAGAGCGAGGTCAGACAATATTAGCATAGACTGCATTTCTCAGGCAGGAATCGAGGGGCGCTGGCTACAGAGGACCAATCAGACGAGGAGATAGAAACATGCACAGGAAATGATATAAAGGTCAAAGCGGATTATTCAGAAGAGGGATCTGAAACTGCTGCGTGTGTCTGCTGAGAATCTCCGGAGGATTACATTTTTATGTTGTGGTTTTTAGGTGAAGCTGATGGTCAGAACATAGGTACCGTTTCAGACCTTAGATCAGCAACTTTTGACCACAACATCTGACCTTGGTACTGTAAGTATGGAGGTCAGATGTCACGGTCATTGTGTGTTAAAAATATTTATTCAACACCAGAAATAAAGAAACAGGGTGGACAGGGTGACCTTTCTTTTGGAACTTTCACCTTAATTTTCTTCTTTACAAACATCTCAGAAAATTCCCATGAAAGCCTCAAACTGAACCAATGCGCAAAGAGGTCAATCATGACAGCACAAAGAGGCGTCTTTACATGTGAAAATAATGGATGAGGTGGAGACTACGAAGGTCAACGCTCGTGGTCACTGTGACATCACAGGACAATACAGTGTCACTGCTTCAGTCGATGTGTAATCAGCTTACGTATTGAATTTCACCTGCATTTAGCTGATTTATGATCAGGGAAGAAAAACAGTCGTTAACAGATTGGATCACAGAGATGGTGCTCTGCTGTACCCAACTGAGACTGTTTAATTCAATTGTCTGTTTCTATAGATGAAAATTCAATTTTTTTAATTCAATTTGCAAAATGTTGTCTGTGTGTGTGGTTTTTAAAAGTTTTATTTGTGATTGTTTCACATGATATTTAGTTGTTAACTTGCAGAGATATTTAAATGTATGACATAAATCGCATTGAGAGATGTAACAGTAGCCGTGTCAGTAATGATGTGGGGCGTATTTATGTGTAGTCTGAGCATGAGTTCACCGTTTGACACTTGATATTGTTTATGTGTTTGTGCGTCACTGCATCACTGACCTGTCTGCCGCCAGCATCGTGGTTTTATTGCATCTGTCTGCTGGCGGCAGTGATTTAAAATCCTATTACGAGCTCAGATTTTATATTTGTTTTGCCTTTCTCTCTTTGTCTCCTTAACTCCACCCGCCCTTACCTTTCCACATTCATCTCCATTTCCTGTTTGCTTTCTCCCTTCTTCTTCTCCTTGTCTTCTTCCTGTCCGTTCTTTTCTGTATCACTCCAGGAAAAGCAGGTCACAGGTTATCTCCTGTTCTCCCTGGGCACCGCCGTCATCGGCTCTCTGCAGTTTGGTTACAACACAGGAGTCATCAATGCTCCCGAGCAGGTATGTGACAGCAGTGTGTGTGTGTGTGTGTGTGTGTGTGTGTGTGTGTGAACCAAAACAAACCTCAGAGATAAGAAAGGAGGAGATCTGCTGTAGGTGAGTCAGCTCTCTCTGGATGGAGAACTGACAGTTTGAGTTTGTCTCTTATCTCTGATCCCTATGTGACAGTTTGCACAGAAACAACCACGCTTTACACCAAGATTTGATCTGGGCTGTCTACATGTCTCAGTCAGTTCAGATAGGAGAGTCATCTCTGCTGTAGGACTATTAACTTCTTAACCCTGTGCAGATTTATTTTGGGATATTTTAGTACAAAGCAGGTGGAGCTTTTCATGCCTCCCTTGACTTAGTTAAGAAAGAAAAAAGACCACAACTAGCTTATTTTGTTACACTTAGTGTCAAAATCAGTGACAACAGGATCACAAAAATGCAGTTTATTGTTCACTGGAATACTGGATACCAGATACCAAATATATTTTGGGAAATTTGATACCCTCTACCTGTGATTTGCCTATTGTAGCATAAAGCTAAGCGAAGCAGGGGGAAACAGCTAGCGTACAACAACTCTAAAGCTCGCTAATTAACAGGTCCTAGCTTGTTTGTTTTAAGCTTTTCAAGCACAGAACTGGGAAAACGAAAATATGTGTATGTAGGGGAGTTACGTGCTGCAGTCTTTTCTTGACAAGCTATAGAGAGATCCAGACTTGCTGTTTCCCGCCTCTTTTAGTCTATATGCTAAGCTAAGTAAAATAGCTTCTGGCTGCAGCTCTGTATTTAACACAGACATGGATCTTCTCAACTAAACCTCAGACAGAAAGCAAAAGTATATTTGTATTTAACTACTGAAAATATTCCAATATTATTCATCAATTGCTTTAAATAGAGTTCCTGCTTCTACTCTTCCCTTCATTTACATGTATCTCCCCATCTGCCCCTGCTTTCAGAGACTGCGTTCTTTCTTCAACAACACCTGGGTGGAGCGCTATGGTGTGCCCATCAGCCCGGGGGTCTGCACCATGGTCTGGAGCGTGGCGGTCGCCATCTTTAGTGTGGGCGGTATGGTGGGCTCCTTCAGTGTGGGTGTCATGGCAAACCGATTTGGCAGGTAGGATGGGACATTTTTCTTGGTAGAACCAGCTGACATGCAAACTTATGACTCAGGGAAACAAATCTACTCATTTGAATCATAATGTCTGTATAATACATAGGTCAAAGTTATTGCATGTGTCTTAATCCCCAGCTATTTTTTTGGACATTATCAACATCAGGACAGAAGCCCAATTCTTTACTCTGAGTGTTTTTCTTTTTCCCTTTTAATGGCTCTGTGTATTTCCTGTGTGGTTCAGCTGAGCCATCACAAGCCATTACCCTTAATGGAGTTTATGAAGCGAGTGTATCTTGAGACCACTGCTCGGCTCTAATGTTCCCTGGAGTTGTTCCTTCATTTCTCTATTTGCCTTGTTTTAGCCTTCATCTCAGACCACAGAGACTGATGTTGTTTATTTCCCACAATTCTTTGCACATTTGAAATTGTATGAAATTGACAAAAAATGTAGATTTCTAGATTTAGACATTTATGTTCATATCAGATTAACCAAACAATATATATATTGGTGATTAGTTATCTATAGCTGTGTTGGAAGGCACAGTTTTTAACTTTGGCTAGCTGTTTCCCTGTGTTTGACTTTTTATGCTAAGCTAAGCTAACCACCTCCCGGTTGTAGCTCCATACTCAACACACAGATGTGAGACTGGTAAATCTAAAACAGTCATTCAAAAATACTGTGGGTGTGAATCGACCTTTGGTCTGCCGACTGTCCTTTGATAGATGGTTTCACCAAACCTGCCTTGCCTCTTGTTGATGACGTTTTGGTTCTGTTGTATTAAGAAAACAAAAATCCACATTGTCATCTTTGTCCTCTCTTCATCCCTCCTCCTCCTCCTCCGCTTCCTCTTCAGACGTCGCTCCATGTTCCTGGTGAACTCTCTGGCGGTCATCGGTGGCCTCCTCATGGGCTTCTCCACCATCTGCTCCTCCTATGAGATGGTGATCGCCGGTCGCCTGGTCATCGGCCTCTTCTGCGGTCTCTTTACCGGCCTGACTCCCATGTATGTGGGTGAGGTGTCACCCACTCCCCTCAGAGGAGCTTTCGGCACCCTGCACCAGCTCGGTGTGGTGGTGGGCATCCTGATCGCTCAGGTCAGCGCCAGGCTTCCAAACAAAGCTCAGATTTAACAAGATTTACTTGACATGATCAAACAGTATTCTGTTTTTGATAGAGTTGATAATTGTATTTATCTTTTTAGTGAGTGGTGTTGTAAATAAGACCCTGCTGTTTTGATCTCTGGTGTTTAGGTCTTTGGTCTGGAGGCTCTGCTGGGCTCTGACAAGCTGTGGCCCCTGCTGTTGGCCCTCACTGTGGCCCCTGCTGTGCTGCAGTGCATCCTGCTGCCCTTCTGTCCCGAGAGCCCCCGCTTCCTGCTCATCAACCTCAAAAAGGAGGAACAGGCACGCAAAGGTACACACCGATACTGCTACAGTACTACTGCTACTATCATCTGGCGATGATACTGATGACTTCACTGATGATACTACTGATTCTACCGATGGCAGATCAATGAGAAAGCGAGAGGGAGCAACAGATATAGAGGGGTGAGATGAGAAGAGTCAGGATGATGTTTAAGCGTGGAGAGAAGAGTACTTGAACAGACAGAAGGTTTTGGCATCTGTTCAACACACAGCCTGTCGACTCTGAGGCACTGACCCATTTCTCCTTCGCACCTCTCGTCTGACACTAACACAAACAATCACAAGGTTCAGGCTGCGTGGTTAAAGCTGCAGCTGGATGATGATGTCTTGATTATCAGAACAGTGTCACATCCACTGAAGAGTTATGCAAACTCATAGTTTCTACGA
Source organism: Seriola dumerili (assembly GCF_002260705.1). NCBI lineage: Eukaryota > Metazoa > Chordata > Actinopteri > Carangiformes > Carangidae > Seriola > Seriola dumerili. Next base: position 367,427 of record NW_019174636.1, on the reverse strand, counting down.
GGCTTTAAAACAAACCTTGTAAAACTCTGAACTCTGAAGTGACATGTTCTGTTTCTGATGACAGCGCTGGTGCGTCTGCGCGGCAGTGAGGACGTGAGTAAAGACCTGCAGGAGATGAAGGAGGAGAGCGCCAAGATGGCCATGGAGAAGAAGGTGACCATCCTTGAGCTCTTCCGCTCGCCGGCGTATCGACAGCCCCTCCTCATCGCCGTCATGCTGCAGCTCTCCCAACAGCTGTCAGGGATCAATGCTGTGAGTCAGCAACAGGCAGCATGCTCACACACACACACACACACACACACACACGCTCGCACACACACACACGCTCATACACACACACACACACATGCTCATACACACAAGTTTATTATTTATTGTTAGTTTGGGTCTTACCTTGTGTTGCATGTGAAAACTAGAATTACCACCTCATGGTTGTATCCCTCCGCCACTCAGACTACTTTCAGATTACATTCCTGTGTATCCAGTCATGTCATGCAGTGTATAGTCTTTTGTAGTTTGTACTTTTATAGTGTTTTGAGAGGTCACACTGACCTTGACCTTTGACCTTTCTCCACCAAAGGGAGATTTGAAGGGACTCCCTTGAGGAGTTTTCAAGATGTTGCGTTCAGAAGGCCAAAATCCTGTTATTTGAGGTAACCGTGACCTTGACCTTTAACGCAAAGGTGAAAGCCTTTAGCCACCAAAATATTAATCTTCTAATCAGTTCTAAACAGGTCGACATTTAATCCAGGTGAACGTTTTTTCCAAATTTGAAGAAATTCCCTGAATTCGTGACAGAGATATTGTGTTCACAAGGCCAAAACTGTGTTTTGTGAGGTCGCTGTGACCTTTGACCTTTGACCTTTGATCACCACAATCTAATTAATTTATCCTTGAGTCCAAGTGAGTATTTGTGCCAAATTTAAAGAAGTTCCTTCAAGCTATTACAACCAGAAAACCACATGGCTCTGGCTGTTGCCGGCATAAATGCATAAAAACACACACAATATAATCATGTACACTACATATAACAGTTAAAGCAATAATCGCACTTTATTAAGATAGAATAAATGTTTGTTTATATTATTACAAGATATTTAATAAGTGGTCCCTCGTTTCCTTTTTGTCCATCCTCTCTGCCCCATCAGGTGTTCTACTACTCCACAGGGATCTTTGGCTCGGCCGGTGTGAAGCAGCCCATCTACGCCACCATTGGAGCCGGCATCGTCAACACCATCTTCACCATTGTTTCTGTGAGTGCTCCGTCACTGTTCACCTTTGTTCCTGCATGTGTTTGTTGTGCGCATTCAGCAGCGCATCACTCTGTCCTGTCTCTGTCCGTCCTCCAGCTCTTCCTGGTGGAGAAGGCAGGACGAAGGTCTCTGCATCTCCTGGGGTTGGGAGGGATGGCTATCAGCGCTGTGCTCATGACCGTCTCCCTCCTGCTGGTGAGTTTGGGTGCTGTCACGGGGGTTGAGGAGGGAATGGTCTGCGGTGCCAGCCTTGAGGTTGTCATTGAAATCATACAACTACGTGCACATAATATATAAGCAAATACCATTTATTCTGTAATAGGACTTTTGTTTCAGCTACTTTTGAATGGCAAAATATGACTGAAACAATTAGCATATCATCAGTTATTGAAGAATAAGGGACAGTGTGTGCAGGATCACAGTGACATGGTGTTGCATCACATTTATTAGATCAGAATAAACCCCTCGTATCAGCTTTATGGCCAATTTTGGGCTTAAGACTAGAAATAAGACTAGATGAAAGGCTTGTGTTTGGTGACCTCCAGTGGTGCCACCTTGCTACAGTGATGTACAGCACTGTGTAAAGGTTTTAGGCACTAAAAGTAAAGTGAGGCTGCTTTCAAAAATAGTTCCTCCTCAGGACACCTGAACACAGTTCTCCAGTGGATTCAGTCTGTCTCCTCATCTGACCCCAGACTGATTCCATGGTGTTGAGATCAGGGCTCTGTGGGGGTCAGACCACCTGAGGCAGGACTCCTTGGTCTTTATGACTGATGCCTGTGTGTTTGGGCTCATTGTCCTGCTGCAGTATGAATCTGGGACCGATCAGATGCCTCCTGATGGTACTGAGTGATGGAAATCTAAATTGTCTAAATCTTTTCCACAGTACTTTTTACAAATAAAAAAATTCACAAACTTCCACTGCAAACATAGTAGTTCACCAGAACTGTGCTCAGCCTTAAACTTGCTCATCAAGCATCTGTAGCCATGACGACACTGCGGGAGAACTGTGACCACAGTAAATGTATTCAGTAGGAAAATGGTTACACTTTTAACCATATGAACAATCAATTAATTAGGTTTTGTTTTTACTTACTTTAATGTCCAAATTCTGCAAAAGAATGTCTGAAAGCTCAGGTAAAGCTACAGTATTGATTGTTTTGGCCACAAATAAAGTTGAACGTGTCAGCAAACAGAAGCCTATTAACACATCCAGCAGACACAAAGCCACATTCACTTTCAGTTGGAGCTGTGTTTAGCTCCGCTTTGGTCTCCACCAGCTCCTGAGGGAAATATGTGGCTCTATAGCTGCTAAATTCTCCACTTTGTTCACCAGTGAGTCGCTGACTTCGTCCGTCTGTCACTTGTTGATGGGCAGTCGTGTAGTGTCAGAGCTTTTCTCTGAAAACAGCTGCTGGAAATGAGAATACAGGCCATCAAACCAAAGCAATGAGCCAAAAGAAGGTAAAACCATCTCTAACTACAGTCAGGCGATAATTCTCTATGGGTTCATTAGTACGAGTGACACTTTTCACACATTACACATTATCATGTGACCCAACATTCCTATAAAACAACTGAAACTCAGAATTATGACCTTTTGCCAGAACTTTGCAATTGATCTTAAAACTCTGGCTCTCATCTTCCATTGTGCTCATCGCCTGCCCAACAAAGTAGTACATAAAAGCATCCTGTGTTGTATGCAGTACATTGCAGTAATGTATTTTTGCTACAAGGTGCTACTGGCTCATTTCATTAGATGTAGAGTGCACCGTACTCATTGTATGACTACAGCATGTTGTGAGTAAAGGTTAAGAATGACCTCAGAAAGTCAGAATTGTGAGTATTCAACATTTCCTGTGTGTTGTGTCTCTCTCTCCCTATGTCTGAGCAGAAGCACATTCCTGCTATGAGCATTGTGGCCATCATGGCTGTCATGCTGTTTGTTGCCATGTTTGAACTGGGACCAGGTCCAATCCCGTGGTTCATTGTGGCCGAGCTGTTCTCCCAGGGGCCCCGCCCGGCGGCCATGGCTGTGGCCGGCTGCTGCAATTGGACGGCCAACTTCCTCGTTGGAATAAGCTTCCCCAAACTAGAGGTAAGGGAGGGGCAGTCGCCCGGGTTTGGACTAGTTAGGACCTGGTTTGGGTTTAGTTTGGACTGTTATCTTCTCTTCATTTGCTTCTTTTACTTCTTTTATATAAAATCTTTAAATCAGATCATTTTAGATGTTTCTTTAGTTGTGTTTTTATTTTCTTCTGTCCCTCTTTCTCTTTTCTTTTGTCTTTCACACTGGTGGAAAAAGTTTTCAGATCCTTTACTTATTAAAGGGTCAAAAGCCAAAAAGGTTTTGATTCACTGCATCTCATCTGAAAAGTAACTATAGCCCTTAAAATATATGTAATACAGTAAAAAGTACAATATTTCCCTCTGTATTGTAGTGGAGTAGAGGTATACAGTAGAAGAAAATGGAAATACTCATGTAAAGTACAACTACTATACAACTGCTGCAATAGTAGAGTAAATGTACTTAGTTACTTTCCACCACTTGTCTTTTACTTTTTCTTTGTATCTATTTCCTGTTTCACTGCCTTCTATCCTTCTTAAAGATCATTTAACTTTTATAACGTGAGAACTCTGAAGATGTAAAATCAATAATCTACAGAACCCTGACCACCTTCTCTTCCCTCCCCAGGAGCTGTGCGGGCCGTGGGTCTTCCTCATCTTCACCGCCTTCCTCATCATCTTTTTCATCTTCACCTTTATTAAAGTCCCGGAGACAAAGGGCAAGACCTTCGATGAGATCGCCCGCAGCTTCGGCGGCGCCCAGCCTCCCACCTCCTCGTCCATCGAGGACCCTCCTGCCAGCGCCAGCGCCGCTACAACAGTTCCCGCCTCTCCGGTGAAGGAGAAAGTCCCGCTGGTGGAGGGGCCGACAGTGACCCCGCCCCCCGTTGCTGAAAGCACACCTCTGGAGGAGAAATCAAAGTCGGCGGCACAGGAGAGCGTGTAGGATGTAGTTTTAATGGGTGAAGGAGGTTATAAATGAAGGAAGATTTCAAAACGCTGTAAATTGTTCATTATCACACCTCGGAACAATAGAAACTACAGTACAAAACTTTCTAATAGATCTACTGACAGCATTATCAATTTATAGGCTTCTACCTTTTAAACAGTCATGCTCTCTGCTTTCACTCCTTGGACTTTTCTTCTTATTCCTTCTTTTAAATCCTCCCTCCTTAACTGTGAAAGGGAAGCAGTCAAATGTACAACACCACAGGTTCAATCTACGGTACATTCCTAGGAATTCAGCCACACTCATTAGAAAGGGTGAGTCTTTCTCGAGACAGCTGTGTGTCTAGTCGGGACGACACACTTTTCCAGCACGGCACCACCGGCCGTGTTCATGGAAACTGGTACTAACAGGTGTGAGGTAGAGGTCCAGGTGTAATGTCCTTCATTACAGACTAGAGGCAAAGTGTATTGATAACGACGCAGCCTTTGTGCAGGTGTTTCCAGACATGTCGAGCGATGATGATGCACAGTTTGTTTTTTAATTCACGTATTCCTGTGTTTAAAGTTCCCACAGGTGTTATAGTGGATATTGTAGTGCAATATAACTTTGTAGCTGTAGTTTCATCTAGTAATATGTGATTATGTTCGATCTGTTCATTCCTGTCATGTTTTAGTAAGTGTTCTCAAATCACAGGTCAAAGAAGGGATTTTTTTTTAAATTCATGTTCTGCCTTTTAGCTGTTGATTATGAGCGGACTAACCAGAGAGCGTTTGAGAAATGCCAAAGTACTGAACTTTGATTAGCACCCTGAGAACAGATGTGACCTCAGATCTGTTTCTTCTGGTTGTTGAATTCATCGTGTAGGATTAGCAGCAGCCACAAGCCATGCTTAGTTTATTAGTTTGTTAGCTCTGAAAGCCAGTTTGGTGGTTAAATCTGTAATTCACAAGTATTTAACTTTATTTAGTTGGATCACTCGTGTTGACAACCACTGATCGTGGTGTTGTTCTCCTTTTCCTTGGATTTTCAGTGGAAGTTGGTGTTGAGTTCTGTAATTTATTCCAAACAAACAAAATTTCCTCTTCACCCAGAGGAAAAAGTGGCAAAATCATGACGTTGGCTATAATTAATTTTAGACTTGCTAATGACTGTGGCATGTAGTCAAAAACACTAGCCGCATTTCCATTAACCTGCTTAATGCGCAATTTGAGATTGCAAACTAAAAAACAAGTCATGAAAACGCGAATTTCAAAAAAACGTTGTAAAAAATTTATACAGTCACATGAAGTGCTTTTTTAGACTAAATTGAAACACTTTTTCTGCATTTAGGTCACTGCAGATGATTTGAGTAGTCATATGACATCCAACAACATCGCAGACCCAAATATCCCAGATATAAGGGGTTTGCCTCTCCGTCATTGCGTGCACCAGATGCCCTTGTCGCCTTCGATTAAATACTACAATCATCCCAACAATTACCAGATGCTGGAAATCCGTCACCGTGTTTAATTGGAACGATATCACAGGAGAAAACCCAGCTTCATTCACATAACATCTCTCAGTGGAAACACAGACCACTTGCAGTTGTTTTGCGCCTCTATTTTGCACAAAACTGCGATGGAAACGCGGCTACTGTTGGCTTGAGTTGTTTTACACTTGTAGATCACAGTAGGGTAACGTGCAATGTATATTTTTTTGTTGAAGAGAAAACTATGAGTATTTATTTACCTTAGAAATTGATTTTTGTATGAAGTATATATAATAAACTAAAGTTAACTTAGAATCATGATGCTTTCCAGACTAGCCTCGAGGTATATAAAGTTGAAGGAGTCTGCAGTGAGCTTCGCCTGCAGTGGCGTGGTCAAACCTACATTACTTGAACTGCAGCTCAGAGATTTAGATGAAGTGGCAGAGAGAGTCTCACACTGTAAATCTCATTTGTTACTCTCTACTTAGACGCACTTTGATAATTAGATGAGAAGCAAAACGAGCATTAGAGCCACAATCACTGATGTAGAAGTCATCTGGCACAACAGCGCTTTATATCAAATTACCTTTCAAATAATAATTCAAAACTGTATTCACCTGAGCTATCGCTTTTATCTGGCCAAGCTGATATTAGAATAGATAAGAGTTGTATCAAATGTGCAATCAATGTAGAATCTTCAGCGTAAACAATGTAGGAGTTCGTAATGGGCAGAGAAGTGCTAATACTGTATAAACAACAGGAAACAACATTTTAGCAGGGGAGCAAGTGTCTTCAATGGTCCTGTTTGGTTAACATAACTAATCAGGTTAATTCATTTTTTTTTTCAAAAATGTCAAAACTGTCTGCTCTGACTACTCAATTGTGCTGATCTCTATGAAAATTTGAGAATATTATTTGGAATCTATGTACTATGAGTTTCACATGTGAAATCAAGTGTCGCTCCCAATGTATGACTAATCTGACTGACTGAGCAACACTACAGCGCGGAGCTTAAGAATGCTAGCTGTTCTGTCCATGTTTTTTGGGGCTGAAGCCCAGTGAAAAAGACAAAACCTAACAATATAAGATGCTTATATGAATATGAAACCTGGCATTCCTGCTAACAAATAAATGCTATGTTATGTAGCCAGTTGTCCTAGCTATAGATTAGTTATACCTGTTTAGCTAGCTAGCCAGTATCTATGTATCATCTGACATTATGGGTGGTCAAGAGTGAAAGAAAACATTTGAAATATTTTTCTTTCATTCTTTGTCAAGACTTCCTTGTTTATTTCTTATCTGATGGCTAAGCTGGCAATCTTATTCTTCAAAAAGTGTGGTTCTTTCAATGGCTCACCAAGGGATCACTCTGAGAACAGAGGTTACAAATAAGTAGCCACTAGGTTATTAATTCCACGCAATGAATTAAAGAGCTTATTATTTTATGTAACAGAAATTGATTATTGCCTCTACAGAGCTGAGCTGACAAGTCAAAGTTAATAATTTTTCCTGACAATGTGGACGTACAGTAAATTATACCCTTTTGGGACAACTCTCAGATGTATGTGTTGTTGCATGTGTTTCAGAATGACATGTTGTTTTGACCCAACACAAAGAATGTGTTCGAACACTTTAAAGAAATCTGTTGTATGACTCGTAAAGCCTAAACACACTGAATGTGACTTGTGACACGTCATTACAGTGACTAATATATGTGTATTATTGCATAGCCTCCTAAATAGTCAGCTTTAAATCCTGCCAATTCCATGCACCACTAGTTCCTAAATAATAAAATCTAAAATGGTGCTGTAAACCATATATTCTAACATGGAAACACATATTTACATGATGATAAAAATAACAATGTTTCCTTCTTCATACACCACAAAAACATCATTGTTTTTGTGTTTGTCGGTGCTCTGACAAACCGACCGTGTCCATTGTGTTTCTGGCTTTATCTGTCAGGTCCAGACGCCGTCCACGTCGTGCCGCTTTGTCTGAAAAAGTCAGCCATTTGTAGCATTGTACCTTTACAGATTTATGTATTACCAACACTGTATAGTATGTGTGGTGTATAAATGTATGACACAAAGTATATTTTCTATATTCTGTCGTGATCTCGTGAATTCTTGTAGTTGAAAAAGCTATTTTCACCCATGCTGCACTTGAAGAACATATTTATTTATTTATGTATTATTGATCCTTTGGCTTGACTAGAAAAATATTTATCTTTACAAGTAACATGAAACATGAAAATACGACCCTTTCTGACATTTTTCACTTGCTTTAGGAACTACAAGCCTGTAAGCCTGATGCGATGTGGGAGGTCTTGTTAAGATGCATATTTGGTCGGAGTCATGGCTTCGTTGTGTATTGCTGTATTTGATAGTGATGTACTGTGTTTGCACTGAAGGAGGCGTGTGGTGCACTCCCCTCATGGTAGTGTTTGGTGTTGTATTCGACCTCTCCTGTAGCGGTCCAGCTTCTGTCTGTGGCTACACCCACACTGCTCCTTCAATATGGCACTAACACTGAACTTTGCCCAAACTCAGTCTAATATGGATACAAATACCTCCAAGATTCATGCTCATCACTGTCCCTTTTGACAGAGGAAAAAAAGTGAAAAAATAAATTGAGAATTGTGTATGAGGTGCTTAAAACATTTGACAGGAAGCTTAAATGTTACTTTTGATGATGAATTTTGGTGCAGGCCTGTGGCCGATGCTGGGGTGTGGTCATACCTACAACTTGTTTTCTTTGGTTCAAACCATTGTGGAGAAAATAATGTGATTTGTTGGAAGGTAAATCAGCTTTACAATAGAATCAGGGATTGCAAATTGAACTAATACACTCACCTGCAGCTTTGTTGTAGGCTACAATAGAGATTTGGTAATGTGTCAAACAGATTAGATATTTTTTGCAGTTTGGACAAGTTGAAACAATCAGAAAAATCCCAAATTTGTTCCTTGTGTTTTACTGAACTAATAAAGTAAATAATCCAGAGTTCAGGCACATTATTTGATGTGACTGCAGCCTAAGAGACATCTGTCTGACTGCAGCATGTCACAAAGTATGTGAAAGGATGTGAAACAAATATATGGACCCAGGTGCACACTGCTCTTAACCATAGCCGCCTACTTTATGCACATGTACCTACTCAAAACCATCCCCTCACTGTACAGTGATAGGAGACTATAAGTATTCATTTGTAAATATCTATTTTTTAAAAGAGCACTATTTCTATGTTGACTTGCACGGTCATAGGTCGTGTTTGGTTTATTTTTTCTTTTGGGGTGCACACATTGATTGTGTAGACAAGAGGAACAGACTGTGTTCCGCTACTGTCCTTCCTCTTATGTCTTCCTCATTAATCACAGCCATGTATTATTATTTTTTGTCTGTTTGCCTGATCAGATTAAACTCAGAGCTGTTTGTGGATGAGTTTTGTAACGGTTTTTGGCAGCCATATTATTGTTCTTTTCTGAATTCTTTGTCTTTAATAATGTTGCCATAGCGACTGCTGCCAACATTCCAAAACTCAGTTGCTTTTGAGTCATGTTACCTAGCAACAGTCAGGGAGTAAAATTCCAAACTTATATTTTTACAAGCTAATTTTTAACACAACAGCAGTCGATGTTTTCACCTTCAACTCAACAGAGAATTCAAATATAAATCTACAACTAAAAACAGCACCTTCTAAAACTGAATTTGTGCTGCTGATGAAATCTGCAAAATGTCCAAACCAGTGTATATGAAACCAGTGGCTCTGAAATTAATCATATAGTGTCACAGACTCTAATGTAACTGGAAGAAAAATGTCTCTTCAGCATGCTGTAGCTGCTGTGATCCTTGTTTTGTCTGTGTTTCTATGGGTTGTTTGGTCCTAACCTGTGTCTTATTGCTGTGTAAATAAATGTACTGACTGTATGTTTGGGTATCACGTACTGTAAGTCTGCTGTTTGTGCCTCTCTGCACCTCACACATACATATACTGTTATTCAATATGTGTGTGTTTGTGAGAAAGTTTCCTTTTGCCTCTGTAGATGAGATGAAGTCTCTGAAAACACTCCCTCATTCACTCATTCATTCAAAATTCCTTTTTACAGTAACACATTGTAGGATTTAAAACCTAAAGTGACATAAAACAATGTGTACATTTTACATGTAGAATTTGAACACTCAGATTAAACGGCAGATAGTGAATGTAGTGCAGTGAAGAGTGATTTCAGACACATACAACCATCATTTATATGCTTTTCTATTTCAGTGGCAGCCAAAAACTAAGATAAGCCTGAGTCAGCTGGTATTTATGTGATGTATTGGCATTTTGAAGATACTGTTGATCAGTTTGGGGTGATTAACTGTAACTATGACTTCTGTAATGTGAGGGAAATGATTGAACACATGACTTCAAGGGAAAATATTCAGGCTTTTCAACATGGTCTTGTCAATGTGCTGGACCAGTGATGCACCCCGACTGTTTTTGTTTCACTTGTGTTTGTACTGTACATACCAGATATGATGTTGTTAAATAAAATATCCATCATGTAACAAGAATTTCTGTCTAAGATCTTTTTTCAATCCGAATTTAAGTTAAAGAAATTGAAGAAACAGCAGGCACCTTGGGAAACCACTGCCAACATCATTGACCACATAGCAATTAACTACAAATGTAATGGCATTATATTAAAATTACAGGTGACACTCTCTAATAAGGGAACCTTTGTAAAGGATTAATTAGTTGTAACTAATGATTTTGTTAATTCCTAATAAATCATTGACTAATGCTTTTTGAGTTGTAAGGCTGTAGAAAATACCTTTGAGTGGGCTGTTATAAATATTGGTGATCCATTAATAAATGCTTCGTAAGTGAGTGGCTATACAGTCCAATTCAAGGGACTTTTCATTTTCCACCAGGATTATTTTAACTTGGGCTTGGAGACTATTTTTTTGCCTTACAAACTGGGGTCAGGGGTTTGAGAGAGAAGGATGCTTGTATCTAACAAAACATGTTATCAACTTGTATTATGGAATGTGTAGGATCTGGTGTTTTCAGAGTTTGTCCCATGCTAGGGAGTAAAAGTCAGAATATCTTGCTAAACCAACTTTGAGCATCCTGTGGGTTTATGTAATTAAGATTTTTGTACAATCTCACAGTATTTTTGGGCATAAGGTAAATGATAAAACTCAAACTGAAGGTTATAACATCAGTAACAAAGCAATATTGATTGAGGCACATGTCCACTCCAGGACTGTATCTCTTTTATCCCTGAAATCTGATGTGTTGCATTATCTCACACTTGACTAGCAACAAATATGACAATTCTTTGAAGATATTGTTATTATTTGTACCATAGGAATAAGACTGGAGCAAATAGTTACTTTTACATACTGCAAATTTCATAAAATGATCATGGAATTTATCATAATTAAATACTTTTAACATCTTTGGACCATGTTGGAGAGTATCTAACAGTTTCTCCCTTTGACTATTGTGTTTTGTTGTAATAGAAAACAAAACAATCTGTGCGTATTTTGGGAGAAGGGGTTATAGAATCCTGCTCGGTACCCCAGACCGGCTCGGTCCGGTCCTGGATGAAATGAACCGGGGGAGAGTGTCCCCCTCTCCCCGTCCTGCTGCTCCGTCATCCCGTCGCGCCGGAAAAGGCAGAGCAGCGGAAAAAGGAGGCGTTGCCCTCCAACAACACATCAGCTGCAAATTTATGCAAAACAGTAAAAGCACTGCTGCTGCTGCTGCTGCTGGTGGAGGTGGTGGTGGAGGAGGTGGTGGTGCTGTTGCGGTCGTCCTGCAAAGAAGAAGAAAAGAGCAACAACAAACATCACGTGAAGAGAAAGCTCCGGAGGCCGCGGAGTCGCTCGGAGTCGTTTTCCTGCCGGTGGCCGGTGCAGCAGGAGGCAGAAGACCCGGACCGGTGACGGTAAGGACGGACCGAGAGCCCCGTTAACGAGGCAGACAGCAGCAGCGCCTAGCGGGATGCTAGGAGGGGTAGCCTCCGGTGGATCCAGTGTTAACTGGTCTGAAACATGGAGGGTAGCTAGCTAACATTAGCTGTGTGTGTGTGTCAGAGGATGGCTGCAGCTGAGGAGGAGGCGTTTTTAGGTTTTGGGGGGCTGAAGCTAGCAGACTGGTCGAGCTGGGACAGGATGGTGTGTGTGTGTGTGGGTGTGTGTGTGTGTGTGTGTGTGTGTGTGTGTGTGTGTGTGTGTGTGTGTGTGTGTGTGTGTGTATAAAGATACTGCAGGGATGAAAAGGCTATAAACACATACCAGACTTAGTGCAGGAGAAACTACAACTAAACAAATAAAATAAACAGTTTTTTGTAGAAGCTCTGGACTAGGTCTGGACCAAGTTTTGTGGGTTTTTCAGTTTGATTATGAAAAATAAAAATACAACATATTAAAAAAAAGAAAAAAAATGGATCAGTGGATCAGTTGCATGTCATGTTATTTTTTTGTTGCTGTGGCCCACCCAAGTAGATTTCCTCACCCACCTTAAAAACATTTTTATTTGTTGCTTTCAAAAGCCTGGTTGTAACTGCAGACTTGAATGGGGAAGGATTTTAAGTCTGCCGTGGTTCATTCAGGTGCAGTTTGAAAAATATTACAGATTAAAAAAACTCATATCACTATATTATTTACATTACAGTAACATGTTTGAGGTAATTCAATGTATTGCTTTTCTGTGTGAGCCAAGATGTAACAGGTTTATTTATCTGTAAAAGAACAAATCTGTCATCACAATTCTTTAGTAATCAACTTATCAAAAGCGTTTGTTTATTTAAAAAAAACAAAACAACTATCAGCTGATTGATATTATAGAAGGAAATATGTGTGACTAGTGACATATGCATTTGAACATTATCAACTTGCATTTGCAAAGCTGACTATTTATTTATTTATGAAAATATTTGAGAAGTTGTCTTGGATTTATTTGTAGATTTATGTACAGAGTGTTGAGTCTCTGTACACCTGGCTTCTCTGACATTTCACTGATGCTTTGTGTGAAAAGTCAGGCACTATTTATTGAACAAATTATTGTGTACATTTGAAAATTTTACAAATAAATTTTTTTTAGAAATGTTGCTAAGAAGTTTTTTGAAAATAATAATAATCAGTTGATGATTAATTGCTTTTCATTTTCATTGTAGTTCTGTCCCATGAACAAGTATGGCGGTTGACCTGAATTAAGGACAGTGTCTCCTGGCTGATACAGGTTCACTGGTCTGTGTCTTACAGGCCTTTCTACAGGAAACAGGTGTTTGTCTCCTGGTGAAAATGTCAGAAGAAAACATCTGTTATTAATGTCAGTCTGAAGTTGTTGATGTCAGTGTGACCAGGAGTGTAGCAGCCAGAGCTAACATCAGCCCCTCAGTGAAGTATTGACTCACGGTGTCTCCGCTGTGTGAGGGGGATGCTGTTTGTCAGGAACAGTGACGGGTGTTTTTTCATCAGCCGAAGAAAGTGTTTGACTCGGTGTTTGACTGATGGACACGTCTCATCTGTCTTCTCAGCAGCCATGGAGACGGATGGAGAGCAGAACCAGCAGGGGGCCTCAACCAATGGGAGCGCTCCGTCTGGGACCAGCTCCCGCCCCTCTCCCATGAACTCAATGTCTCTTTACGAAAGACAGGCTGTGCAGGTAGGTGTGTGTGTGTGTGTGTGTGTGTGTGTGTGTGTGTGCGTGTGCGTGCGCGCGCGCATGCCTGAACTATTGAGGGCTTTGTTTAGTTTGTGGACAGATAATTCAATTTCGCTAATTGTTAATTATTTTAATCAAAAATACCAAAACTTCACTGACTCCATGCAATGGTTTTTTTCATCGTTTACAATGGTATACTGTATATCTTCTGGTCGGACAAAATGTTACATTTGAAGACATCATATTGGGCTTTACAACCTTTTTCAATAAATGTTATTAATTAATGAATCAAGAAGATAATCGCCAGATTAATTGATAATAAATGTAATTTTTAATTGCAGGTCAAATTAGGCCTAAAAGCTTCTCTCCCTTAAGTTCATCAGTTAAATCAGTATTGAGAATAAATGTAAAAAATTCAAGAAGGTAGTACAGGTTTAACAAGTGTGCAACATATAAAATAATAAAATCAATGTTTTTTTTGTTTTTTTTTAAAAATCATTTTGGTATCTTTATATTTTCTGTGCTTATGCTGACTCATCAATCTGCTGTGTGATGACAGTTGTTACATGTGACGGAACATGTGATTACATGTGATGGAAAATTTGCTCGTCAGCACAGTGACATTTAGATGAGGGTTCTACAGTTCATTTCTGCCCTGAGGTAATCCTAGTGGGTTAATCTGCTCTAATCAGTAATAAACAGCAATACATTTTACACAGGGTTTATTAACTTTTCTGCTCATTGTTAAACCTCATTTATCTATGTTGCTAATTGGATAAACAGACCAGCTGCTGCTTGTGTCACCAACAAACAGAGATGCTGCAGTTGTTGTTGTGGGTCTTGTTGAACCCGTTTGCTTTAGGTGCAGTGAGATCATTCAGCTCTTTCTGTTTTTTATTGGGGACTGATGAAAACACTTCACCCACAAATACCACAACGACAGTGAAATATGTTTCCTCCATGTAAATTACCCCGTCAGGTTTTGTCTCTTGGTCTTACAGTAACTGTGCGTCTCTCTCTAATGGTCCAGTAACAAAGCTGAGACGCAGACTTGAGGATTATCAGTTGTAACTGCTGGACATTACAAACGTACTCACAGATTTCTAATCAGTGCACATAACCATGTGATTCAGGCCTAGATTTAAATAAATGAGACTTGGAGAGGCTTTTGGCTGCAGACAAAGATGAATGAATTTCATTTATTCATTTTAATATGGCCTCTTATTTCTAGAAGCAAAAACCTGGCTAACATGGTTTTATGAGAGCTTTGTTTGGTACAAGGCTTAATGCTGCATGCAGATTAAAAAAAATATGATATCTACAAAGTCTTTCCATGAGAAAACAGGAGCTTCACATCGCAAAAGACTGGGTTTGGATTATTGTTGATGTGTGAACGCAGCTCGTTTTGTGTATAAGCCAGGGAGAGAAAGGACGTGCTTGTTTGTCTCTATAATTTGTGATTTATGTGTAAGATGAGGGACAGGAAGTGATGGAGAGCGACTGAATTGGGGAGGTGAAGGGAGAGATTGAGTCTCTCTGCGCTGATGGGGGCTGTGTGTAATTTTCTCAGGCTTCTGTCACCCTGCACAGCCATCTGTCTTTGTCACCCTGCTCACACTAATCCAGCCCGCCGCGCTCGCTTTCATCTTACAACTTATTACTATATGAGCCTCAGCTCATACATCAGGCAGCTGGCAGGAGGCTCAGCACCCTGCTACAGCGCCTATCCTTCCCTGCTTCCTCTGCCCTTGTTTCTCTTATTCCTCTTCTCTCTCAGTTTTCATGTTACTATACTTTTATTCTTTTCTAGTCCAACTTCTTTCATTCCTCCTTACTTCCACATCTTCTGATGACATGTCCTCCTCTTTTCTACTGTCGTCTAACCTCTCTCTTCACTTGCTTTACTGCCCCTTCATTTTTCTTTTCTCTCCTCCTCCCTCCAGGCCCTGCAGGCGTTACAGAGGCAGCCCAATGCAGCTCAGTACTTCCAGCAGCTGATGCTGCAGCAGCAGATCAACAACGCCCAGCTGCAGAACCTGGCCGCTGTGCAACAGGTAAAGGTATATGCATAGTATACTGTCTCTAAACTGATGTCAAAGATTGTTTACAAATTATTCATGTAACCGTTACCACGTGCAAATCAGAAATAATGTCAGAGGCAGAGAACATAAGGTGGCCAGAGAAAAAGATTAAAATAATGAAAGAGACCAGCGGAATCACAGAACAAAACAAAATAACCGCAGCGTGCACCAGCGAGAGGAAGCTCTGCATAAAGAGCAAACTCTGGAAACCACCAGAAAAAGATGTGAAAACCACGGGTGCAGTAGCTGCTGGACGGCTGTGGTTAGTCACCAAAACAAAGAGCCATGTGTGGCTTTAAACACATGGCAGCCTGTATAAACATGTCACTGTGGATTTTGTTTGGAAGATTGAAACCTAAAACTTCTCTTCTCTTCTCTTCTCTTCTCTTCTCTTCTCTTCTCTTCTCTTCTCTTCTCTTCTCTTCTCTCTTCGTTTCACCTCACTTCAACTTCCTCTTCCCCTTCCTCTTCCTCCCAGGCCACTCTGGCTGCCAGTCGTCAGTCAAGTCCTTCCAGCAGCAGCTCGTCTCAGACCACCAGCACCACAGCTGTACGTTCCTTTCTCTGTTCTTTTTTTTTTTTTTTTTTTTTTTTTTTTTTTTTTTTTGACTAAACAAAATTGTCTCCCTCCTCAGCTGCTTGACGGAGGACAATCGTGCAGAGACTCTTTTCATAAACTCCGTCTTTATTTGCTGAATCAAAGCCTGACGTTTCATGTCACGCCTTCATCTGGGGCCAAAGAGGACAAATGGGTTCATTCAGAGCAAATCAAACCAGCCAGAAGAGCAAGCAACAAAAAAAACATTCACAGTATAATTTCCAACATATTGTATCAAATCAAAATGATCAAAGTTAAACTTAACCCCCCAAGGCTCTGCACTGCGATAGTGTGTTTCATTGATAAAGTTACACATTGTTATTTTTCAGGCCAGTGTAACATCTGGAGCAGGGTCCACAACCAGCAGCCGTCCTATGGGCGCCTCGGCAACATCCACAATCAGCCAGTCGGTGCTGCTGAGTGGGACAGCAGGAGGGCAGGGACAAATGTACCTGAGGGTGAGTTTCACATACAGTCAGCAAGTAAGTTTGGCCTCGGGCCAGTTTTTTTTTTTCCTACTCCATCAGATGGCGGCCAGAACATAATCAAAGGCTAATTTAAGAAATTGATTGAAGTTGATTTGTCACTGTTAACATGTGGTCACAGTTACAGAAGTCTGTAAAGCAAGCAATGGAACGTTTGGAGCTTCCTTTCAGAATATTTTCAGAATTAAAAACTCTCATTAGCTTGAAATCATAAAAAAAAAAAGGACTTACTTTCAGATGTAAACTCAGAGTGAGCTGTTCAGCTGTCGCCATCTTGGCAGTACCTGACTTGCTTGTGGCAAACATACGCTCGCCCACCTGTCCCTCAAAGTGGCATGCCCTCATATATACATAAGTTACCGTAATAAAATTTAATTGAGCGAATTATATAAAAATTCGCCCCCCGTTCAATTGTCATGAAGGAGCAAATTAGCTATAGAGACCAAAACTGTTTTTGTACCAGGCTATAAACATATTTATTTCTGGGAGTCTATGGGGATTGACTTCCTTTTAGAGCCAGAGTCGACTGGTCAATAGAAGAAATGCAGTTTTTGGTACTTCGTTGTTGGCTTCATTCTTCAGCCTCTGAGGTTGCCGCTTGCTCGAAATAAAAGCATTGCTTCAAAAAGGAACTTTCTCACACCCTTATTTTGTAGGCAAAATCGTTAAAGAGGAAGTGATTCTGTGGGTAACTGTTGTCGTCATCTATTTTAGCATCCTGGTTCTTGAATTTTTGTGTGAGTTTAAAGGCTGATCTTATTGTGATCAAAGTCAAATCATTTCCTGACGAGCCGGTACCGAGGTCATACTTGACACCAGTGTTAGTTTAGTATTGGACTGTCCTGTTGTCCTGCAGGTTAACCGCTCCCTGAGGGCCCCCATCTCCTCACAGCTCATCTTCATGCCCGGCAGCACGGCAACTGCTGCCGTGGCAACCGTCACCCAGCAGCCACAGGCTCAGCAACAGCAGCAAGAGGTGACTCCAACCTCCTCCTCCAGCGGCCAATCAGACAATGATCAGGTTTGTGGAATGAGAGTGTGTGAAGAGTCCTAACCCCCCACCCCCACCCCCATCCCCCACCCCCACCACCACCACCATGGAGTGTTGGGTTCACACAGGTTTTCCTCTCTGTCCCTTTCTCTAGGTGCAGAATCTAGCCATGCGAGGTGTGTCCAGTCCCAAAGGTGTCGGTGTTAAGACTGAAGCCCCAGAGAGGAGTGACTCAGGTGAGGGAAGAAAGTGAAGGCAGTCTGCTGGACTAGACATCTTCCTGATTGTAACAGCTGTGAATAGTGATGGATGACGAGTCTAGAGCCAAGCTAGCTGCTCTGTGAGGCGCTGCTTTGAGCTGAATGCTAACTTCAGCTCACGAAGACCGTGCTAATTTGATGTTGTAGCAGGTGACCTTTGATGTTTACCATCTTAGTTTAGGGTTGTAGCATGCCTAATTATGCTAATTAGCATAATTAATTGTAACTGAGTGTCTCTGGATCTTTCAGGATCATGTTTTGGTTTTTTGGCCTATAACTTTTAATTCAATTCAATTCAATTCAATTCTTTCCCCCAAATTTCTTCTACAACACAGAAATTCCAAAAACGTTGCAAAACAAGTTGCATTGCCGTGTCAAATAAAACATCAAAAGTAACAGGACATATCTATAAAGTGCAATTCAATTCAGTTTTATTTATATATCGCCAAATCATAACATACATTATCTCAAGGCACTTTACTAGAGAGAAACCCAACATCTCCCACAATGAGCAAACACTTGGTGTCAGTGAAGAGTTAAAACAGAAGGTGGGGGAGGAGACCAGGAACAGCTGTATTTACTGTTGACTGTTCATTTTTATAGTGAAAATGATAATAGTAATACCCACAGATATAATGGTGTTATCAATAACAGCAGCAATTACCAATGATAAAAATAGAGAGGGGGGGTCACAAACTACAGTAGAGAGAAAATACAAAGTTAATGACATGCATTAGTATGATATGAATGGAGAGAGAGAGCGAGAGAGAGAGCACAGTGCATCATGGGACTACTTTACTGTTTAGGTTTAGTCTCACTGCTCTCATTGGTGTAATTTTCAGACGCTCCACGCAGCTGTTTTCAATGAGAAGCAGAACACAGACAAAGTTAGTGTAAAAAGGATTTTAAAGGAGTGTGGATGTTCATCAGGCGGACGGAAACACGTCTCCAGGTGAATTCCAGTGTTTCTGCGCGCTAGTTGGATGTATGAAAAGGCAAATGTTTGCTCAAATTAAAAGGTGCTAATGTGCTAGTGCTGCTTGTTCCTGCTCCAGGTTTAAATGTCATAACTGCTGCTGTGTGTGTAACTTGTTTTTTTTCTGTTCTGTCTTTTTCCCAGCTGCCTACTCTCTGGTTCAGCCCTCCCACCAGTCAAACCCTCAGTCTCCCGCCAAGCCAAGCCAGCCTCAGCCCCAGCCCCCCCACATCAAAATCCCCACGTACCCTCAGCCCACCAACCTCAAAGCCCACCCCTCCTCTTCCTCTGTTGCCTCCTCCTCCTCCTCTTCCTCCAACTCCTCCATCCCTCTCTCCCAGCTGCTGCTCCACGGGACCCGGACCCTCACCACAGGAACCACAGCTCCCACAGCAGCACACACCCTGGTCCTAACGTCCAATGCGGCATCACAGCCGCACGGGTACCCAGTTGGCACGGCGACCATCAAACCGGCTGTCAATGCTCAGACTCTGGTGGTACAGCCTCTACAGAAGACCTCACTCAGCGCCGAGAAATCAGGCCACGGCAACGGACCCATCCCCATCCAACCTAAAACTCTGCAGGGGCTTCGTCTGCCCCTCCAGCTGCCTTCTAGGAACCCCCCTCCCATCCTGCCTGCCCCACCACCATCCAGCAGCTCTGCCCAGCCTGCCCAGCCCCCTCAGCCACCACACATCCCAGTCCAGATTGTGGGGGCAAGGCAGAGCACACTGGGAAACGCCCAGGCTCTGGCTCTGGCCCGGAGCAGCTGCAGCCAGGACGGAGCCGCCGTCCTCACCAGCTCTTCCAGCCTGCTCACCATGGTGGCTTCCATCGCTTCCAGGGAGGGCGGGGTCGTGGGCCGAGGGGTGGGGCTAAAGGCGCTTCAGTCACCGCAGGAGGCTCCCCCGTTGGCTCAGGTCTCTCAAGTGCACCCCCAGGCCAATCAGAGCTCTGGACAGAGTCAGAACGGACCCATAGCTTCAAGCCCTGCCTCCTCCCAATCCCCCACCGTTTCCTCTCCCCCCACCTCGCTGTCTCGTTCCTCCCTCTCCCTCCCTCTAGTAACTGAAGAGCAGAGAGGAGCGTCAGTGGGTGTCACCACCAATGGAGACTCATCAGGAAGTCAGACACCACAGGTCAGCTGATCACTGTTTATTAGTCAAGATTTCATACACTCCTTATTACACCGATGTGCATCTTCAATATCTGTGTCCGTCTGTTTGTATATTTGTGTAACAACATCTCTACTGTTTTAATATGTGAATTTCACTTCCTCCGCATGGACCACAGAGTCAACACAGCAAATAAGATACAGTTTGATTTCACAACAATTTAATATAATGGCAGTTTTTCTAATACAGTGGTATTTAAAGGAATAGTTTGACTAGTATCTGATTAGTAGCACTATGGATCATTGTTTTAATGGGTCCCCCTTGGTTTGTACTATGAACACTAACAGTATTGCACATGCACACGTAAGAGCAATGCAGCTGATGTGATACAGGTTTCAGGCTCTTCGTTAGTTGGTGGTAATGCACTGAGAAATGTAACAGTGCTTTCGCAAAGACGGTGAAGAAGAAGACATGCAAAACATGGCATTCCAAGCATTCCAAAGATGTTGCGGTTTTTGGTGAACTTTTGTTTGTTTACAACAAAACTCCACAGGAGACCTTTAAGTATGGAGCAAGAGCCGTGAAGTGATTACCTGAGCTAGCCTTGCTCTGTGTGAAGCTGCGTCCCAGTTCAGGGGCCACATCCTTCAAAGACTGCATTTGAAGACCACGTCACAGCGGTGTGACTGGGCTGTCCCCATTTCGAAGGCTCCTTCATATGCATCCTTACACTGCACAAAGTACCCCAGAATCCAGAGATGTAGTTGCCCAGATATTTCAAACAATGACCCCATATATGATGCAATCTGGACTGGACATGCTCTGATCACAGCATTGTAAGAAAAAATCTCCAGATATGGTCCACATTCTTGCAAGAACCTAAAAAGGATATCCCCGGATTCTTGCGGTTTTGGCATACTTTCCCATGATTCCTTGCGCACCAGTGATGAATCGTTTTTCATAAAGACGATATTACAGAGGATAAACAGAAAGTCCTCTGTAGACCTGGCCGTCTCATTTTGGTCTTCGTAGGCCACGCCTTTGTTGAACAGGTCCTCGGAAGGATGCTGCCCCTGAATTGGGACACAGATAAAGTGTGGGCAATTAATTCCTAAGGAGTCTTGTCATCACTGTGAGGTTGGGAAGTGCTGGGTGAAGATAAACTGTTGTTTGTCAAGATGCAGTTAACTTCTAAAGCTGTGATGTTCTCTTGTCTTATGTTGTTTTCTTTCTTTTGTTCCACAACAACCTGAAGCGCACTGTTCATTAGTATCTCTTGCTTCCACTGTTTGACCTCCTGTTACTCAGCGTGATCATTTCTAACACTTTTTTTTTTTTAGGGAAAGCAGATGACTGGTTCGCTGAAAAGGAAATCAGATTCAAACTCAGCCAATGATGCAGATGGCCCCTCCCCCCCACGGATCCAGCCTGTCAGAGATCACTCCTCTGTTCTCCCAACCAATCCCATTGAAGCAGGTAACGACAACAGAGACACATGTAAATCTCCATAGTTGATAAATAATATAAGACTAATCTAACACACATCTTCCTCACCTCCCCACCAGTCTCTGCTGCTCCTCCTCCAGCCCCGCCCTCTCCCTCCCCAGTCCTGTCAGTGTCCCGTGGTGTATGTGGTCAGGGGGAGAGAGCTCCTCCCCCTCAAGCTGTAGTTAAACCTCATGTCCTAACACACCTCATAGAGGGCTTCGTCATCCAGGAAGGGGCAGAGCCTTTCCCTGTGAGTACATGGGATTTGTAGTCTTTAATATCCCACTCCTACAGGACACACCTCCTCTATATGATGCTGTTTTAGTGGTCACTGAGCTTTTTTTTTTTTCTGTTTATCAACAGGTATGTGGTCCAGTGAAGGACTCAGCTGGTGAGGATTTAACCAATGACAGTCCGGACACTAACCAATCAGAGGCGGTTACCACTGCAACAGGTAACAGCTCTGAAATACTGCTGCCTTCCAGACATGTCTTAGGGTTGAAAATTGCTTTTAATGCTTCAAATTAGACCTCAAAGTGTGAAACATGGGTCCGGTTTCACAAAGACAGACTTTGACTGTCGCTCAGATAGAACAAATAGTCAGATTTCATATGGACGTATAAATTCATCCGGTGCACAAAGCAGTTTAGTTCTTGACTGTCGTAAAATGGACTGTGGTACAATGCATTCTGGGTAAATTAAGACTTTCTTCAATATAAAAAGAACTGCATCCATTGCTCAGCTCCATTTACCCAAGCAGACAATGTTTGTCTTTTGGAAGAATTCAACAGTTACAAGGTTTCACTTGTGAAATTCCGCAAAACCATAAAAAGAAAAATCTGATTTGGAAAAAAAATGCTGCGGTCTCTTAAAAACTCTTTTCCTGTCTCATGTTTTCCTGTTTTTTGTTGTTGGGTGCTACTGGTCAGCAGAGGTGTCATTGATTGTTACCATGGTAACATTGGTCTTAGGCCTGGATTAGCCTGGGGGTAAGGTGTCTAATGTTTTTGTCTTAAAATAAGTCAGTCTTTATTCTTGTGAAACCGTCTCACTTGCGTTAGACTGATCTATGAGCAAAATTAAGACTGGCCTAACACTACAGACCAGTCTGAAATATCTTTGTGAAATCGGCCCATGGTCTTCGTTCTCATCTTTTTAAGGTTTCTGTAAACACTAAACAACTGTGCTTTAAAATTTGTAGAATCTGAAAAACTGTTGTTTTGCATCATATGATTAAAATCTCTCAAAACAGCCGTAATCAAAGGGAAAGGACGCAAGTTAAAGCTGTTAATTTGCTCTTCCAGCTGACTGTCCATACTAATTAGCTAGTTAACCTTTTCCAAACATAATTAACATAACATGGACACGGAGAACAGGATTTTAAACTGTGCAACAGAATGACCCTTGTTTGACCCTTGTTTGTTTGAGCTGGGAGACCTGAACGCTCAGAGGTTTTAATTACAATCTCCATGCTGGAAATTACCCACAGGCAGCATAACAGCACAGTGAAATGTCATTAGTCTCCTCGTCTCAGAATAAAGACAGTCTCAGTTTGCCTTGTTTATCTGAGTTGTTCTTGTCATGCAGCTCATTTATTTTATGTACAAACAGTAGAAATGATAAAACTTAACCTGTGCTCTGTTCTCTCTCTAAACTTTCCCCTCAGTGCTTAAGTGTGAGTACTGTAAAAACTTTGCTCCTGCCAGCCAGTTCAGAGGCACCAAAAGGTTCTGCTCCATGACTTGTGCCAAGAGGTACTTCAACATGCATGAAATATAATATATGCAGTGGAGGAAGCTGTCTGAGAATTCACTGTAAAGCTGCTGTGGCCTGTTTTCTCTCACCTTTCGAAGAGATTCAAGACGTTTTAGGCCGTTTTGTTTTATGCCTATTAAAGAGAAAACAAAAAAACATCTGTTTCTCAGAGACTGACCGTAGTCTGAATTTTAGAAGTAATTGAGTCTTTAAAAAGAAATATTTATTTGTTTAACCATTCAATTGTATATATCTAAATTTTACTTTCCTACGTTATGATGTAAATGTTGTTTCAAAGCCCTCCCTTACTACCAGGTTTTTAATTCTGGTTGAAATAAACAGTTTTTTAGTTTTTAGTTTTTCCTTTTCTCAAAAAAAAAGTCAAATTTTGAGATTCATAGAACTATCAGAATGACCTTTTTAAAACTTGGTGTGTCTAATATGTGTGTAATCTCAGAATGTGAACTCCTCTTCATGTCATTAAATCCTCAAATTCTCCAAAATTTTAGCGAGGGCATGACCTCGGTGTCCTGAACAGAGATCAAATATGAGAGTTACATGTGAATTCTCAGGTGACTGCAGCTGTATGTTTCACAGCATGTGTGTTTTCTGTTCTCATGGTTTATTTTTCTGTTTGAATACTGTCGTAGCTCCACTTCATGCTCATTTCTCTACAAAAATGGCATGAAAACTCAAATACCAGTCCAGTCCAGTTAGTTTTGTTGATGTTTTTCTCTTTTGAATTTGCCCCACATTAAAATTGTATTTATGATGACTTTATAAACAATGCTCTGTCTGCATTGTTTGTAACAGTATGCCATCAGCATATGATTTTTACATTTTCTGCTTCTGCTTTGCATTTGTCCCTTTGCCCACTACATGTGTATAGGTTATATACTGCGTATGGTGCAAAGAGATAAAGACTATGTTTTGCTCGTCTTGGCTTCAGTACCGTATATGTCACTCTTTGTCTACGATACAGTATGTATTGGTTCCCCAGGTACAACGTCAGCTTCAGGCAGCACTTCTGCGTGCGGCAGGGTCATAGCCAGGGTCAAGGTCAGGATCACCCTCCAGATCAGGATCAAGGCCAGGGTCACCTCTCCAACTCGGACGAGGAGGGAGGAATCGCCAGGCGGAGGGTTCCCCGCAGGACCAGCTCAGAAATAGCCAGTGCCAAGATAGCAGGGAGACCCATACCTGTCAAGGTGAGCCGGTCTTTAAGTTCATATTTCACAATTTTCCTGTGTTTTATCTGAAGTTTTGATCCATAAGAAGATATATTTGTGGTTTTAAGAACCAAAAACCATCTCAGTGTAGTTTTACATCTCCTCTCTCAGGCTTCCCTCTGGAGCTCTAGCAACAACAGGTCGTGAGCCAATCAGAAGAGAGGAGGCTCTGATCCTCTCTTTTGATCAGTGACTGTTTTCTGAGTGATCCAATAAAAATATAGATTTCAGGTAAAAAGAGAAACCAAATCCTGCAAGGTTGGATGGTGGGTCCAGTTGGGCGGGGCTTGGGGCACGGCTGAGAGTAGTGACTGCTTTTTTGTGACATCATAAAGTTACAGAAGTCCTGATGGCTCACTTTAAGGCTCAGTTAATGAATACAGGCTGTGTGCATTTCTATGTGGACTGAGCGCTTTGATACTTTTATTAATATAGAACCTAGACCTGATCGATAATCAAAGAAGACATGGAAATCTACCTATTAACTATATGGCACCTTTAAGTTTTGAAAGGTTTAGTAGTGGGAAAAATCAAGATAAGATTAAGAAACCAAGAAAGTTAAACTGGTAAATGTTTCAGTGCTCGATGCAGACACTCATATGATAGTTGATCATTTCATTCCAACATCAGGGGTTTTAATCTGCTGCTATAACAAACTCCACTCCTCTGGGAAGGGTCTCAGATTTTAGAGCTGTTCTAATTCACCCCAGAGTTGTTGAATGGGGTTCAGGTCAGGGCTCTGTGCAGACCAGTCAACTTCTTCCACACCAAACTGGGAAAACAATTTCTGTACGGAGCCGGCTTTTGTGTATGGGAGCATTGTTGTATTGAAACAAGAAAGGGTCTTCCCACAAGGTTGGAAGGACCTACTGTCTAAAATATCTTTGTATGCTGCAGCATTAAGATTTCCCTTCATGTGCGCAAAGGGGCTTTACCCACAGCAATAAAAAAATATCCCCATATTTTTGGCCATGAAGCGTAAAGTTAAAATGGGATAAAAACATAACAGTAATGAACACAATAACACATAGAACAAGGAGTTAGACAATATGGATGGGCATATATTCAGGTGAAAAGCAACTTTTTGGATCCACACCTACCTCTCAGTCTTCCCTGTAAATGTCTTCTGCCCCCTAGTGGCTGCAAAGGGCCAATGCAGCCTTTACAAACAAAGCACATAACTAGATTCATTCTCTCTCAGTTTGGGGGCTTTATTTCATTTTCATTATATACATTAAGACTGTTACTTGGTACAGTTTAGATCTTTATTTATGGATGTGATCACACACAGTCAAAACTGGGAGGCAGTGCAGCCATACGCTTCTGCTAAAGGTGGAGTTTTAAATGCCTCGCTCACTGGCACCCCCCACCCCCCACCCTTCTCCACAGTGCCGTTCAGAGTCCAGCCATTCAGATGAGGAGTCCAGTGGGGAGGAGGATGAAGACGACCCCATGTCCCTCTCGCCGGCGTCCTCGGCCTCCTGCCACCAGCCGCCTCCCCCGCTCCCGACGGAGAGCTCCGCACCCGGCTGCCTGCCTGCGATCCCCGCCCAGTGGAGTGTGGAGGAAGTGTCACACTTTATTTCTTCGCTACAAGGTGGGAAGATCTGTACAAATGCTGATACTGATTATGTCATTAGAAACAAGCATCTTGCAAGTTGAATTACTGATGTTTTGAGTAAGTTTAGTAACTTACCCTTCCATTTTTTCCTCACAGGCTGTGAGGAGCTCGCCTCCCAGTTCCTGTCGCAGGAGATTGACGGACAGGCACTGCTGCTGCTGAAGGAGGAGCACCTCATGTCCACCATGAACATCAAGCTAGGTCCTGCCCTCAAGATCTGTGCCCACATTAACAATCTGAGAGACTGATGTCTCCATAAATCCACTCCATGTTCAAAGTCAAGCCCTGGGCATTTACCCCAAACTCTTGTCCTGCATCCAGTTCAGATATAGAACTGGTTCCAGAGCGGTCAGAGTCCTTGCAGGTGAATGTATGAGGTACAGTCTGTTTCCAAAACAAACAAACTTGAATCTGTTGTTGACCATGTTTTTTAAAGGTCGTATTTGCACAGGAGTATTCTGAATTCCTTACAAATCTGTCATGTCTGTCAGTTGCAAAAAATACTACAGATTACAAACTATATTTTGGTGAAGTTACATGTTGTTTCTGTGCAAAATCAGCACTTGCAGGCAGAAATAGTTTTTACCAAGTGATTACATTTTCGTTTGTCACTCTTTAAATTTTAAACCTGTCTTGTAAAATGCAGAAATGGAGGTTTTTGAATGTATTTTCAGTGCAGAGATCAACTGTATTGAGTTCAATGAGTAAATGAGGATAAGATTAAATCTACAGTACTCTTACAGGATTCCCGCATTTTACAAGTTGCTGCTCTTTCTACAGACTTTGACCCAGGCTTTTGTTACATCTCATATTCCAAGTTGAGCTCAGCTAAACAAACAGAACACTGAAGAATCACACAGAAGAATGCACAATTGTTTCATTCATGGTGCAGGAAAAGTGTTCTTTAAAATATTCTCCCCTCTTTATTGGTGATTGTAGTTTAACACTTTAACGTGTTTGATTACAGCTCTTCACCTGGTTTAAGCCACAGTCAGCACAGGATTCAGACAGAAAGACGTATAAGATTTAAAGAATTCAGTCAATATCTCAAGATTACATCTGATTTTATTTTGAAAAAGTATTTTGTAAGGAAAGCACTCGGATGATTTTGACCTTTAATGTCATGTATGTAATAAAAAAAACTAGTACTTTCAACATCATAATCACTTTGTTAAAAAATAGGCATCATCATTTGTAAATGATGGCACTTTTATTTTGAAAGTGGCCTATTCTCTAACTTACAGGGTATATAGTGAAGAGTACAGGGTACTGGCTGCAGAGATGCCAGACCAGAGTCCAAATAAAACCCAAACCCCTCGAGGTTCAGAGAGCATTTTATATCTCAAAATACTGATGTTACATCTGTTTTCTCACATCTGTATTACACACAGAGCACAGCAGCAGTAGACAAAACTCTACTCGAAATGCTTTTTCACTCAGTATCTTAAGGGGATCCAGCCTTTTCAAGTTTTTTCTTAACAGAGGACTCATTGTTGACTCTTAAAAAGGACTGAAATCTGCAAAATCTGTGACTGTTTTGTTCTGTTAGGCAGTTTGACAGATTTGAAACGGTACAACCAGCTGCTTGTTGCGGCATGCGTACGAGTGACGGGTAACGTCACGGGCTTGATTTTGTGTAGTGACATAAAGTTTAAAAGAAAAAGCTGAAAGAGATGAAGGATGATAGAAGTTGTTCATATGAAGTAACTTTAAAGGTCCCATATTTTAACCTTTTCCAGTGTTGTATTTGCAGTGTTGATCCATAAGAAGATATATTTGTGGTTTTAAGAACCAAAAAACATCTCAATGTAGTTTTACATCTCCTCTCTCAGGCTTCTCTCTGGAGCTCTGGTAACAACAGGTCAGTGAGCCAATCAGAAGAGAGGAGGCTCTGAGCCTCTCTTCTGATTGGCTGGCTGTTTTCTGATTGAATCCAATAAAAATATAGCAGATTTCAGGTAAACACTCAGAGAAACCAAATCCTGCAAGGTTGGATGGTGGGTCCAGGTGGGCGGCGCTTGGGGCATGGCTGAGGACAGTGACTGCTTTGGTGTGACATCACAGTTCCAGAAGTACTGACGGCTTGTTTTAAGGCTCAGTTTCTGAATACAGGCTGTGTGCATTTCTCTGTGGACTGAGCGCTTTGATACTTTCACAGTATTAGTATAGAACCTAGACCTACTTTATAATCAAAGAACACATGGAAATCTACCTTTTTACTATATGGGACCTTTAATTTGCATTTTTGAACAAAAACCACAGTCTGTTCAGAAGAAGAGACTGGTAGCTACATGTGGACCTATGTTTCTAATGGATGGAAAAAAAATCATACCTGACTGATTGAGCGTGTGAATGAATGAAACCTTAAACTATACTGTAATAAGTGTAAAATTTGCCTTTATATTTAAATGCACATTTGTTTGCTGGACTGCCTTGTTTGAGCTTTTTACCGTAGGAGTTTTCTCATGTTATCTCTCTGTGAACCTTGTGGCCTTTCTCACTAGTCTCTACAATAGGTTTAGATAAGGATTGTCTGTTTTTTAACTGCTTTTCATATCATTCCTTGTTTTATATTAGTGCTTACTTTTTTACAATTGTTACTTCAAGCAATGACATGTTTTGCCTTTTCCAAAAAAAAGAAGTGTGACTGAATAGTAGCTCCCTTGATCAAGGAAACTTGCTGTCTTCCTCATAGCTTCGTCACATAGCGTGTAACTACCAACAGTATTTACCTTTCTAGCTATAGCGATCTTTGGCTTTATTGTTAGTGACTGTGGCCATTACAGTATTTTCTTTCAAAAAGGATAATATTCTTTGATAGCTGTGTGTTTATATTTCACAGTCGCCCCAGGATTTTGGAGTATTTTAAATCAGCTGGTCCCTCAGCATATCGTGAAGACCAAAAAAATATACCACTTATACTTGTGAGCCACAATTTCTTACTTAAATCGTTGCAGTTCTGCTGTGATTACTGGTGTAACGTTTGTTTACAAGCAGACCATTGCAACTTGTTCTCCCAAAAAGTAGCACTTTTCTCACAAAATAACAATGGATTCTACAAAATTGTTATGTTTTGTTTTTGTTTTTTTTTTAATGAAGAAGCTATTTCAGAATCAAAAAGTATTTCCTTGCAATAATCAAAAAAACTGCAAAATCTTGGAGGGACTGGGTTTGATGAGGAGACGTTAACAATACTATCATGCAAATAAATAATCAAGGAACTGTTTAAAACTATGTTGCCTGTGATTTTATTTGTGAAATGAGGGAACGGTTGTTTAATTTGCATACTAGACTTTACATGGATCTTTGTCAGTGTGTAGCCTGACAAGGAAAATACAGGGATTCATAAATTTCCTTACTAAACACAATGTCTTGAGTAGAAGTATATTGGATTAAAAAAAAAAAATGTTTTTGGCCTTGTGAACGTGAGATCTGGCCTTGAGGGAATTTCTTCAAATTTGGCACAAATGTTCACTTGTACTCAAAGATGAACTGATTAGATGTTTGAGGTCAAAGGTCATTGTGGCTGCACAAAAATGTGTTTGGCCGTAATTCAAGAATTGACACGTTACTTAACTGCAACTGGACTGGTTGGCAGAGGCACACAAGCTCAAAGCAGTAATTCTAGTTTAGATAATTCCCTGTTTCCAACTACATCCCTGGCTGAGTTTTTGGTCTCTCTGACTGGGCTGGGTCATTAGCCTTACAAAAGAGTTTTTAGTCATAGTTATTATAATACAGTAGTGTATTGTATACCCGGCATCCTCCACTATTTGCTTTGTACAAATAAGCTCTTTTGTTACAGTTAAAAAGTGCAGAAAAGATGCATTGTTCTTTTCATATTGGTCTTTTAGATGAGCATAATTATAGTTCACAGGAAAATACATATTTACAATCCATATATTACTCTTTAAACATATAAAGTGAGAGTGCTTATAATGTCTTTTAAATGTCCAACAGTACATAGGAGTGCAAAACAAAAATTTCGTTTCATAAACAATAATTATTACAATGTCTGTTTTTCCGAACGTTCTTTTTCATTCGTTTTGACTGACGACAGTTTCAGCCAATCAGAGCACAGCATAGTTGTACGTTTCTCCATATCCCGCCTCCCTCAGGTATCTCTCGATATGTAATGGCTCAGACACTCTAAGAACTGTCCTCCCATTGGCTGATTTCTCTCCCGCCTGAAGTTTTCTAATCAGGTCCGACATGGAGAGACGTTGTTGGGGGTTCCAGTGGCAGCAGGACCTAATGATGGCGTACCTACAAAGTAAGGTTAAACACTGTGAAACTTAAGTTACACCCAATGAATATTATGTATTTATGCTCTCTACCAAGCTTGGAAACGTAGTTAGCAGGTTTTTACATCATTTTGATGATGTATATGAGCGGTGAGCCATTGTTGGAACTGGTTTGTTAACGTTAGTTAACTGTTAGTGTTTGGACTAGCTTAACTCACAGAAGATAAAGGAAGTTTAAAAAAAAGTTTCAAAGTTGTGAAACCTTTATTCCGTTTGTGAACATACATAAAGAGCAATTTACTGCTTTCTTACTCTCTAGACCACATCTAGCACCAAAACCACTACACTTAAAAAATTGCCAAATGTAAACTAGACTAACCCAGATAAGCTAAAGACAGTTTAAAGAACACTGATGGGAGTTACCCATTGGACCAGGATTAGCTTCCAAGCTAGTTGTTCCAATGTAGTTGTAATGTCACAAATCCTGCTTTTAGGTACATGACTTTAGAATTTTGGTGATGTTCCTGTTTGACCTACTGCTTCTCCAAGGGCACAGTGCTTTCCTGTTAAATTATACATTATTATAAAGTTATATCCTAGAAGGGCCAGCTGTTTTTAAGATAATAATTATGACCCACACAGAGTTAGGAGGAAGAAGGATATTGTAAACGTGTCAACAACAAATAGTGTAGGCCTGTCTATTTGGTCTTAAAATCTTAAGCCGTTAATTCATTTTCAAAAAAAGGGGTTACAAAGTTATGAAAAAGGAAATTTACAATAATATTTCTTCCTTGCCATAACCAGTAATGTTAGTTGTAAAATGTTTTTGTGTCAGATTGTAGGCTGTTGGGATTTGTTACACATTTCTAAACTAAAGTGGGACTTGTAGGACATATTGCCCCTGATTTTCCATCATAGTTTCATACACAGGCCATGAAACTGGTTTTAAATTACATTCTAAGAAAATAAATGAAAAACTGAACCCTGAAATTAGAAGCATTTCATGACAGCTCTTGGTACTCGCCACAGGCGATGTACATTTGTTCTCATTGCCACCAGAAATTTCTGAAGCATTGGCACTCACTGGTGGGAAATCCAATTTAAGACTGTCTCCTTATCAATACTGTCTGAGCCTGAGCATGTGATGCAAAGTCGGCACTGTACAGCCTCATAAAACCTGTTTTCTGCTGATCATCTTACAGTGAGTTGGAGCAGGTGGTTGGTCGGCTGAGATGCTTTCCTCTTTGTAGATACTGCAGAAGTTCAGTCGGCGTGAGCTCAGCAAATGGTGGGTCACCTGCGCACATGGGAATATTATATATTAGACTGAGCGGCTCTTAGGCCCTATTAACTGTCTTTTAAAGGGAGTTCATATTTATTCCTTGCTGGTAATGTTAATCAAAATTACAATACATAAATGTTATGCGGTACAATTCTGTGATTCCTTAGATAAACAGCTTCTTTCAGAGGTACGTTTAGAATTTAAAAAACACTGACCCAATGTGACCATTTCATAGAGCAGCATACCAAAGGACCATCTGTCAGAAAAGAGTTAGAGAAGGGCATTGTGTCAATAAAAGTGATAGGAGTATGGTTTCACATTACATTAAATATATGGGTAAAAATTATTAATTTTATAATTAATTAAAATTGAATTGAAATTAAATGAATTTCAGTAGATCAGTTATTCAGCATCCAGAGATCAACTAGGACAAGAATAAAACTGGAACATCCAGCCTCTTCTTTGATAACTCTGGCTGGGACATTTCAGGACTTGGACACTCACACGTCACTGCTCCGACTGACGCCTCTCCTGGCCAGCACTTCAGGTGCCTGCCACTTCCTCAGCTCCATGTCCTCCACTTCCCCTGGTGTTCTCTTGCGGTAGGTCGAGCCCAATCCCCACAACTTCGCTGTCAAATCTCCACCAACCAGAACGCTGCGAGCCCCTACGTTGCCATGGATGCAGCTTTGACTGTGCAGATAGTCCTAGTTTTTTAGATGAAGACAGTGTAATAAAAGATTTTTTTTTTGACCAATAGTTTATATTGTAGTTACACTTATAAAGAAGTCCTGTTAAATTAAAATTAATTTATATACTGTAATATGAATGATATAATAAATTATTTTGCTTAGTGAGACCTGGAGATAAGCAAAGAGACAGATAGAGCTCTCTCCCAAGTGATTCCCACAAATAAATTTTTTTGGTCCATAAAGCATCGGGAGAGACTGACAGAAGGACAGACAGCAGTTAACCAACCAGAGCAGAGGCCACTTGTCCTGCCATGGTGAAGATCCTCTTCTCTGTCATGTCGCATGAAGACTCTAAACCTGAGTTATCCTTTAGTGACAGAAGAAGAAGAAGGAAGGAAATGTAAAAATATAACTCTGCTTTTAGGTAGAGAGCAGCTTTTTTGAGTCAGACTACCAGACAGGTATTTTATGTTAAGTGATCCCCCCCTACTGTCTGTCAGTAGTAGGATATATTGTCCTCTGTTGCCCCACAGAGGCACAAAGCAGTAATTACTTTAGCCATATTGTATTTTAATAGGTAACACCCAGGTTTTGGAGTTAGCAAATAATTATCCTACCATATAAAATCTGTTAAACAATAAGCAGTCCACATTTTTAAATGGTTTAAATATTCAAAGCTTTCATCAACAGTGTGAAGTTAGAAATGAGCTGATTCAGTTGCAGATGACATTAAAAGGTCTGTGCTGAGCACATATCCTGCAATGTGTGACGTAAACCACAGTGTAACCCTTTGTCTAAACCTCTGAATAATCTGTCTTTGTTTTGGAGAGTAATAAGTTAATGTACCTGTCTACATCTCCACAGGAACCCGAGCAAGTCTCTGTGCTGCAGCTCCTCCACCACCATCATTAGGGGCGACTGCACTGAAACTACACCCAGCAGCGCGGGAATGAAGGGATGCGGCCCCAGTCCAGAGACAAAGGAGGCAAAACCCAAGAAGTGCTGCTTCTCACTGCTGGTTGCTGTTTCTGCGAAAGGTCAGACAACAGAATAACTTTTTTAATTTAACCAGGGACTTTTCACTAAGCATTGTTCTCTCTTCAACCACATATTGTTGATTTGAAAAGTCAAAAAAATACAGCCTGTTTTCCATCAAAGCATTTATAGCTTTTGATTGTTGCAAGTTTCTGAAAAGCTCTTCAATTCAATGGGAAAAAGCACAACTTTAGTGTCTGTAAACCAGTTGTATCTCTCAGCTGCTGAGAGGAGAGCAAAACAAAACATTTCTCTGCCTTCTTCAGCAGTCACGCAGTGAGCAGTTGGAACTCTGACTTTGAGATTTGGCTTAGTACAGCTCAGTTTACCTTTTAGCACCCTCAGGATGACATCCTTGTTGTCCATGCGGGCTCTGTAGAGGGTGACTGTGTCATCAGGCTTGATGGAGAAAGGTAGCGGCAAGGTAGTGACCTGGCTGAAAGCTCCATGCTGCCTCTCTGTGGACATCTGTGGTAGTGCAGCCAGAGTTGGCCTGACATTCTGCTGCACTTGTTGAATTGACATTGGCAACTCTTCATGTTCCAGTGCGTTTAACCCAGGGGGCGCTATTGAGACACAAAACAGAGTAATCTGTATGTGTAGTTCTTTGGAAAATTGAGTTACAATGAAAAGTAATGATGCAAAGACATATGCATTATGCTCACCATCAATGCCCTGTAAGTGACGCCTGTGGCCGTTTCTCTGTGTGTATCTGTGTGATGAGCTGTTGTAGCGTTGAGGGGCTGTGACTCGTGTCTGCTTCCGTTCAGGACAGTACCTCAGCAAGAACAGGGCCAGTAAGGTGACGAGGGTGGCAAAGAGGAGCAACGTAGGGACGATTATCACGGCCTGCTGATGCTCCCTTATTACTGAGAAGGAAAGAGAAGAAGGTCGTGTGTAAATGTCAGGTCCAGGATGAAGCAATGCAATTTTAACATTGTGTAGTATCAGGCTGATAGCATGAAGTAAAGTGACAGAGTGGCTTGATGAGGAAGACGTCAGGAGAGTGATGCTCCTACAGTTCTCATGCATTTGTGTCTCAGATGGATTTTCATATACACAACCTCCTAATTTCACTGTGCTTACAGTTGTGCAGGTTTGGTTTCAGTGTTCTGCTTAGGGCACTGTGACAGGACAAATATGTTGGCTGTTAAGATGGTTGCACCTCTGAAGTGTTGACAGGATGTTCTATCTTAACATTACATCATACTCCATTTACAACAGTGTTGATATATTGATATATAGCTAGGTGACTTAGTAATTTTGTAAAGCATATCAGTATTTGAATGCAACTATCAGTAGCGTCAGATGCCTCAGTTATGTAATGATCCATTTCCAGCCAAAACAGTGCAGAAAATAATCATGTTTATTGAGTTGTAGTCACTTGGACAAACAGGTCGTTCTTTAATCCAGTCCTTTTTTACTGTGCTTTTCATCACTATGATAATGAGGCTACCTGTGGACAGCGTTTATCATAATTGCTTGTCATTGTCATGTCATTATACTGCTTGCTGCCTCTTCCTTACTTGGTTGATTTAGGAAAAACTGCTTTTCTCCTGCTGCATTGTGGCTGTACTGTCAACATAACACAGTTAGGCAGTAATTAGACAGTGAGAATGTCAAGATGTGGCAGAATGAGTCATGCACTGACACTCAGAGTAAGAGATTTTGACATTACCACTGTAATGTTTTATTTGCACGTTATTGAGCAGGAAATGTGTAAATGGTTTTACCCATCATTAAATGATTGGATAATTTTGTATTAATTATTTCATTGCTGTCATTTATTTAGTCTTCCATTTTATCATATCAACTATGTCTTTCCTTCATATTGGTCCTTCACTGACAACCTGTTTAATGCAATGCTCTGAGTAGACACACACCCTTGTATAACATTAGTACAATGGCATGTTAACTAGAGCAGAAGTCATAAAATCCATCATCTTACACACCTTCTCTTGAAATCCTGAATCGAATCCAGTCTTGTTCAAAAGAAGAAACTGAAATGTAAATCCCCTGGTATGTGAACATGTTGTGGTCTGGTTTTGGCACATTCTTTGGTGTGGTGAGTATAATGCTTTTATAAATCATTTCATGTCAGTCTCATTAAAGACTTGGTCACAGCTTGAATTTTCAACACCACAAAAGCCCAGCGTTTTAGTCTGTTTACACTCAATTTCATGTTTTTTTAAGTGAAGCATTTCAATTCTGTTCTACTGGTAATTGAGCAAATATTTAACTTAAATTAAATATGATCTGTAAGTATCTTAACTGTGTTTTATGATGTAACTGAAAATACAGAATAAGAAGTTAAGAGGAAGCATTTACTGCCTGGAATGCTGGGAAAAACCCACTGAGGTTTTCTAAACATTAGGGTATGCTCCACAAAACATTCAACAGTAATGTAGAATAAAAGATCTGTAGTTAAGCTACAGATATAATAATTAAGTGCATGAGCACAAAGACTTCCCAGAAGTATCAGTGAGTCAGCAGAAATAATTTCATATGATTGTGAAATGACACATCACTCTGAGCTCCAGTGGTTCATGTGACATTATCTGGAGGCTGAATGTTACAACATCACTGTACTCTGTAACTGGCAGTTTTGTAATTACATTGATGAACATAATAATCTGGTTTATGGTTGATAAATACTAAGACATAGTCACATTTGAAAAAATGATATCCAGAATTTAATATCTCGATGCACTCCAGTCCAAATAACACGATATACAATATTATCATGTATATATTATTATATTTTTAGGTTTCATTTTTTAAAATAATACACAATTATAGTTTGTATTTTATATTGTACTTTATCTTTCAGGTATAAGCGATAC
This sequence comes from Seriola dumerili, assembly GCF_002260705.1. Classification (NCBI taxonomy): domain Eukaryota; kingdom Metazoa; phylum Chordata; class Actinopteri; order Carangiformes; family Carangidae; genus Seriola; species Seriola dumerili. The sequence continues at coordinate 331,335 of NW_019174636.1, read as the reverse complement.
TGCCACTAAACAGCAGTTCAAAGTTTTATTTGTCACATGCCAAGGTAGAATTAACAGTAACCAAAGCAGTGAAATGTCAGACTCAGCAGCAGGGCCAAAAAAGAGAGAGTGGAGAGTTGTAAAGGTAAAAGAAAAGGGGCTGATGTGATGCTCGTAATAACAGAAGAAGAGTGAGCAAAAGGTAGATCTAACCTGAACTGCCAAATACTGAAACATGGGTATGTTTCAGGTTTCAGAGAAAGCACATTAGCAGAGGAGAGGGTGAATAAGAAGATGAGAGTAAAGGAAAAGACAGGTGAGAGACATAAGAGAAGACAGTTTGAGGAGGAGGGATAGGAAGGGAGAAAGGGTAGGAGCTGATGATAAGGAGTTCAAGCGTTGTGTCCTTACTACAGAGGGTGTCGTCCGGTGCACACAGATTATCGGCCGTGGAGTTGGATGACATGCTGGAGAGGAAGAGAGGAACACAGACAGATCCACATTACTATCAGCAGGAGGAACAGATCAGCATTACCTCTGCTCAGCAGCCTCCTGAAATCCCCTAAGCTGAGACAGAGCTACGCAGCATCTGATAACTGTATATAGAAGCTGGATGAAGTAGCTGGTTCAGAGTTTTATAGTGCTTAACAAGCTCTCGGTGCAGTTCAGTAAACAGCAGCACACGCCCAGAGAAAGGCAGACTGTTAGAGATCAACTTCTAGAAAATAAGTATTTACTGTGGTCATTTTTATCTCCCCTTACACAGCAAATGTAAACCGTGCCCTTTTTTATCTGGACTCACATAGCAAATACTAAAAGGAGTGTTCGATGACTGATTATCTGCATGTATAGTTAACCTGCTATCAGTTACACACATAATAAAGAAGCAGAGATCAGTGTTACATCAGTCAGTAGCGACCTAAAAGCCCTGGAGGGATAAACTGGCATTCAGCAGCCCATTGACCTCGTTAAATCACACACATTATATAGGCAGACATTTCATCTTAACATTTCCTGAGAACTGTTATTTATTTATTCTAAAGTGTTATTTTTACTGTATGATATGTTATTGCTTCTAATGAACGGCCTCCTGTATATAAGGAGTAGCTGATGTGTTGGTTGTTTAGCTCGAGTTTTTCAGTGAGAGTCTGGGATCCTTTCTGTGTTGTTTGTCCTACTTTTAAAAAGTCAGCAATAAGTCATGTGTCAAGACAGCTTCATGGTAACTACAGAAATATTCCTGTGAAAGTCCCAAGCTAAGAGGGAAACAAGTTGTCCTGTATTCTCACAACTTTTACTTGTTAATAATGTGAATGGCCAGTACTACCCTATCTTCCTGCTTCCTTTTCACCATGGATTCATTCTGCTATTGCATGTGCAGTTGGTTCTTGAAAAAGCCTGTATTGTTTGTGATCAGGCTTAGGTTGATAATCGGTAATATTGAATATTGCGATATTTCCCCCACCATATGCAACATTTTTCATGATATAAATTTTACTTTTTATTTTTTTGCAGTGTTGCCCAGTCTGCCCTGCTGTCGAGTCTGACCCTCATTTCACTGCTTCGCTACCTGTACATTCTACCATGGCATGTGACAAATGAAAACTTGAACTACTGTTTAGTGACAACATTGCTTATACCTTAATATCCTTCGGAAACCAAATTTCTTTCAGAATAATAATAATTATTCTAACCCTAACCCTAACCCAAAGTTGAAGTTGAAGTTGAAACATAAAATACAATAATATAATTAGTTATTATAAAAAAACAAAAAAAAACCATGAAATATTAAATACAACAATATAATTATCATTATTGCCTAAAAAACACACACACAATAATATAATATATCTCAATATTTCGGCTGGACTTGATCGACATATTATACACTGTTGCTCATAAAGTTGGAATAAAATATTTTTTTCCTTTTTCCATGAAATGATTGTGACAATGTGATTTATTTCATTGTACCTGGGTAATTGGGACACATAATGTAATCATTGCACCTGGTCAAAAGTGATTACTGATGCATTTAAATAGGAATAAACAGAGGATTGTGTCAGAAAACAAAATTATTCCAACTTTATGGGCGACAGTATATTTTGGATATTGCCCAAAACTATTGGTGACGTAGTAAGGCTTTGGAAAAGTCTCAATGCTTTAAAACCCCAGAAACTGTGTATATTTCATTCTCACTGTATGAGCAGCTTTCACACTGTAACTTTTACAAATGAGCAGATGAAAGACAGGCAGTAACTTCTTAGTGACAGTAACTAACTCAGTGGCAGGACACAATAATAAAGGGAAGTGAAATACATTAAAATGTCACAGATGGAGAACATGAAGCTACAGGGGAAGTGACAGAGAGTGTGTGTGTTTGTCTGCAAACATCCTCAGAGCACATTTGAACCTGTATATTTGTGCTTTTCAAACAATCAAATTTTACACAGCTAGTGGATCACATATTCAAATCAGGGCAGGACACTCATCTAAGATTGACGAACACAATTCGCTGCTTCCTGGATGCCACGGGAAAACACTTTGTAACTGCCAAGTGGAGGAACGTTAACGGGCATCCTCCTGTCCATCTAATTTGTTTAACAAATGTACTTAAGTGTGATGTTTCTGTCGGCTTAGTAGAATAAAAACATTGCTTCCTTGAGGTTACAGTATCAGGCTACAGGTAGCCTCCAGGTTAAAACCCACTTTCACTTATTATTATCCAGGTAATGAAATAGTCCTGATTTGATGAAGTAACAGAAATGAGGTCAAGCTCAATCTTTGTTCACTATTGAATTCTGATAAGCCATTACACATAATTTAAGGCCTATTATTTCTGAATAACAATCAGATGATTCAGATTAAATCATTACTGCACAGTTACAATGTCAAATTGATGATTTTTTCCATTTGGCAGTAACTTCTTGGACAGTTTGTATCGTCAAATAATACTTAAGAAATTGTTCTCATGCCTACCTTGTCCTTTTCTGTCATTCAAAGATTGTTTCACCAAATACAGCTCAACGCATGTAATGTACACCACAGGCCGTTGTGGTGATGTAATGGTAGTATTAGCATTAGAGTGAAGATGACAAATGTAAGCTGCAGCACAGGTATGGAGTGTGTGACTTGACGCAGTGTTATCCACACCTCAGAGAAGGGAAACAATCTTATTATAGAGTGTACTCTCAGTGTGACACATGCACACTGACACACCCTTTAAAAGTCTGTAGTAAGCATTTTTGGAGACAAAACACACAGAAACTTTCCTTTACCCTTTAAATGGCATGGATGTCACTGAACAGGTTTGTCTGCATGGTTCTCACATTCCCAGTAACTCTCCCACAACAACACATACCTGCATGCACAACATGCCACCAGGCCATCTCACAACACACACACAGACACACAGACACCCACAATGAGAACAGACACTGAAAATATGCTGTTAAAGACACACAGACATATGCTTTCAAAACGGTTGGTCAGAGCACACAGGCACATTTAATGTTTAAGGATGCACAAGTCACATAGGATAATGCAACAAATATTAAAGTTATACAGAGATACTGTCATGTTCACACCCACAGTTTAATTTATCTCAGTCTGTCTCATATGTTTTTTTTTTTTTCATCTTACCTGGCTGACTCTGTGAGACTGTTCAGGTGTCAAACTCTGTGTGCTCCTTGTATCCAAAACACCCTGTGAGCCATGTAAATGTGGAGTTAGAAGACAAATTCAAGTCCAAGTCTCAGTTTTCATGTTTTCCTGGACAGTCTGCAGTAAATAGTGATATCCACAGGAAGACACATTTCCACTGTTGATGGTAGAATCTGTTTCTATTTTGCTGTCACAAGCTTGGTGTTTTCACACTCGTGTCTTTCCTCCTCTCTCTCTCTCTCTCTCTCTCTCTCTCTCTCTCTCTCTCTCTCTCTCTCTCTCAGGTTGGCCACACCCACTCCTCTTATGACCTGCAAACAGCTTGGAGTTAGTATTGTATTTGCTGTGTCCATGTAGTTAAGCGTGTCCGTTCATGTGTTTGTGTATGTGCGTGTGTGTGTTGAGTATCCAAACAGCTGGCTGTATTTGTCAACTTGACAGATGTGGGGTTACTAGGTGGAGGGGTAACATGAGCTGTTTTATTTTGCATCTTGTAATGGTCGAGGTGCCAAAAACAAGAAACTTCTATCCAAACAAATTACTGTTCAATGATATCTACTATAGGGCTGCAACAAGTATTTTCATTACTGCTTATTCTGACAATTATTTTCTGGCTTAATCCTTTAGTCTATGATGTCAAAAATGGGTTCACAACTTCCCAGAGGCTATGGAAAATGTCTTTAGTTTTCCTGTTTTGTGTGACTAACAGTCAAAAATATCCAATTTATTGGTGTACATGATAAATAAACAGCAAACTGTCACATCTTTTTTTTGGACATGTTTCTTAAAAAATTAGTTTTGCTGATTAATTTTGTGTTGATCGACTAATCAATTAATTGACTAGCTTTTGCAGCTCTATTATGCAGTTGTATAGAACTGATTGAAACAGCTTACAGCTCAGTAACAGCTGTGTTGTTGTGTTTGCTGTGCAGCTTATCAAGAAAATATTCCTGAAGTACCCAAAGGGGAAATTTTAGGAAAATCATCAGGAATGTTAGACTCCACAGTGCCTAAGGTTAGTCGTTAACACTCATCTACTATAATCAAACAATTAAAAAAGTATATTAAAATGGCATCTGTGATTATTTTTCTCCCTCAAACTCTCTTTGTAATTCATCACATTACCTAATGGAAATAATCTAATGTAGTTTGAACTCATAGTAAATACTAAATGTATTGTTGCTTTATCCTTTGCTCAAAGAGAGGTAAGAGAAGGTAACAGTAGATAATTGAGCACTGAAGCTGCTGTTGTACTGAAACACTGACACAGTGTTCAGTGGTTTATTTCCTGTGTTCATTCTGGCAAGATATTAAAGAAACAGACTCCAATGAACTCCTCACTTTTATTTGAGTTGAAAGGCGTGACTGCTGACACTAGGTGTGTGTGTGTGTGTGTGGTGTGTGTGTGTGTTGTGTGTGTGTGTGTGTGTGTGTGTGTGTGTGTTAGTGTGTGTGTGTGTGTGTGTGTGTGTGTGTGTGTGTGTGTGTGTGTGTGTGTGTGGTGGTGTGTGTTTGTGTGTGTGTGTGTGTGTGTGTGTGGCAATACTGTTGCTGGGACAACTCCACCCTCTTCCCTTTCAAATCAAGCTGGTGTGTGGACACACCCACAGACACTGATAGCACTTTGGTCATGTTTCCCTGTAGCTGCCATACTTATTCTTACCTGTACAACTAGAATGTTTTCACAAGGAAAATGGACTTCAAGATCCACTGAATTGACAGCTTGACGGTGAGCGTGTCTGATGCTCGGTGCTGGTGTGATCGTCACCAACAGTCACACAACGGTTACACAACATAGCTTGTTAAAGACATGTTATTTTGTGTGATGATGTGCCATGCTAGCTGTCAACCTGCATAATTGATTTTTGATTGGCTGACGCCTGTGCTGCCGCTTGACAAGTTGAACATTTCTCAACTTCTACGGCAAGCAAAGTGAAGCAACAGAACCATAATGCAGTTTGGCAACACATGACATCATCCCATTCAAAGTGGACGAGAAACATCTCCATTGAAACCTCCAACGTGTACATGTGAGTGTAGGGTCACACACAGGTGCTCTGACCAGGCAGTAGGAGTTGCTTGTGCAGCAACAAAGAAATTACTCTTGACTGGCTTCCCTCATGCAAACACAATAGTTGTGTTCGATGGAGCCTGAGCGGCTGTGCTATCATGGATTGATCCAGGTCTTTGCATTGGTGGGTGATTTCAACTCCCCCTCCACTACTCAGGCATCCCGTGTCTCTTTAAATGTTGAGCGACAAGTATTTGGTACAGTATGCTGAAATTTCTGGCATTTAGTCTGGTTCACTCCTGACTGAACTTCACAGGGGTGGGCAGTTAGCCTGGGGGAGTGGGGGGTGGGGGGTAACCCCAGCTGGAGCTAGTTTACACCATGTCAGACTATGTGTGTGTGCGTAAGAGAGAGAGAAATTGTGTGTGTGTGTGTGTGTGTGTGCCAGCGTCCTGGCTGGGTGTCCAGCGCAGTCCTGGTAATGCTGAGACAGACGGTGAGCGGGTGGGTTTATTTTTGGGTCAGTGACAGTGTGTCAATGGCCGCAGATGCGTCGGAAAGGAAGGCTCTGAGATACAAGCAAACCCTGGTCAGTGTCCCTCTCTTGTTGTTCTTCTTCTCTCTCTCTCTCTCTCTCTGTTGCAGCTTCTGTCGTTCTCTTTCCATCTGTCTGTCTCCACGTCAGCCTCTCTGTTGGATTCATTTCCCTCTGTTGTGTGTCCACAGTTTCCCTGAATCACTTGTGTTGTTCTTGCATGACGCACCTGTATTGGAAGTGCAAAGTACGTGTGCATGGACGGAGCCTAACTTGTGTGTGAGCTTGTGAATGAATCACATACTGTATGTGTGTGTGTGAGTGCTAGACATGGTGAAGACCAATTAGCTGCTGTATAACAACAGGGTTACGCACATGGTCACACAACAGGTGCTTAGACACTGTGCACCTCCTTCACCCCTGATCTTGGCATGCACATATACACATGCACACACATGCACATACACACTTTGACGCTGTCCTGCTGTTTCTTACTTTCTCTGCCAGCCACCTGTTTGCTACCCTTTCTGCGCCTCGTTTCTTAAGCCCTGGATGGTTTTAACATGTAGGGATGACTTCTTTGATATGTCTAACACTGTGTGTTTACATGTTTGTATGTGTGAAAGTTCATGTCCAACATGTGTCCTTGCATGTACATCTGTGTTCATCAACAGAATATGTGCATTCATATTCTTGTATGTGGGATTTTGTGTTGATTCCTTGGTTTGTGTGATTGTTCATTTGTGTGTGCTGGGTGACTGTCCATGCGTGTCCCAAAGACGGGAAACATGATCATGCATTTGCGGTGGTGCTAATCTTCACCATTCATGTGGGTACATGGTTACATGTATGTTTAGGGACAAGGCGGCGTGAAGGGTGTCCCAGAACATCTGGAGGATTTTCACCATGGCTGTGGGATATTCTGTTGGAGGACCCTGAATGTTTGTAGTTGTTCAGTTGTTTACATTGAAAAGTAGAAACACTTGTAGGTTGTTATGCAGTGTGATACAATAGTCCTGAAATGATTGTTTGTTGTGAGTTTCCTCTGGTGCTGAGCATAGGTTGTACTTCCACTAACAGAAACTGGGGAAAGACAGCAGGATGCTGCAGATCAGTCAGAAATAAAATGGCATTTTTATGATTAGATTTTTCACCATTTGTAATTTTTATTCACATCAGATCTTGTTGTGTTTTGTGTTAAATTCAAAGAAAATACTTATTTTCTCCCTTTGTTTTTTTCTCCGTATTCTGAATCATTGATCAGCTTTTGGTCTTTATTTCTTCATGTGAAATATACAAGGAGGGAAGCCAAGGGGCATATACAAAGTCCTCCCCAATAGAAAAAAAAATTGTGTAGTCATAAACAATTGACTAAAGAATTTCCCGATTACTTTGGACTCATCATCTTCTTCTTCTTCTTAAACAATGCAAAAACAAATGATTGGATGATTGGATTTTAATTTTATCCGTCTCATGAAGCTACAGTGGCTTCGGAAAGTGTTCAGTGTTTGTTTTGCCCATCGATCAGCACTCAATAAGCCATAATGACAAAGTAAAAACATGTTTTAGAAATGTTTTTGAAAACCATAAACTGAAATCTCTCTTTTACAAAACTATTCAGACCCTTAACTGTGGCTCAGAACTGTGACCAGGTGCTTCCTCTTCGCTTCAGTTTTCCTTGACATGTGTCTAGAACTCAGCGGCAAGGAGAGAGAATTGAGGGAATTGAATTCAGAATTGATGGAAGGACAAATGCAGCCAAGACAGGTACTGCAGTACAACAATGACCCGAAGCATACAGCCATGACAACGACCCGAAGCATACAGCCATGACAACACCCTGAAGCATACAGCCATGACAACAACCCCAAGCATACAGCTATGACAACAACCCCAAGCATACAGCCATGACAACAACCCGAAGCATACAGCCATGACAACACCCCGAAGCATACAGCCATGACAATGCTGGAGTGGCTTCAGGAAGAGTCTCTGACTGGCCTCAAGTGGCCCTGCCAAAGAGAAGAGAGACATGAAGATGGCAGTTCACAGACACTTCCAGTCCAACCTGATGGAGCTTTAGGGTGTTCGGCTAGGAGGAATGGGGTAAACTGCCCAAATCCAGATGTGCAAAGACAGAGACTTACCCAAGAAGTCTGTAATTACTGCCAAAGGGGCTTCTACAAAGTACTGACTTAAGGGTCTTTTGTAAATGAGAGATTTCAGTTCATAATTTTTAATAAATTGGCAAAAAGAGCATGTTTTCACTTTTTCATTATGGGTTATTGAGTGTAGATTATCCATTTAAGATTAAATATACATGTGTGAAAAAGGTGAAGGGCTTTGAATACTTTCTGAAGCCACTGTATATAGTCTAACGTAGCCCACATTTATTTCTGCATCCCTAACACTTGAATATTTCAATCTTCATCCAAGAAAAGTTTTGCATTTTGCAATCTGGAAAAGTTAATTTTAGAAATATAGAAACAATGTTTTTACCCTGAAACACTCAGTTGTATAAAGGTGTGTTTCACTCTACAGCCCTGGAAGACTAATTCATATAGCTGCAGAGCCTCTGTGGTGTTGATTGGCTGGTATGTGAGGGCTGGTGATCATGGTGACCTATAGAATTTAATGGTTGTTGAAACCCTACGCCTCTGGGTAGTCCAAAGAGTGCAAAGTCATCTAACCTGCGTATGTGTGAGTGTGCTTTTGAGGACTGCAGGCTGTGGTAACCCTGATGTTTATGCTGTCACCCCAGGGGGCAGGGCTCTAAACAGAAGTGTTGTGTTTGTGTGGGAGTTTTTGCTATTGTAGTTTTGAGTGCTTTGTGCGAGTGTGTTTGTGTCTTTGTGTTTGTGCATGTTTATGTCTTCAAAGGTCCGTTAGAGCTAATTGTCATTTGAAGATACTTCAAGTTGGAGCACAGACAGGGCCAAATTCAAAACATCAAAAAACAACACAAGAAACAAGTAAAAACACATAATGAAATCACTCCCCTCAATGCAGTCTGTTACAAAGACAGGACACCTCACCAGGGAGCTGGCAGTCATGTAGAGAATGTATGGAGTTAAACCCTTCTCTATTTTAGAAGACCTTCATATGCTGTATGTTTGACTTTAAATGGCAGCCTATAACAGCATGCACTCACATTCAGCTGCACACATGCAGCTCTGCACAGAGGTATGTGGACATCAGAGAACTGTTCAGTGACGTTCAGTGGAATTCATTCCTACAATGTGATATGATCCATTTTGGAAAAAAAATCAAGACTATTTACATTCTGTCAATATGAAAACAAAATAGTAGCCAGGTTTACATCCAAATGGTTTTCAAATTTTCACAAAATTTTCAGATAACTGGGAAAAGAAAATGCAAATTAATGAGCATTTACATCCACTGCAGTTTGGGGAATAGTAGGAGCTGGTTCATGGAGATAAACACTTGGTGGTGGTTCTCTCCGGTGCCATTAAAGGATTGCGGAAGAAGAAGAAGAGGGAGCAAAAAAATTATGTGATTAATTTTTCTTCTCCTCAGTGGAGTTTAAGTTACATTCTTTCTAATTGTTTCCAGTGTCATCTTTCTCCAAATATACCACAGAATGGTATATTTAAAAAAACCACAAATCAGCTCCATTAAACGTGCACATTACACTGCATACATTTAGTGACAATGGTCAGGGAACATGTGGCATGATGTATTACCTGCACATGGGATATAGTGGCTCTAAGAACAAGTTTTTGAAGTTGTTGGAAAAACAATTAATTAATTAATTTTGTCCAGATTAGTTCACTGCTTCTCATTATGGTATGTTATCAATAAACTTACACACATTTCCATTGCTCTTAATATATATGGCCTTATTTCATAGAGAACAGTCAGCCAAGAAACCAAGCCACACACCAAGTAGTCTGCCAGTCTTTATGCTACACTTGTTGTGCTTTTTGTACTTTGGTTTGTGTGTCTATATCCACTCTGGCCTTGTGCGGGTGGCTGCTTTGGGGGCTGGGGTGCATGGTTGAGGCTCGGTGTGAATAATAGTAATTACCTTTGTCTGTAAGGCATGTCTACAGAATGATTTATGGACATGTTTACTGATGAGGGTGTCTGGCAGGTATGTTCTTGACACTTGTTTTTTTTTGTCACAGTAATAAGATAAGCATCAACTCAAAGGTGATAATTTATTTGGAAAAAAAGATACACCTCCAAGTGTTTTTATTTTAATTGCCATTTAGTTTTGAGTTTATTAACTAGGTTTTCAGATTATTGGGGAAATCAGCTGTTTGTAGTAACTTTATCAGTTCACACTTCCTGTCCATACGTCCTTGAGGGACCAGAAGACAGCTGAAAGGTCGTAGAGACGGGGAGTAAAAGAGAGGGTGAGACATAGGAGAAACAGAGCAATATGATGAGGCACTGAAAGGTACACTGATGGTGAGAGAGAGGGAGAGAGGTGTGGGAAGTGTAATGAGGTATATTGGATCACACCGATACTAAATTTAGCACCGAGTTGTGTTTCACCGGCAAAGAGAGAGAGAGAGAGAGAGAGGGAAAGAAAGGAAGCGGAGTAGAGGGCAATGAAAGAAGGGGGTAAAGGGGTACAAGTGATTAGTGCAGAGTAGAGTTTCACTGGACCAGAGGGAAAACAGGAAGGAGAGGTGGAAAGATGTAAGGAAGGAAGGGTGGGGGTGAAGGGGTGAGGGGCAGTTTGTGTTTCCCAACCAAATCAAATAGAGATGTTAAGTTTATGTGGTTTTGGAGAAGTCAGTTGACTCCCACTTTATTTGTTATAATCTGGTTTCACCTTTGCTAATTTTTCTATAGATGAAGTTGGGCTTATTAATGAGGCATATATCATTTCTTTTAATATTAAATATTCAAAGTTAATAACATCCACCATGGCTTAGGTGTGTGCATCCCTAGTGCTTCCTATGTTATTGATTTATGATTAGATGCCTTGTTCATTTAGCCTGTTACCTTGTTAGCAAAGCTGAGGATAACGTTAACTAGTTGACTTTTTAAACTTATAATTCAGTGAATCTATAATTTTACATTTGTATATTGTATATTGGATATTCTGTTTGTGATTTGGCACATGTAAAAACCCTATCCACATTACAGTTCCAGTTAACTAATATAATAAACTGTGTTACTGACTATATCAACTGAAACCTGGGTGCCATGGAGTGAAAAACACCCTAGATTCCACTGGAAAAACTGTAGAACTGTAGAACATTATTTCGATTCATGTGGAAAAAAATACTTATTAATCATCCCATCAAGTAAATGCATCTATATGCAAGGTAGCAGTATGCAAGGGTACTGGGGTTGTGGAAAAAACAGTTACATGTTTTGGAGAACTGTTAATATGAAAACAAATATCCTTTTTATATATAATTAAGCATTATTTTCCACTTGTTGTTACATATTTAGTCATACCTTGTGCACAGTCACAGTGAACATTTTGACAGAATTCCAAAGTATTTAGAGCTGTCACTTTTTCCAGAAATGCAGTTTGAGTAAATGAGAACTAACATGTAAATTGTTTGAAGTTATTTAAACACATGTAACCTGGTCCAAAACTGTTTGATGCTCTATACCGGAGTACAAGGTGCCTCCTGTTGCACTTACACACTGTGTATTTTGAGTTTGGGCCTTCATTATTGATCATGAGCTGTGATAAAGCTGGTACATGGATCTTGAGATTATTCAGTCACATAAATTTTACAGATCGTAATATCATATTATTACATATAATTTATGATTCATAGTTGTTTTTTTGCCATGTTTGAACTGTAATTCTAATTTCAAAGAAAAAAGTGACAGTCCAAAAATAATCTAATGACAAGAAGAGCACAACAGCAATAATCAATGGTGAGAAAACCTGAAAATGCTGGGAACAGTTTTTTTACGCTTCTTGTGAACTTTTTTTTTTTTTAAAAGGCATCTCCTCCAAGTGTAGGTGTATCTCACCTAACTACACTGTTGCTTAGATCAGCAGAACAATAAAGTGTGTTTTATATTGAACATTAAGCATGTGAGCACCACCTAGCAAGTCAAGACACCTGTGGCTTCTATTGTGTGAGTTCTTATTATGTGTTGGCATTCAGTTACAGTACATTGTGTATTATGCTGCTCACATTTCACTGTGCATTGAGTGGCATCTCTGCTCACACAGCATCCCCAATACCTTATGAACGTGTGTGTGTGTGTGTGTGTGTGTGTGTGTGTGTGTGTGTGTGTGTGTGTGTGTGCGTGTGTGCGTGTGTGCGTGTGTGTGTGTCTGTGTGTGTGTGTGTGTGTAGACGTACGTGTCTAAATCCATCCATCCATCAATCTGTCTGTCCATGAACCTGCTAAATTAGAAGCTGTTGAAAGGTTACTGCACGGACATCCAAAGTGTCAGCACCAGACACAACTTCCCAGCTTGTCACTTGTATTCCTGGAGTGCTATTGTCTGCTGTTGATGTACCAAGAATATATTTATATATATGAGCCCCAATCGAATGCTTGTGGTACAGTGCTAGAATATTACACAGTGCTTGAGTGGTGTAGATCAATAAATACTTTCTGAGCTGATAGACAGCTGGCACACATTTGGAATCTATATATTTTTAGTGGACATTTATGACTATGGTGACCTCTGGTGTCCTTACATATTATTGTTTCAGTTGTCAAGGAGGCGTTTCCCTCTAAAATTAATACACATGAAATTGCAACATAAAAATGTGAAACCATGTTCATGGTGAAGCTAGTGCACTGTAAGGTTACAGTTTTACTACAAAGAAAAAAATGAATAAAAATGGTCATTATTCCTTCAAGTTAAATATTCTACAGTCCGTGAATTTTACTGATATAGAATTTTCTTTCTTTACTGTAAAAATTCTCAGCAGTTTACAGGTCTGAAATCATCATTCAAAGAATGAACATGATGCAATATAACCATCAACCCCACACGTCCACCTCAGCATCTACAAAGTGTATTTCATTACATTTTACAGTATCGAGACATTAAATCTTCTGTATCACCCAAGTGATATACAATAATATTGCAATATATGATAATATCACTGACATTATCGATGCTGCCACTAAACAGCAGTTTATAGTTTTATTTGTCACATGCCAAGTACAGTACGCAAAGCAGTGAAATGAGAGTCGGACTCGACAGCAGGGCAGACTGAGCAAAACTGAGAAAAAAAATTTGATATTATGAAAAATATTGCATATGGCAGGAAATATTGCAATGTTTGATATATAGATGGTTGTAAAGTCTTTATTCAAAATGCAGAGGAGAAAGAGAAAGCAGATGCTGTATATTGGGCTTATGTTGGAAGTGTTGCGAGTTCTTGTGTTAGAAGGAAAGGACAAACAGATGAAGGAGGCATCTCCTACTGAGCTGTTTGTGTTGGTGAAAGAGGGAGGGAGAGGGAGAGAAATGAGAATCAATCTCTTCCCCAGATGTCCCAGGCAGTTTTCGTGGAGTCTATCTGGAGGTGATAAATCTAGGGGCAGAGCCCATGTTTCCGCTTCCATTAGAGCTGTTTGGGTCAACACGTGGTCCCGTCTATTTTTAAAATGAACTCTTCTCTGCCAGAGTGCCAAAAGAGTCACACTCAACATGCTCACTTGCTGAAGAGCTACCTGTATTTGTTCATGTCTAATGAATGAATGCTGGGTATTCATATTAATTTGGTCTCTTGTGTACTAATAGATTAGTGGATTGATTTACTGATTGATTGATTGACAGCTCTATGGGGAGTACCAAGAGCACCAAGGAGGCTCTGGCAGACGGGAGGCCACACGCCTGCTGACAGAGAGACAGATCAAGAAACATGGCAACCATCCCCGCAGCCATGGGAGGACGCGGCATGGACATGGCCGTCGTGGCCAAAACGGATACCACAGTCGCCATCAGCATGGGTTTCACAGCAGGCAGAGGAGCAGGGGTCAGTCCAACATGGAGGCTGAGGCTGCTGATGAGCAAACAGGTGAACCTGACCTCACATCCTCTTTGAAGAAGAAGCGTTCCTACTCCAAGTGTCGAGGTGAGCAGCACTGAGGAAAGACAAAGAAGTAAGTAAATGGACAGATGCTTTATTACTCCTGTTTGTGAGCGTCTGCGATTTTTGTCAGACTGCATAGCACGGGTGCAGCTATTCCTTGTGACCAGGTTGGGAGAAGACTGGATCTTCCTGGTTCTGCTGGGCATCACAATGGCACTGGTCAGCTGGACAATGGACTACGCCAGCGCAAAGAGCCTGCAAGGTTGGATCACATCCCATTTTTCAAATATTTGCACAAGACAATTCTTCTCTCCCTTTCTCAATTATCTTTAATGCTCTTCTCATTCCATGCCCTTTCTCTTCTCCCAAAATCATTCATTTCTCTTTCCCTTCTTTTTTTCCTCCTTTCCCCCTCCGCTTCCACCTTTCTTGTCCCTTTCCTTCTTCCAATTCATCCTTCTTCAGCCTATAAATGGATTCATGGGGAGCTGAGGGGGAACATCCCCCTGCAGTTCCTGGCCTGGGTTTCATATCCCCTGATGTTCATCCTGTTCTCCTCCCTCTTCTGTCACCTGGTTTCTCCTCAAGCTATCGGTCTGTACCCCCTCCCTCCTCATGCTTCTCTGCTCTTCATCTGCCTGTAGTCTGTGGTGGAAGTTTTCCCAGTGATAACTTTCAGGTGTATCCAGTGCATATTAGATGATGTACATTTAAAATTTAGTCAATTTACTTTTGCACCAGTTAGTATTTTTCTATAATTTGAATATATAATTTCCTTTTGAATATAATTTCCCTTTCCAGCTCCAAACAAACTCTGTCTTGTGTTGTGTCCCAGGTTCTGGTATCCCAGAGTTGAAGACCATCCTGAGAGGTGTGGTGCTGAAGGAATATTTGACTCTCAAGGCCTTTGTTGCTAAAGTCATCGGTCTGACTGCGGCTCTGGGTAGTGGCATGCCTGTAGGCAAAGAGGTGAGTGAACACAGATAAAGCTGGGCCATCCACGTTTTTACACTGATTAATTAACAGTGTCTTGCCTTTGAAACAGCAGATTTTGGTCTCGTACAGTATGTACTGTGGTGCTTCATAACATAATTATAATAATTACAATTTCCTGTTGTGCTCTTCTTGTGCACTCAGGGCCCGTTTGTACACATTGCCAGTATCTGTGCTGCAGTTCTCAGCAGGTTCATGTCCTTCTTTTCAGGAGTTTATCAGGTAAGTTGATGTCAGGAACCATTTTCATTTACATTCAACTTTTAAGTGTGATTGTTAAAAACAGAAAAAATACTCCATGAGACATTCATCATTTATATATTGTTTTTCCATTGTCTCAACTCTTCCTCCTCCTACTCCTTTCTGGATCAGTAGAATCCATACTGTTATACAGACATCCTAACAGTGGGCTGCGCTGTCGGGGTGGGCTGCTGCTTTGGTACTCCACTTGGAGGTACACAGCCTTTTCCCTTTTCTGTTCTACTCTCTTGCATGTAAGATAGTCATGCCTCTGCATTAGGTATTTTCATATCTCACCAGCCCAAACTATACACTACATTCTGTTGTTATGAAATCAACACGTTTGTGTTTTTTTTTTTTTTTTTAAAGGTCCCATATTTTGCAATGTTCCAATGTTTTATTTGAAGTGTTGAAGGCTTCAAGCCTCTCTTCTGATTGGCTGACTGTTTTCTGAGTGATCCAATAAAAATATAGCAGATTTCAGGTAAACACTCAGAGAAACCAAATCCTGCAAGGTTGGATGATGGGTCCAGGTGGGCTGGACTTGAGGCATGGCTGAGGGTTGTGACTGTATAGTTGGGACATCACAAAGTTACAGAGGTCCTGACGGCTCATTTTAAGGCCCAGTTTCAGTTCAGTTAACTGTGTGCATTTCTCTGTGGACTGAGCGCATTGATACTTTTACAGTATTGATATACAACCTAGACCTGCTTTATAATCAAAAAAAGACATGGAAATCTACCTTATACTATATGTGACCTTTAAAGTTACTACTTAATTTGCTCCATTTTACAGGAAATATCAGGTTGTTTGCATGTAGCTTTCTTCATGGCTGATGACTGTTTTTTTTTTTTTTTTTTTGTCCACTAGGTGTGCTCTTCAGCATTGAGGTTACATCCACCTACTTTGCTGTAAGAAACTACTGGAGAGGATACTTTGCTGCTACATTTAGTGCCTTCATATTCAGAGTGTTATCCGTGTTTAACAAAGATGCAGGTATGGACGGGAGGGAAAGTATTTATGACGACACAGTCATTGCAAATGTTGTATTTTTGTGTTGTCATTTTCTCATTGTCAAATACACATGAGCTAGAAGGCACCCTTACCTCAATGTCCATCACCTATGTGTCTAAGGCAATTGCAATATCTTTTCAGTGACACCGATTTGATGTATGCTCTGTGAACATGTCATATATTTTCCACTAGATGGTGTCCTCCTCCATCATGTAGCAACATAGTGTTTTAATGCCTGACTGAGGTTACTAAGGTGTCAGACCAAGCTCCCCATGAATCCATTTCTAGACAAACCAACAAATGTCTTTGTTATTTCACTGTGTCACGGTGTCCCATGTGGCTGCATAACAAGAAAGTTGAGCAGTACTGCGAAATATAGAAATTATGTACAACCTTTTTTTATCTGGTTCTATTAAATATCGACAGCAGCTGCTGCTGTAAAGAAAATGATTTATTTGTTGTCAAACTAAATCCTATTTTTGAAATGCTTAAGAGATGTGTCCCATATTTAGATCACTGTGAACTGACTGTATGAATTTCACCTCCTCATCCTCTCTTCGTCTTACAGTAACCATCACTGCTCTGTTCAGGACAAACTTTCGTATGGATTTCCCCTTTGACCTGCAGGAGCTGCCGGCATTTGCCATCATCGGGTGAGCAACTGGAAAACTGAGGCAAAAACACATATGGCAGCATTTGTGTGTGTGTGTGTGTGTGTGTGTGTGTGTGTGTGTGTGTGTGTGTGTGTGTGTGTGTGCCCTTCTGCACTGTGTGTGTTTCTAAACTTTGCAATGGAAATGTCCTAAAGTAAAATTTGGAGGTTAATAAGTCAGACTTTATGCAAATGTAGCATTTGATAAATGGAGAGTCCAATTTATTAGTTGACCATCGACCTCAGGGGAGGACAGAGAGAGACACACAGAGCACAGGTGACGTCTTCATGGGATGTTGCTCTGCCAAACCTGGCTTTATCTTAAATTTGTCACTAAACTGTCAATGTAAAAAAAAAAAAAAAAAGAATTATCCACCATATAACAACGCATACAACATATATAAGTTACTTGGAACTTACATGACAGTGAGATCAGTTGTTATATTTTATAGAAGGAATCTTCAGGCTTTTATTTATTATGTATCTATAGTAGTATGAAAAGCATGAAAATAAATCACACATTTTTAGTCTTCACTCATGTTTGTTGTTAATCTTGCCCTGTCACTTTGTACCTTGTGATTAAGAACACATTCAAAGGGTGTTACAAATGAACAAATGACTTAATTTATCTAATGTGAGGTTTGTTTGTCTGTGCAGGATTTCCTGTGGGTTCCTGGGGGCATTCTTTGTTTATCTCAACAGACAGGTGGTGCTGTTCATGAGACGACCCAATGCTATGACCCGCTTCCTGACCAAACAGTGAGTCTCTGAGCGTCAGATACTGTAAATATTTGCTCAAATGTCTAAAAGTTATGGATTATCTTCGAACTCTTATACATAGAAATAACACAAAATGACACAAAATATAAATTGCTTCACTATATTTACTTTATATTTACTTTACTTCTGTCTTTGTACGAGTATGCATCTGTTGGTTACATGTTTGTCTTAACCCCTTGTGGCCTAGTTGTTTTGTTGACTACTGTAACACACAGGTATAATAAGGATTTGAATAATTCTGGATAATTATTTACGTTTACTGACTTTCCTTTTCTCTGTATTCCTTCCCAGTCGGCTGTTGTTTCCTGCTGTGGTAACGCTGGTCATCGCCACCTTGACCTTCCCACCTGGGTTCGGACAGTTCATGGCAGGAGAGGTCAGAGTTCATACCTTGTCCTCCCCTCTTGTATAAACAAAGGAGAATTCAGGACACAGAAATCTGTTTGTACCTGCACATTACGCAGACAGCAGCAAAGCGCTAATAAACAAAAATCAGCAGTAAATGCCACCCCACAAAAACTAACAGCTGTAACTAATTTGCATGTTGTAAAACTCCATGAGGCAAGGTATTTATGTAAACCTACACCTGCTCCAAAACAACACAGGACAAATGTGTGGTATCCAGTATCCATGTACAAGCAATGATGTGAAGTATCATAACCTAAAAGCTAAATCTGGATAGGCAGGTTTGAGCTGCTGTGTCCAGAGGAAGCTGGACTCACCAACCATCTCTCAGATCTTTTGTCTCCTTGGTTTCCTTTGGTATAAAACAGCATCACAGATCAGACTTGATAAATACGAGCCTGCTGTTTTCCCTTCACTGATGCTACATCACAGGATTTTTTGGTATTGAAGTAAACTGTGAACTGTTACTGCCACACTGAGCCACCAACATGAGCACTTGCCTTATGCACAGCAGGTTACATAAAGCGAGACGCCCTCATCTTTTTAATAATTGGGAGAAACATTTGAGATACAGGCTGTAAGCAGTAAGGCTTCAGCTTGAACCATGTATACTTGAATATTCTGAACAGCATCAGCATGTTAATGTGCATCTGTGGCCTTACTGTGATGTCAGTGTGTGTGTTTCTACATGAATGGAAGCGACATACCTCGTAGCCTTCTGTGCCGTGCGTACAAAGGGAGTTTTAAGGTGAAAGCTCAGACAGCCATGTATCAGAAACTCAGCCACCTAGAGCTAAGAGCTAATCATATGTTTCACAGACGCCCAGAATAGACCCCTTAGTGTGAACCAGGTGTGTGTGTGTGTGTGTGGGGGTTATATGCTATTGTAAGTGCATGTGCATCAGTCTCTGTGCATATGTCAGTAAGCAACACCTTAACATGTTTTTTTTTTGTGCCCTCAGTGTATATCCTCACACTCTCGTTGTAGAAATGTCTCACACCTTTTCAACTAACGCACAGCATCGTTTTCATACATCAGGGAGTGAGGTGATATCTAAATTCATATCATTTGACTTAGAAAGTAAAAATAGTTGCTGCAGAATGGATGCTCTGTATCTGACAGTGGATATAAAGCTTTTGGGGAATTAAATCCCTCCAATCCAACTTGATAGCACAGTGCAGAGTGACAGAAGAAGCAGCCCAACGAGAGGAGATTAAATGCTACATGGGTTTTGGACCAGGCATGAACCCACAACTTCAAAAAAAAAAAAGGCTACAGGAAAGCCTATTATTGCATCCAGCTCTGTGGAGGCCCACAGCAGCCTTTCACAGAGCAGACCCTCTACGTCTCCACTCACACACACACACACTACCAAACGGATGCTTTTCAGGGCCTCAATTCAACCCTCAACTCGAATAGGAAGTAGAAAAGTAGAAAAATTGAAATGACACTGGTGTTGTTTTCCCCCGTGGCAGCGTTATGCAGATGCAGGAGGCGCTGCAATTTGTTGCCTGTGAGCAAATTCAGAGTCATCTATGCAAATGTGGAGCAAAATGTTTGAAGTGAATTAGTCATTCATGAGTCATCTAAAGAGAATGAGTCATTGGACACGGCCACCCGTACCCGTCTGCTTCCAGCTCTCTGGATGACTTCCTGCCTGTTTATCCCACTAGACTTTCTTATCCATTTCCCCCTTGTTGCTTGTCCTCCCTTCGTTAAACTTCCCTCCTCTTCACCCATTTCCTCTTTCTCTTTCTCTCCTTCTCTCTCTCTTTTCATCCCTCTCTCTTTGGCATCTTCTCCCCACCCGACACCCCTGCCTTTTCTCCTTCTCTCCGTCTGTCCTACTCTGTCCTTTTTCACCCTTACACTTCCTTTTTACTCCCTTTCTCTCGTTCCCTCTTCCTACCCCACCTTTTTTGTTTATCTTGTGTTTTGCCTGTCATCACCTCATCACTTCTTCACTTCTTCCCTCTATATTTCTCTTCTACTCCCCCCATCTCTCCCCCTTTACTTCTCATTCACCCTTCCTTTCTCCCTCCTGACTGTCTCTCTTCAATTTCCCCCACCCTCATTCCCTCTTCCCTCACCCCTCTTGCCCACCCTGCTCACACCCTCACCTTGTCGTCGTCCTCTTCCTCCTTCATCCATCCCCTGTTCTCTCTTCCTCTCTGCCTCTCTCCTCTCCTCTCCAGCTGATGCCCAGGGAATGCATCAACTCTTTGTTTGATAACTTTACGTGGACGAAGATTTCGGGATCTCCTCCTCCGGTCGGTCTGGGCCGCTCCGCCGCCTGGCTGCACCCTGATGTCAGCGTCTTCATAATCCTGCTGCTCTTCTTCCTCATGAAGGTCTGTTTGCTGCTGGTAAACGTTTGTGTGTGTGTGTGTGTGTGTGTGTGTGTGTGTGTGTGTGTGTGTGTGTGTGTGTGTGTGTGTGTGTGTCCGGTGTGTGTGTGTGTGCTGGATTGAATAGGTGTTTGTGTGCAGGTCAAGTGTGTTTCATTGTTTGTGTGTGTGTGTGTTTCTGTGCAAGTGTGTATGTGTGAGAGTGTGTGTAGATGATGCATCTGCGTGTTTGTTTATGTGTGTGTGAAACTGAGTGTGACTATGTGTGTGTGTGTGTGTGTGTGTGTGTCTGTGTATTTGAGGCTGGCTCCACCTCGACGTCAGCATTTTCGTCATCATCCCTCTCCTTCTCATTTGCTGCAGGTCACTCATGTTGTGTGTTTTGGTGTCAGGGACATCTGTGTGTGTATGTGTGTGTGTATGTGTCTCTGTCTTCCTCCTTGTCTTCTTGTCCAAGGTCAACAGTGCTGGAAAGCTGCCAGCAGTTCAAGCTATCTTATGTTTTCTTTAAAGCAGCTGCACGCACACACACACACACACACACACGGACACACAAACCCTAGAGATTTACCATTCTCTCTATCCTCTTGGTTGTTTACTTAAATATTTCATGAGCATAGACTTGTGTACATAAATCTGGTGTAGGTGCTGGGTTGACTGTGAATCAGCAGAGAGTGGATGAAACTGCCTGTAAAGTGTAAAAATAATCCCGCAGAGAGCACACCGATGAACCAACACTATGAAAAACCCAAATAAACTTTGTTTACTAAATCACAATAACAAGGCAGCAACATAGACCAAGCTGAATGAGAATAAGCTGCAAATTTACTCTCATTGACAGGGACTGAGACCTATAACCTGACAGTTTCCTGTTGGGTTTGTACACAAACAGCTGTCTAGTGGGAGTCATGAGGTCTTATGCAGGCGCTGCACGGTCATGTAGTGCCCAGCGCCATTTTTTAAGACCACTCCGAAGAGCAGAAATTGCTCCCACCCATACAAATTATCGAGTGGTGTCATTAACATCCAGACAATGTCAGAGTGTAGGACTTCACAACAGTCAGACTGGATCAGTAGAGCTGAGAATAATTACACCCATTCCAAAAGCTGAACACCCTCAAACACAGTGAGGGAGAGAGCACACCAACACTGGCTGCAGCATGTTGCACCATCAGCTAATGAGCAGCAAAAAGAGGTGGCAATACATAACACTTTTCGTGGTCCCTGGATACTTCATAAAAATCTTCTCCTGTGAGGATTATAGTTTACGAGTTTGCTCAGGTCCTCTCAGGTAAACAGACGCAAGACCTGCACTGACAGACCATGACCTTACCAGACCCCGTTAAACTGAATATAATTTGGTTTTGGATATTAGGAACTCAATGAACCTGGGAAGATCTCCATCCCAGAGTCTTTCCACAGCCTCATTCTGTGGGTCTTACCATTTCCAATATAACAGGACAAGAAAAGACTGAGGTTGTTCCAAACACTTTATTGATCCTTTTCATTATTCCATATGGGCCTAATGCTTGAATATTTGATACCCTAGAATTTCTTTCTAAAATTATTTAGTGAAGCAAAAACAGGAGGGAAATAACTGACGCCATCAGTTTGACTTGAATTGTAATCAAGACACAAAGTCATGTCTCCAACAATTAAAGCACCTATGAAGGCAGAGTGGTGCCCTCCTTGTGTTCAGCCTCATGATATTCATGCTGTTTTTGTACTACTGTCAATCTGTCCACCCCCAGTATTGTTCTTCATTTAGACACGGTGTGACCTGAGCTTCAGAGTTCACGTGTTTCATGTATGAAAAACAGAGACAGACAAAGTCTGGTCTCTAAATACCCTCGAGTCCTGAACCGCCTACAGTCTGTTGGCTGCTGCAGAAAACAGCACCAAGCTGTTGCTGCCTCCTGTTTGCTGAAAATCTGCAGCTCCTCAAGGGCTTAAGAAGAGAACAGTGAGGAAGTAGGGAAACTGGGAAAGCAGGTTTTGTTCTGGGAATTTCAGATAGAGACAAACCAAGTCTGATGCCTGCATCTTAATCACCAGAAACACCTGTGAATTATCTCAAACTATGAGCAGAGAAATGGAAACTTAATAGAGAGTGAATGACCACACCTAAGACTTCAAAATGGCCCCCAAACATTTTTCCTAGATCCAAACTGTGCAGATCAGATTTCCAAAATAACCCCAAAAGAGAGAAATCACTATCGTCATCATCATTTTCCCCTTGCACTCCACA
This sequence comes from Seriola dumerili, assembly GCF_002260705.1. NCBI lineage: Eukaryota > Metazoa > Chordata > Actinopteri > Carangiformes > Carangidae > Seriola > Seriola dumerili. The sequence continues at coordinate 308,463 of NW_019174636.1, read as the reverse complement.
AAAGTCAACCTCAGTCTGTTTTTCTGCTCTGTCTAAAGTCAAATTAGGCAGAAATGCCACATAAATAATCTCTTCAACAGGATATTAAATCCTGTCACTCATACACTGTGTTGGTTTAGTCATGGAGCTTCTCAGTTGAGCAGAGTGGCTCCCTGTAGTGAGAACTTAATTCAACCAAAACTGAGAGCAGCTGGTTAGTAAAACTCCTATCACAACACACAGAAACACATCTGTGTTGTTCTGCTTTTCTGTTGCCCTCTGCTGCTGTCAGCATCACACACTCAAACACACACTCTGGATCTGCCTCTCTCAACTGCGTTTATGCTTCTGTCTGCCTGTTTCCTTTTCTCCCTTTGTCCTGCAAATGTCCAGTTAAGTGCAAGTTAGCTACGTTGTAATGAAGCAAAAAAAAAAAAGAAGAAAGAAGTAATGCTGAATATAAAAGTACTTTAACACTGGTAGTTCCATTCAAATATTGGCGCATTTTGCCTGAAAATTTGATAAAATGAATATGGTCCTATCTGTACAACTGGAAGAAAATGTAAAGATGACATTATAAATGACAACCTCTCAGAAAATGGGAGAGATTAAATGCCTAATCTGCAGAGAATAACATTAACAATGTTTTATTTACAAGGAGGATAGTGGCAGAGGGGTGCTCACATGTGGTCCTGCATATGTCAAAAAAACCAACATTGCCTCCACCAGCGGTGGTAAACATCTGCACCTCGATGAGAGATTCTGGGATTCGTAGGTTGATTATTTACACAATGTTTGCTAACGAACAAACTCCTTTTAGCTTGTGCACAACTGCAAACAAGATTTGGTGTAGGCGATGTTGTGTGATTTGTTTGCTTCCCCAGTGGGACTCAAACTTAAGTGTGAAAATTCAAGATAAACATAGAAATTTGAGCATGAAAGATCATTCATGACCCCAGAAGTAGTGGTTAAGATTAATCTTTCAAACAGCTTAGAAGAAGATTTTCAGAACCCCTACACAGTTTATATTCTATATAGTGATAGAGGAAGTTTAAAAAAAAAAAATGTTTATATGTGCGGCTTTTCAACAGGTGTTCATATCAGTCTGTGACTATTAGACTTGGGCTGACATTCATTAAGATTGAATATTGCAATATTTCCCACATTTGCAACATTTATCATAATATCGAAAAAAAAAAGTTTTGCAGTTGCGACCAGTCTGTGTCCAACCCTCATCTCACTGCTTTGTTTACTATACATTGTAGCATCACTTATACTTGAAACACAAAATATAATAATATAATTATATATAATATTAAAAAAACACCTGAAACATAATAATATAATTAAATGATTTTTTTTTTTTATTACTCTGTGATAATATCATATATCACGATATTTGGGCTGGACTGTGTTGAGCCTAATGACTGTAACTATTTTTATTACTTTACATCTCTGTCTTCATCATACATGAGCAGGCAGTCGTATTTCCTCTTTATTTTTACTCCATCTCCAAATTGTTCTCTATCAAACTCTGTGTCGCAGTGTTTCTACTCCCATCTGTCTCAGGATTTGTGACACTGATGACGGAGTGTGTGCTGAATGCTGAATGCCTGTGTGTGTGTGTGTGTGTGTGTGTGTGTGTGTGTGTGTGTGTGTGTGTGTTTGTTCGTGATTGTGTTTGACTGTCAAGATTAAATGAGAGAGAAGAAGACAGTGAGCGCATTCCTCTCTGTCATCAGTATAGCAGCCACCCTGTGAGAGACATGCTAATGAGTTTTTATCTTGTACCACAGTAATTAAGTTCTCAAACGATGATGACAAATGATGTATACAATGGTAATCTGGACTGTTAAAATGCTAATGTAGTGTTTCTCTCCAATCCCTTCAAATCAAAATGAAAAAGCCCAGCATGTGGTGTCTGTGAAGGGAAAGGAAAACACTCTCACTCACTCACTCACTCACACACACACACACACACACACACACACACACCCACCCCAGAACTCCAGAGCTTGTATAAAGGTAATCATTATCATTGATGAGCTGTCTGCAGCCAAGAACAAAACGCATTATTAGGTGAGCTATTTTGAAGTTACATTCTGATAAATACACAAATTGTTTGGAGACAAACAGTGGAAGTGACATCTGAAGGGTGAGTTTAGCTTTAATTTACTGTGCAGGGGAGTTCACACGCTCACACGCTTCACCCACTCAGTCCCACACAGTCGCACATTCATGTGGGAGCCACCCGGTTACAGCTACAGCACCATCCTCTGCAGCTTCACCGGAGCAGCTGTTGATTAAGTGCCTTGCTCAAGGACACCCAAGGGTGATTGGGTTCCCTCCCCCACCACACGCACACATTTTCCAGATTCTCCACTTCTGCAACTCATCAAGCCATGACCAAATAGGAGGATTTTTTTTCTCCTACTCAAATACAAACACGGAGACAATGATAGCTCAAAAGGGCGCAGGGACTTTACATCGCTCCTGTTGCTATGCAACACAACATCTCAGAAGCGATCTAATTAGTACTGGGTTGGTAACCTGCCACAACAAAGGAGATAATATTGAAGATGAAAGCAGGAAACAGAAAAATAGCTGTTCACCTGTTTGCTCTTAAGAGATTGTATGAGATTGAGACTTTTTTTCTCCTGGAACAGTTTGACTGACTTGTTCAGCTGCAGTGGTGAAACTGATGTAATATTTGGGCACAAAATTCAGCTTCATTAACACACAGCTCTCTGGCCTGTATTTTGATGCTGTCCACAGGTGGTTTTTAACAGTGGAGCCTGTTCTGCAGTCAAAGCACATACATCCTGAGATTCCCTGTCTGAATGTTGTTGAATGTTGTTTGTCGTCCTGCAGTTCTGGATGTCTGCCGTGGCCACCACCATGCCCATTCCATCTGGAGCCTTCATGCCTGTCTTCATACTGGGTGAGCGGACACACAGTGGCCTTTAGAGACTGTAGTTGAGCCTGCAGTGATCTTGGCTACAATATCCTTTTGGTGTAGAGTTTGTGATTATTATTAATTGTGATTTGTCCTCATATTAAGGAATGTGTTTTGACTATTTTCAGTCATTGCTGTCGTACTTAAAGGTCCCATATTTTAGAAAGTGAGCTTCTCATGTCATCTTTGATTATAAAGCAGGTTTTGGTTCCGTATTAATACTGTGAAAGTATCAGAGCACTGTCAGTCTTTAACCTTTAAGATTTATTTTGAGAAACTGAATTCAGGAAATATGCTGTGGAGCTATACATGATGAATCATGCCGCCTAAGTCCTATTAGAAAATGTTGTTTTTCCCCCTTGTTCAGTGACAGTGTGTCTGACCAGGCTGGTTTTATGTTCCAAAAGTTCTTTGTTTCATTAACTTTCATATTAGATTTCAGTTTTTTATCATTCAGATCAACATTTTAGGAATCTGTGTTTATTTGCAGTAGTTTGCAGTTCATCTATTGTTTTTTTTGTTGAGAAGCGCTTGGAGCTTAATCCATACCAGTGGTTCACTTTAAAATATTAATCTTTACCAACCGTAAACAACTTCAAATGAATAAATTCAACCCCAGAGATGGGTAGGTCATATCATGTGTGTGTATTTCGCGATGGTTTGAAAATGCAGCCTTTTGCACAGTCACGCACCACGGTGGCAGAAAGCATGAAATTTTAACAGTTTTTTTTAAATGAGAGCATCATGAAAAATGAAAGCACCAGAAAACAGGTTTTTTTCTCTCACAGTGATGATGTTTTGACCTTATGTTTTTTTTTTTTTTTAAAGTATATTTTTTGGGCTTTTTATGCCTTTATTTGATAGTGCAGTAGAGAGAGACAGGAAATGGGGAGGCAGAGAGAGGGGGAATGACATGCAGCAAAGGCCGTCCGATGCGGGACTCGAACCGGGGCCAACTGCAGCGAGGACTGTGGCCTCTACACCATGGGACCTACACTAGACCACCACGCCACACGACGCCCCCTGACCTTATGTTTTTTAGTGACTTGGAAAATTTGAGGGGGTTTAGGAGTTTCCTGTCTGCTGTCTAATACCTGTAAAATGGAATAACAGACCAGTAGATGCTACATAGCATTTCTGAACAGGCCTGTTGTTGCAAATAGGAAGTTGTTTTCTGTCTGTCCTCATCTACTCTGGCGTCTTTACTGAAGAGGATAATCATGTTGGAAGTGATTTCTTTCATCAGCCTCTCCACCATCTGCTGTCACTAGAAACACTGAAACACTTTGTGATATACTGTACATTGAAAAATCAAGTTGAGAGACCAATAGAGGCTGACTGTTATATTTGTGTTTGTTTATTATTCTTACAGGTGTCTCAGAATTGTTGAGATTATGATTTAATTACAGTAGGAAAAGCCACTTATTGAAATCTGTAAAATGGAATCTTTTATTTTGAAGGTACAGTTTGAAGTGTAATCTGTGACTCCTTTTCTCCTCATGCAGGAGCTGCTTTCGGCAGGCTGGTAGGGGAGATCATGGCCACCCTGTTTCCTCATGGGATTGTGTTTGACGGCATCCTTTACCGCATCATCCCTGGAGGGTACGCAGTCATTGGTTAGTCTTCCTTTCCTCCTCTTAGCAACCTCCCCCCTCTCCTTAGTTTAATCACAGTTTTGTCAGTGTACATACACCTGCAACTTGTGTTCACCTCCCTCTGACCTCCAGTTCTGACTAGCTGTTGACAGGGCAAGACTAACCTGCTGGGGTAATTACCAAAGATGTGACAGTATATGATGTAATCAAGGCACAATACAACAATATTTAGCATATAACCATCAATCAATGTTGCATATTTTAAAAATCATATCACTGTAGCCTTACTGTCAAGCTGTCCATCCCTCCCTCCTCTCACCCCTTCCCTGTCCTCCTCTTCCTCCTCCTTAACTGTCAACCTCCTGCGCCCTCAGCTTGTCAGCAGTGGCCACGATGTCCTCTTCCTTCTCTTCTGTCACTTCTCCCGTCCTCGCTCTCCTTCTAACTTCTCCTCCTCTTCTCCTGTCAACCTCTCTGGCCCTCCAGTTGTCACTCGTTGTCAAGTCGTCCTCCCCACCTAATCTTCCTCATCTCCCTCCCCTCCTTTGTCATCCTCTCCTTCCTCTTCCTCCTCTCCGTCAGAGCATGTGGTCGCTTTGCTCTGACAGTTAAATGTCACCGTCGGTTCCCTCTGCTGTCCCCTCCCCAGCCACTGACCCAGAAACGTGGCCTTCCTTCACTCCCCATCTTGTTGCCCTACAAAGCCCATCCCTCCTCTCTCTACCTTGATCTTTCCTTCATTCCTTCCTTCCTACCTCATGTTTTTCCTGCCCTTCCTGTTTCTTCCTTTGTTTGATTCATCTTTTTATTCTTCCCGTTATCTTTCTCTCTTCAATGTTTTCCTGTGATCTTAGCTTGCTTCTGTCATGGTTTGCTATGGCAGACACCTTTTGTTAGTTTTGTTTGGACTTTTCGCACTTCCTGTTTTATTTTGTAATTGGTTTCCTTGTGTGTCTCAGTGTTTTGCTTCCTGTCTTGGTCCTGTTTTCGGTGTGGTGATTGTCTGCCCCGCCCTAATGTGTTTCACCTGTGTTCAATCACCCTTGCCTCCATTGTCTATATAGTCTTTGTGCTTCCCTTTGTCTGTGTCGGTTCGTCTGTTGATTTCTGGGTTTGTCCTCAGTCTGTTCAAGTCTGCTTTACCTTCGGTCTGTTCATGTTGCCTGTTCCTGTTTCTTGTTTAAGTTCCTGTGTTTCCCTGTGCTTGTTTTTTAAGTTCTTTTGTTAAATAAACCTTTTGCATCGTCTCCCAAGTGTTGGCTGCATTTGGGTCCTACTTACCACAAGACCCTGACAGCTTCCTGTCTTCCCATTAATCTGCTTTCTCTTCAGAACCTGCTCATGGAGTTTTTCTTTCCTGTTTCTCTCACTGTTTTTGCCTTTTACACTTAGCAACCCTTTCTCTGCCCTCCTCCCTCTTACCTTAATGTGTGATTCTCCTTTGTTTTATTTCTCTCTTTGATATTATTCATGTGCAGTCCCTCATTTATTTATCCTGCCCATTATTCTTTGACCACCTGCTCTTTTACCCTCTTCCTCACTTTTTTTTTATTATTCTCTCCCTGCCCATGTTTACATGTTAACTCCCTCTGTCCTGCCTCTTTTTCTTTCTCTCTGCTGCTTTCTCTTCTTTTCTTAATCCTCTCTCCCTCTACAATGATCTTTTCCCCTGTCCTCTCTCTTTGTTTACTCCCCATCCCTCACTGCTGTTTCCACCACCCGCTTTCCCTACCTCCCTCCCCTCATCATCCCATCCCATGTCTCTGACAGGAGCGGCAGCGTTGACTGGCGCGGTGACTCACACGGTGTCCACGGCGGTTATATGCTTTGAGCTGACAGGCCAGATCTCCCACATCCTGCCCATGATGGTGGCAGTAATCCTGGCCAACATGGTGGCCCAAGGCCTGCAGCCCTCCTTGTATGACTCCATCATCCAAGTCAAGAAGCTGCCATACTTGCCGGAGCTCGGCTTCGGACACATGAGGTGTGTGCTGATGTCACACACTAGATGTTTCCATGTTGGGGAATAACAAGGCTTGTATTTTAGGTCATGGCTTTCTTATATTGCTTTTGCATCAGTATAATGTTCTGTATGAAAACAACAAGCAAACAAAATTTCCCCTATGACCTTGCAACTGTGGGCAGACAAAAAATGAAGTCGGGTGGGGCAAGTGAGAGGATCAGGGAACCTTCCTTTAAAAGACTTTAAAGACAGAGGTGCTTAGTCAGTCTTAAAAGTTGAATTTTTGCTTCCAGTTAATGATTTTCTTCTAGAGTGCACTTTGAGGGCGTGCTTGTTTCTAAACATGAATTGGATGTATTTCTTAAACATAAGATAAGATAGTCCTTTAATAGTCCTGCAGTGGGGAAATTTGCAAACCTTGCAAACATGTGTAAACCAGTGTTAACAAGTATTTTCACTCCACTGCCCTGTTTGTGTGTCTGTCCCACAGCCAATACAACATCTTTGTTGGGGACATCATGGTGAGGAAGGTGAACTTTATATCGTCTGAGTCGACCTACAGAGAAGTCAAACTCCTGCTGGATTCCTCTTCACTCAAGTCAATCCCACTGGTCGACTCAAAAGGTAGAAGAGTTAACTGTGTTTTTAAATGTAACAGTTGCAATCCCAAAAAATGTAAAGAAAATGAGAAAGTTTTTCATTTTGCTCTCTCAAATCCAGATTGTACAGTTCCTATATCATTTACACACTAAGCTACACGAGTTTAATATCTAAAAGACACTACCTACTTAATGTTTTTGAAAATTCAATGAAACCAAGAAAATGAGCATGTTAGTTCAGCTATGAACAAGCTCTCTTTAGTCATCCAAGTCATTTTTCCTCCTACTTCCAGAGTCTATGATCCTTCTGGGCAGCGTCGACAGGTTGGAGCTTCTGGCTCTCTGTGATTGGTGGTTGTCACCAGAGAGGAGGCTCCTCATGCAGGTGAGGACCATACTATTTTCAGCTGGTGGTCAACGTTTTATTTAAGGCCTCCATGATATGTAGGAAAGTCCTTTGCAGCGATGGCTTTGTTTTGAATTATTGATGAATGACACTGATGTTGATTATTTTCTGTCCTTGTGTGAGATAACAGAGATCATAGTAACTGTTCTTCGTGTAACTCTGGCTCTTTGGAATATGGAATATTTTGATTTCTGTGGGCTTCATGAATGTGACGCCTTGGACCTGGTGGAAAGCCACTTGGTTTAATTTGGTGTTAACAAACGTTTTCTGTGAGCTGAAATGCTTTGGTATCATGAAGAGCAAGAACACATGCAGACAGTTAAAAGAAGAAATGTAAACACTCTTTTTTTTTTTTTAGTTATGACACCAGCTGGGAAAGTCAAACAGCCACATCTTTATTTCACTTAGAGTCTGAAAGGACAAACATAAGAACTGTGTAAAATTTGTTAATAGGAGTTCAAGCTGAGTTAGGTTGTGCAACTAAAAGTAAAGCACAGCTGTTAAACACAATGTCATAGTTTGTCATTTACACTGAATTCAGCTCTGATATTGTGACAACATCAGTCCATATTGACCTGTTTACCTGGATTTGGATTCAGGATCGCAGTCTGCAGGAACAGAACCAGTCTCAGAAACACAGCTGGGAGTCATTTGCCTTCGTAGATGAGGAGGAAGAGGAGGACGGAGAGAAGGTCAGACTCTAATTTGTAACCTCTGATATCAAACCATCAGCATTTTGTTTCCCTTTGAAGTGTACTGAACCTAAACAGTATATGGATGATAGCTTTATGTTTTTTCGTTGTTAACTGCCATCATTGTTGTTGTTGTTGTTGACTTTTCCATCTGCCACTACATTTTATTTGCCAAAAACACCACAGTTTGTTTTCATTTCAGTTTAAAACATTGTTATTTCATCTTTGAATTAAATGTCATGTCATTATCCAATAACTTTTAATATTTGTTTTCAAAGTGCTTTATTTATAACATTTACTTAGTTTAGTTAGTTTAGTTCTGGTTGTCGTCTGCAGGGCAGTCCAGTACAGGAGGAGAGGAACGGCCCCCTGCCTCCTGCAAAACCCCAGGAGCCTTCGTCAAACCACACTGCTCCTGTTCCTGGTGAGCTGAGAGGACTACACATTTCTGAGTACATTTTTAGTTTTACTTAACATTCCTACATTATCTCTAAAATATCTATAATGTTCTTGCTGTGATTATCAAAGGATAAAGACTTGACTTGCTCCAGTTTACTGCTTGTTTACCCTCAAATTAAGTTTCTGTTGGTGCCACCCTGACGTCCACTTTAATGTAGAAACAAATCAAACTGTGGAGGACAATCACAGTTTTTGATCTCTCCTCCTTAGCTCCGTTACACTTGGAGAGTTGTGTGGCATGCAGTCGAGGCTGGGGAACAAAAGCCTTATGGGGCTTGTCACAGTAATATTGATTCCTTCAGACAAGTTTTGCTCACTAGGATGATGTAATAGGATTTATTTTTTGCTATGTCTCCCCTACACAGAAAAAAAATGTCAACTGTTATGACTAAGCATTTAGTCAGAGCCCAGACGGTGCATGGAGCTCACTAGGTTCTCGTATGTGTTAAATACATCAGAGCCCAGAGGACACAAGCACATCTCGTTGGTGCTTAAGAAGTATGAAATGATGTTATACAACCTGTAGAAGAACGTACACTGGTCCAACACACTTTTAGCTGTGGAATGAGCCATATTTATATTTGTAAATATGTCACATAGGTGAGTTTAATGTTCCCTGTGGAGTTTTCGACTGTTGGAGCTATTGAGCAACACTCATTAGTCACTTTGTTGAATCTAGGACTCAAGGATGAACTGATTGGATTTTGATTGTCAAAGGTCAAGGTCATGGTGCCCTCACAAAATACGTCTTTGTTCAGTTCACAATAAAGTGATCCTATCAATCTCCATTCTTTGGGGCCATATGTGTGAATGGGGTGTATGAAGAGGAGTGTAAACAGGGATAGTAATGCAAAATGCAAAATATTCAAAAATAAGAATATGGATTAAACACCCTCTTTCACTTTCGCACTCTTTACCAAATCGACTTGAGCATGTTTGTTTATACACAGATGTTAAACCACTGGAATGAATAACTGCAACTAACAGGAGTGAGGGACGGTTTGGCAGCATGTTCACTGCAAGTGACCAGCTGGTGTGTGTGTGCGTGCGTGCGTGCGTGCGTGTGTGTGTGTGTGTGTGTGTGTGTGTGTGTCTGTCTGTCTGTCAGTAGCCTATCACACACAACAACAGTCAATCTCCCAGTGAAATGGTATCCAGGCAACAACAATAAGGAGTTGCTGGGGTTGCAGCAGTCTCTCTAAAACCTCCATTTGCAGTTTGGTTATTCGCTCCAAAGGCTTTAGGTTTGTATAATTTATTGACCTTCAGCCACTGTGTCTCCCTCTTTACCTCTCTCTCTCCCACACAGACAAAGGTCCTCTGCAGTCTGTGAGGAAAACACTCAGGAATCTCTTCACCCCTAAGAACAGACAGACGGAAGGACAGTCACAGGTGTGTGTGTGTTTGTCTATACAAGAACTGCAGTAAGTGTGCATTAGCCCACTCTGTGTGTCATGTTAGTAATCTTACATCTTGTGTGTGTGTCGACATTTCTTTGTGTTTTGTGTCTTTTTGAACCTCTGTGCCCTTTCCCTCTGCTCTCTAACTATTTAGAGATGTTGGCAGTGTACTCAGTAGCCAAGAAGTTTCCCCTTGTGTTATGAACCATTGAAATGCAAATAATACCTCGTCATTTTTGGCGATGCCAATCCCAAAACCCTGCACTTACACTGGCACTGCTGGGATATAAATATTTATTCATTATTTTATTTATTTTTTACAGGGTGAATTTTTCATTATGGGGTCTGCTTTCTATTCAGGCAAATACACACTTATCTGATTGACAGAGGCACATGAATACACAACTGCTCCCCGTCCTCAGACAAACTCCCCGAAGTCGAGCATCTTTCTTTCAACCTTGTCTCATATGGAAATGGGGGAAGCCAGAGACTGGAGGTAGAGTTATTATTCTGCTTGGCAGTGAGCCTGGCTCACAGGGAAAGCAATACATGTCATCTGTTTATACAAGCAGGAATGGAAACAGCACTGGAAATAAGCATATGCTTGTAAGCTTGCAAGATTAGAATTTGATTTCTGTCGTGCCCACCACTGCGGTTTGTGAATTACCAGTCTGATTCTCTATTATGTTTTTGGACTCAATCCTATTCTTGCAATGGGGGGATTGTTTTTACAACAGCGAGCCACAGTTCTACAGCCTTGAATATCAAATAGACGCACAGTGGGGAAATTGCCACCAGCAATCAGGCCAAACCGCGGCTGAAATCTGGCTGTGAATCAGGTGTTTGTCTACTTAACAGCCGCTGATGGCAGGTAACCAAACACTGACCTTTAGAATATTATCTGGCTGGTATAACAGTGTCAGCATCTTGTTCATTCTTACATTCGTCTAACTGCTGTGAAAAACCACAAAAAAAAACTACACAGAATGCGAAGATGCAATAGATGATTTGTGCAGGTGAGAAAAACAAATAACAAGAAGTCTTTAAAAAATACCTTGACAACAAAGCTATCCCCGTCCTGCCATGGACACAGAAACCTCACAACTGTTGCACTCTGTTAGTAAGTTGCCAGTATTTTTGTTGCTTCAAGGACAGAAGCAACCAACCTGTCCAGACAGCGAGTGAGTGAATGAATGAATGAAGGAGGCCATGCTTCACAAAACAGGTCACAGCGGATGTTGGCCTGGATTTCACTTACTCCATCCAGCTCACTCACAGAGCTGCTGGAGCTGCTGTGGAAGTGATGAAAGATGAACAGAAGAAACTGGACGACAGCAACCTGATTACAAAACTAGTGTCACTACGAAAGAGACACTTTGATATATTTCTAGATTGAATATTTGTATTTTTTAAGATTACTTATAGATGAATCACTTGTTGTATTTGCTTGTAATATTCAAATGATATTGTTATTTACATTATCCTGTACAGATGGCTCCCTGCATGTAGGATTCAGAGAAAGTTTCCCAGACTTAGAGGTGACATCCAGCTCTGGATGAGAGGGACAGAGGTGACAGAGGTGGTTTTTATAAAATCATTCACACACATGTCTCATCTCTCGTCTGTCTCTAGGAGCCCTGTCCTCCGCCCCTGTCCGACACAATGACACCAGAAGAGGTATGGTAATGATGGAGGGATGATGGATTTGAATGGTTTTACAGAAATGTCTACTTCATTATTTATAACATGGTGATGAAATACTTGCACGTCTGTGTTGAGTCACCAAACCTTGAGTCCACATTGAGTCTCAGGTGCCCTGGGCACATGTCAAGGTAACCAAGTTAGATCTACTTTCTGCCTAAGAAAAAAATCCTCATAAAATGTTGGGTCACACCACAATCAGAATTCCATTTACGTCTGATATATCTGCATAACTAGACATACGTTTGTGTGACATGACCCTTAAAAACTAGACCTGTATTTATTCCAACTGTTAAAAGTAAAATTTCGAACTTAAGTTAAAATCCTTCACGTTCACTCTTCAAGCTTGAGAACAAAATATATTTATCAAACTTCTTTTGACTTACACAGAGCTGAGCACGCCTCTGTAATAACAATAGTTGCTGAAGCCACATTATTAAGAACATAGTGTTTGTCTGTTATTTTCATTTGAACATTTGATGAGTTATTGATGTTAAACCACTTTTTCTATTTTTTTTCGACATTCATCAGCTACAAACAAACAAACAAGAATAAATCTGGTTCTGATTTTATTTGCAATCACTCTCTAGGTATCTTCATCGTCTGCAGGTGTGGTACTAAATATTTTTTTTCCATTTCAGACAGTTTCCTATTATTTCATCCCATGCATAGATTTATAGATTATCAATATATTAAACTCTTGTTAATTTGCAATGCTAAATATTCCAAGAGCTTTTTAATGTTTCACACAAATAAAAGTGACCTTTAGGGGGGAAAAAATTATATTTCTATATGCAAATGTGCAATATTACAGAAGTAGGGTCAGTTCATATCTCTGATTGGTCCTGATTTATCATGATTACTGGAGAGTTGCTCTTAAAAGTGACTTTTGGACTTTGCTGTAAGTAGGAGTCACTTGTTGAAGTCACATGTTTCAGTGAAGAGCTTTTTTACTCTTTAGTTGATCCTTTAGAACATTTGTGAGTGTTATTCTTAAATTTAAAGAAATCAGTTGTGTTAAATTCAGAAATGTCATAACCTCACCTGTTTCTCTCACCAGTCTGAACTAACATGTCTTTAGAAATACATTTGAAGAGTGACATTTACAGAATTTCAGCCATTTCAAGCACATTTCAGTTTACGGTGTGACCTATTTAGTTTTGAGTGGATGTGTATCTACCAACACTTTATCATATGAACACGTTTGACTTCTCGCCGTTTTTGTTTTTCTTTTTGACATGATTGGAACTGCCAAGTGAAACATAGAAACAAAACTGAAAACAGTCCCAGATGAATGCTTTAAGCTTTACTTACAATGGAGTCAAAGCTGTCAGAGCTCAGTGTTGGCATTCAAATCCATGCCACATGTAGGTCACAGATGTTTGAGATGTGTGTCACATTTTAGGGGAAGATTCAGAACTGGGGCACTTTTCAAACTGCAAAGTGACACTGAATTTTAAATGAGACATCTTTCTTGTTAAGAGCTCCAAAACAATATTGTGCCTCCAGTCGTGTTCTGTCTGCTGCCGTCCCTTTACTCTTCCTGGCACCTTACCAAAACGCCCCATAACCTCTCCCTGTAAATCCTACAAGACTGCTGCCCCTGTCAGCACAGGCTGAGGCTCACAGGTAAAATCCATAGAGAGGCTAAAAGGTGTCAGACATCCTAAATCTCAGAGGGGAGGCCGCAGACATGCAAGGACGCAACAACACATGGATTCAAGGTTTCTCACAGCTGTAAAGCTCTCCTCAGTGGAAGCTAACTACCATCTATCACCTGCAGCCACACACTGACTGTACAAACACTCACACCTTCAGTTTGATCCAAACATACTTCACAGCGTATTGATTATTTATGTAACTGTAAAATCTGTTGCCTGATATATATTTAATCACTTGCTATATGTATATGACTCATGAAACCCTCTGGCTCAACTCGGGAAGCGACTCTGAGCTAAAGCCAGTCCATTCACCTCTGTAACCTTGCTTCTTATTTGCTGCTGCAGATCAAAGCGTGGGAAGAGGCAGAGATGGACAAGCCGATGGAAATCGATGAGATACGAGTGGACCCTTCCCCTTTCCAGCTGGTTGAGAGAACATCGTTACACAAGGTAAGTGCAGAGAGACAAAGATAAACAGGCGTCACAGAGGTCGACAGATAAATCCCAGTGCAACACTTTGCTTCCTTACTGTAATTTATATTCTGTGAAGGAAGCATTTCCAGGCAAGACAAGGGCAAGGGTTCATTCTAAAATGCAAACTACTTAGAGCCAAGCCAAGTTTATTTGTATTTGTAAATCAGCCAGGTAGAGAAAGGCAGTTTCATTTGATGGTAAAAAACTGGTTTTATTGGTCAACAATTTAAAGATACCCTGTTCAGCTTTCCTGGAAATAAACAGACTTTTGTTTACATTCAGTGGTTATCACTGAACCATGTTGCATGCACCCCTGAGGCCTCACATATGAACTGAATGGATTTCTTTGGACCTCGTATTGTTTACATTCATGTGTTTTTGCAACTAGTTTGCTGGCACACTGTTTTTGCCTTAGGTTTACCAGCACCAACTGCTGATATGTGGAATAGTCTGAAACCCTCAGCAGTTGTGTGTGTGTGTGTGTGTACATCCTCGTGCACATGCTCAAGATTCAAGTAAAGAAAATAAAAAAAACATTGCTCAATAGTGCTACCAATTGTCAAAAATCCCACTGGGTACTTTTAAACTAGCAATCTCAAAGATCTCCATTTTGTTATCTTTGGCCATATGTGGTAAATGCAGATTTGTTTTTGAACCACACTTGTGTGTTCCCCCACACAAACTTTGTGTTAGTGACTAATGTTCCTTTTGTTTTTGCAGGTGAGTCATACCAGACACCCAGCTCATAAAACTGTAAAATACAAAGAGTTCTATATAATTTCATCAGTGGGTCATGGGCTCAGTCACCATTGTGTTACCTCATTCGGTGATAGAAAGTGACTTAAAAGGCACTTATTTAAATCAGATTCTTTGAGATTGCAACTTTAATGTGATTGAAGTCATTATAATGAACATTATAGTATCCAGAGATTGGAATTCTTTCAATACAGAAATAGATTTGTTCATTCGGTGGTAAAGCTGTTTGTCAAATTGGAAATTTCTCAACAAGTGGAAAATGTACTTTTTTCCATTTTTTTTTTTATTGACCTGAAGGTCGACGTAATCTCTCTGGGCATGTGCAACGGCCATATTATCACTTTAATGAATTAACCACTGAAATGAGTATTGATTGATGTTTTAGTGTATGAAATGGTCACTTCATTAGTCCATGTTGGGACCTGATGTGCACACCAGACATCTCTTTAATCAGTGGGCATTTGTTGGGAACCACTTTCTTTAAGTGAAAGCTCAACATTTGTTTGAAGACTTTGAAGGTCCCATTTTTTACAGTTTCTTATTTGAAGTGTGGATCCATAAGAAGATATATTTGTGATATTAAGAACCAAAAACCATCTCAGTGTAGTTTTACATCTCCTCTCTCAGGCTTCTCTCTGGAGCTCTAGTAACAACAGGTCGGTGAGCCAATCAGAAGAGAGGAGGCTCTGAGCCTCTCTTCTATTTGGCTAAAAAATATAGCAGATTGCAGGTAAACACTCAGAGAAACCAAATCCTGCAAGGTTGACTGCTTTGGTGTGACATCACAAAGTTAAGTCCTGACAGCTCATTTTAAGGCTCAGTTTCTGAATACAGGCTGTGTGCATTTCTCTGTGGACTGAGCACTTTGATACTTTGACAGTATTAATATAGAACCTAAACCTGCTTTATGGTCGAAAAACACATGGAAATCTACCTTTATGCTAGGGACCTTTGAAGATTTTGTAGAACTTGTACACATCAAAACCTGTTGCGCTGTCACCAGCCGGACTCCTGTCCTGTGAAAAAAGAAGTTCCTAGGAGCATAAAGTTACTGCTCAAATACCCAAAGACTCAGGCTCATCTGCTTTCAAGTTTCATGCACAGTAACATCACCTTTATATGAGGCTGAACCAATTCATTCTTATTCATCCAAAAAATCCCCATCACCATTTATTGCAAATTACTTCATTTAAAAGGGTATATCTCAAGTGAACATAAAAATAGTCTCAGATACTGAGAAATATTGTCAATTTCTTCCATTTTCATTCAGATTGATTTTTCATTACTTCATAAATTGCATGAAATTACTTGGATGGATGGCCTGCAGTTGATTTTAATACAAAGTGTAAACTCACCGTGGACGAGAGTTGATGTTTTTTTTCGTCACAGGTATTATACAAGTAGAGAGGTATATAAATGGAGTTCAGCACCTCAAGCTGTCGTCAGGTCTTTTGTTGATGTTCCCACATTGGGCTCTTTAAGTTGTTTACTTCTGTAACATCTCATTCAGCAGGGGATGTGGATAACCTTGACAGAGGGGTAATGGCACATGAAAAACACTCTGTGGAGACTGTGATTTATTCTCACAGTGTCGTCTGACTAAATGGAGACAGACCCAGCAAGGCTTCATTTTGTTTGACTGAGAACAGAATCTTATTTACTGTAGTCAGTGGGCGGAGGGGTTGTTAGGTCAAAACCCAAACGTTTATGTGTGGGAGTCGTCCCCTGTTGATTGTAGATGAAGAAAGTTTGTACAAACACGGAGAGGTGCCTTGCTCAAGGACACCTTAACAGCAGTTGGTCAGGGAGGGGGAATTGTTCAGGCTTGTTCATGTTTTATTTCATTTTCATAGTGTGAGGCACGACGATTAACGCTCTGGTAATTTGTGTTTATTGAGCACAAAAAGCTGCACTTTCTAGATGTGGTATATTCCACGTAAATCATAAATGTCTTTACTCATTAACTTACCCAAATGAAAAACCATCCTTCTTCTCTAACTTCTAGTCCACTGCTGCCATCCAGCTGTTCAGCTGTGATGATGAAAATGTGGTATTTTTAAGATGGAAGTTCTGATGTTGCATTTTCAGCAGGAGCTCAAAAAATATTTGTTATTGCTCATGTAAAATGTTGAAGTGTCAGAAAGGTTACAGTCTTACATTGTAGCTTTTGGCTACACACAAATAGCTTATTTACTGAAAAGTGATCTGCAACAGTTTTTGATAATTAAGCTACTAAAATATAACAGGTGTTTTCTCAGTTCTTTGTTATGATGAACTGAATAACTTGGGCTTTCTACTGTTTGAATAAAATGTCAGATTTTTTGTGATAAATGACTAATCAAGAAAATACATGGCAGATTATTGTTAATGAATATAATTACTATCCATAAATACAAAAAATAAGGAACTGAGAAGAAGAATTATTAGCTCTAGTCCTAAATTTCGGTAGCGAGTCATCCAATCTGATTCTGATTGTTATAACATATATATGTAACATATATAATTTGTAGTTTTTGAGTAAAATTATAACCACATCAGATCAGACTGCAGATACAGTCTTGTCCATAAATACATGTCAATAAATATAAGAGACCATATTCTTGTTTTCATTTTTTTTTTTTTTTTTTACAGTTTCTTAAACAATGTTTGTTTTACACATTAAATTCATTCAAGTTTGTTCCAAAATTCCAGCCTTCTAACAGAAATACATCTGTTTTTCAAATTTGTTCTAGTTCTTATTTTGTTGAACATAAAAATTCCCTTTAAGATAATAACAACTGTCTCTCATTTAAACTATGTTTTTTACCTTCTTTGGTCTCATTTATTGTGAGCTTCAGATAATATCTGAGCAGTTTGATAGTCTACAAGGACATCTGTTTATAATTCTTATAGCTCTGTTCTGTAGCAGGAAGATTTGATTTGTATGAATTTTAAATGCACTTCTCCAAAGCTCTACACAACAGGTGATGAGAATAGCACAGAATAGACAGTGCAGTCTCAGGTAGCAGGTCCTTTGCTTTATACAGAAGTACAATTGATTTTTATTTCACATAATTTTCCAGCTTGTGATCAATAATGACACCCAAAAATTTCATTTAATTTACTCTTTCCATTTCTATTTTACCTCCCTGTGACACACTTTTCTTGACACATGTGAAGGTGATCCAGGATTTGCAGATGTCTGCAGGATACTGAAGCGTGTAAACACCTTGCACCGTTATTGTTATTATTTTTTTCCTCATCAGTGTGATTTCATTCTCATGGTAATATCCAGAATATTCTGCTTATTCATGTGCAAAAGGGGCCTCGTGATTGAGGTGTGCTGGTGCATACAAAGAGCTCATCCAAAGTGACCTCAGCCGAATATGAACAGAATACTTGGTGCATGGAAACACACTCAAGGACTTGTTCTCTCTGTGGTTCACCTGGAGCCAGTTTGCTTTCATCTCTCTGTCTGTGTGACACTGCGTCTAGACAGAGAAGCTCTAAGCCTGTAAATCGTCTGAAGCCGCAGACAGATGAAAAAAAGTTTTTTTAAAAAAGGCAGGTAAAAAAAAAAAGAGAAAAAAGGCAGGACTTTGTCATAATTTGCCGCGTGACCTTTTTCACTCTGTCTCCACAGACTCACACCTTATTCTCCCTGCTGGGGCTAAGTCACGCTTATGTGACCAGTATTGGCAAACTGGTGGGGGTGGTGGCACTGAAAGAGGTAAGAATCTTTTCCTTTTTTCCAATCTCAAACTCTCTAATGAAGGTCACCTGTAACCAAAAGCAGAGCAGTACATTTTTTCCCAAAATTACATTCCCATTGATCTGAGGCCAAAAAAAAGCCTTTTTCCTTTTTTAATATACTCGACTTTCAGAGGTATTTCCTCGTCCATCTTGACTTTGGAGGAAAGAAAAAAATCCAGTTTTTGCTCCTGATTTGCTTTTTGAATTATGTATGAGTGTTTTGGTAACGTAATCAATATCCTGTGTATGTTTCTTTAATTTACTTTATTCCTTCTGTCTTTACCCGTGTCTGCCTCCTCCTCTTGTGTCACTTACTTCATCCCTAAACCTTGTTTCCTTCTCTTTTCTACCTTGTGTTATCTATCCCTTCATCCCATCCCTCTATTTTCATGAAAACCAAATTGTTCTCCATCGCTTTTTATCCATTTCTTTCTTCCCTTTCTCACACTTCACTTTTTCCTCCACCCTTCCTCCTCCTTCCCCTCCAGCTCCAGAAAGCCATCGAGGGCTCCACCCGCTCCGGCGTCCGACTTCGTCCTCCTCTGGCCAGCTTTCGTGACATCAGCAACCACAAACCTCCACCTTCTTCTCCCGCTGCTCCTTCCTCTCCGACCTCCCCCTCCCCTCCCTCAGCTTCAGCTGCTTCCCTGCCCACCTCCTCTTCTCCGCTTGACCACCACCATCACCATCACCACCACCACCATCACCACCATCCTCATGTGAATGAGACGGAGGTGTGGATTGAGGGCTTGACAAGGGAGGTGGAGGAGAGCAGCAGCACCACCAGCAGCAGTAGTAGCAGTACAGGAGATGATGGTGACAGCAGTACGGGGGCCTGCAGCTCAGCCAGTAGGAGTTGCAGTTACAACAGCAACCTTAACCTCCCTCCCTCCTCCACTCCTCCCCCTGTCCCTTCTTCCTCCACTGCTCCTCCTTCTCCTCCCTCCCCCTCCATCCCTCTCTCCACCCTAAGGCCCCTACAGGAACTCCTTGATGGGGGTGAAGACAGCGACGATGAGCCAATGGTTTAGACTAGACGAGTGTTTTTTATAATGAAAAACTTTTTTAATGGTGTGAGTTTTTCCTTCTGTTCTTAATTTGTTGCTCTGGTCTTTGGACATTTTACCTCGTTATCCCACCATTACTGATTCTGTCTGCTCCTGTCACAGACCTTTTCTTCGCTCTGTCTGCCCCGACCTCTCTGTCGTTCCTTAATGAGCTCTGTATGTGTACATTTTTTTGATACATGTCGTGCAACACTTTCTCCTCATTTTCTCTTTCTCATTGTTTTTCACACGTACAGTCTCAAGGGTTCAATCAATATGGGTTAAACTCTTCTTAATCTTTGCCAAAGAATTTACTGTTTACTCCAGGATTATTTTCTTGTCAGGTCGTAATGGCAGCCCAAACAGCTTTAAGACAATAATAGCCTTACCACTGAAACCTGAAACCAAATCATCTCATTGTTAGTGGCTCAAGTCTCACTGAATGTAGGCTGTGGGTATAAACCTGCCATTGGGCACCTATTGCAGAGCGAGGTCGTTGTTGATAAAACCAAATCTTGCTGAAAATTGTTTTGATGAAGATTTGGATCGTGCAATTACACAGTAGTGCTGTTTTTCTTTTGTATTTCTTTATTTATAATAATAATAATAATAATTATATGATATAATAATAGTACTGGAAGTACGCAGCAACTGAACAGCATGGCTAAGCACCCTTTCCTTCTCAAAAAACATTTTCTTTTTTTCCTTTTTTTAATTGACAATATGAATCCAATAAAATTTCCCATTACAATTTTTACAATCTGAAAAAGAGATGTATATTAACCAAGGTGTGCATTAGCATGTTTGGAGAGGGGAATCAGCCGTTTTAATGTTCACTATGTGCAAATGTTTCCCCAAAACAAGTTCCCCGCCCAAGATGATTGTGATTGGTCAACAGAAATGCAAACAAGCTATAGTGTTTTTCCCCAATAGCTGAATGATAATGGATGCAGTCAGACTATTCTCCAGTCCAGACACCACTGTGCAGGTCTCTTTAGTCTTAGGATATATATCGCTCATCTTAAATCACAAAGAGCTCAATTAAAAACTTTACTGAGGAATACATGTATAATATAAGAATATAGTTTGCATTGTTCTTATTTGGATTTAGATTGATTGGACCCATCTCATGGTGTTTTCCAGCACAACATATGTTACGTCTTTTGTGTTGTTATTAAAATTATATGCTGTGCTGAAGAGTAACACAAACCTGAGCAGCCCAAACTAAAAGTGAACCCAGTGAATCCCCGCACAGTACTTCTGCATTACCTGATCGTTTATGTGTCTTTAAAAAAAGGTTTTTATCGGATGAGAGCAGGAGTTATTGATTTTCTTTTTTTTTTTTAACTGGCAACAGACCATCTGGATAGCAGTAGACTAATGGAGCTGCTCAGTCCACTGTGGAAGATTGGCCAAAGCCCCAAAACGACCTCCAAATTGTGTGCTGACCTTGTGGATGCAGCCTCAGAGCTCATCTCATCACGGTTAAGTTGATAGATGGTGGAGCTAAAGGCGGCTGACGACAGCCAAACCCCACTGCAGAGATCCTGGAGTTTTTTTTTTTTCTTTCATTTTCCCTGACAACAAGGATGCCTCCCAGATTCAACAAAAAATCACTCATGAGTATGTTAGATAATTTACACTTATGTTGCACAAAGAAATGCAACAAGTACACAACAACAGAAGCTTTTCTTTCCAGAATGTTACATCTATCATCCTGGAATGGGATTCTTCAGTGTTAGTGTCTGTAATGTCTTAACTTTTACCTAACCTAACTTATAGTGGATGTCCTGTTTATTGTTTTTTTTTTCTTAAAAATCTACAAAATTAATGACTGGAAATATTCAACCCTCTTAAAGTCACTGCTGATGATACTGTACGTCTTCATGTTTAATCTTCTACCTTAATAACTGCATTTATACATTGTTGAACTTGTTCTTTTTGTGGTGCACTCTTCCTTTTTCCTTTATCACTCCATCTTCTCTTACACTCTTATCTCCTCTTCATCTTCTGGACTCAGTTTCTCAGGTGCTGCCTTAAAAGTCTTTAAACCTGCGGATTTATCAAAAAGCTTTTTCTCCGTCTGTGTGAATTAAAATGTGTGTCTTTTCTTAAGGGGGGGTGGGGGGGGGTCTGTACTGGACTAAGTGCTGATTACCTTTGTCTGTCTGTGGTTGTGGTTCATGTATTTATTTATTTATCTTTTAGTAGACTCAAATGTTATCTCAAAATTTATAAAACTGTGAACAGTGTAGTTAAATAAAGTTTTATTAAGTGAAATGCTTTAATTGTTCGCCCTCATGTGTTGTGAATTTGACCTTTATCCAGGTCAGGCTGATTGTAGAGGAAGACCAGGACAGGGGAAAGGCAGCACATTTTAAGACAGACAGAAAGAAAAGTGTCTCTTTTGCTCAACCTCCTGGACCAAGAACTGAACTCAGTCAAGGTAGGGTAGAAATATTGATTTTTGCATTAGAAGACACAGGATTTTTCCACAGATATAAGAATAACACTATACTACTACACTAAGCATTTTCTTCATTTTCCTCTATATATTTTATATTTCACCTTAATTTTTAGATATGAATTTAACCTGAAGTCTCAGGTATACAAATGTTATTTCTGTGGTGTCAGAACTGCTCACATAACATTAAAGGTCCCATATTTTTCACTTTTCGAGTGTTTTAAGTTTTATTGTCCATAAGAAGATATATTGTTTTAAGAACCAAAAACCATCTCAATGTAGTTTTACATCTCCTCTCTCAGGCTTCTCTCTGGAGCTCTAGTAACAACAGATCAGTGAGCCAATCAGAAGAGAGGAAGCTCTGAGCATCCCTTCTGATTGGCTGATGGTTTTCTGAGTGATCAAATAAAAATATAGCAGATTTCAGGTAAACACTCAGAGAAACCAAATCCTGCAGGGTTGGATGGTGGGTTCAGGTGGGCAGGGCTTGGTGCATGGCTAAAAGCGATGACTGCTTTGTTGTGACATCACAAAGTTACACAAGTCCTGACACAGAATAACAATGAATTACAAAATACAAAAAAATTTATCCTCAAAACACATTCTGTTCACTTTCTTTGTAACCATTAAATTTACAAAAAAATTAATTGTTTGAAGTTATGCATCCAAAGCCATCTTGATTGCTTGTCATCTTAAATTTACCTTAAATTTAACAAGGTGACAGGTTTCATATCCACCTGTGGTTTCATACCTTAATTGCTTTTTATCTCATTTTATTTTTTTAAAGAGTAGGTGTAGGTATTTATTCAGCGTTGCTTTGCAGGAATTTTCAAAATGATGGTTATCTCATTTTGTGAGACTCTATGATGTGGTTGGCACAGACTCAGCAGAGCAGATTTAATGTGACTGAACACTATTGTAATTATTCATTATTACTGACATCTCAGTCATTTGAATCTGACAGAGACACCATAGTTAGTTTCACTTGTGCTCAAAAAGATTAATTTTTTTTTTTTTTTTTTTGGCATCCCTCATTTTGTACAACCAGGTGTTGCTTATTTTAAACTTCGGCTCCTCAGGTGGGATCTGTGTGTGTCTTGTGTGCTCAGACAGTCGATTTACAGGATGAGATCTCTGAGCAACAAGAGGACAAATAGAGGACAGATGATTATCGCAGCGATCAGGGGCATCAAGGTCTTGATCAGTGGAGTGTGAGAGTGAATTGTCCCCTCCTGCAGCTGAAGACTTTTAGAGGAGAGGATGTTAAATTAATGTCACAGTAAAGCTTGATTCCTTTTTAATGTGTCTACAGGTTTGATCGGTTTGTGCCTTCCTGTTGTCATCGCTGGTCTTTCTTTCTCTACGAGTTGAAGGAGCATTAACACAAACACACACAGTTAAACACTGACTCACACACAAAAGCCTCAATAAGAACTCAAAAGGATAATAGCACTTAAATGGACGAGGGCACTTCTCTGCCTCCAGACAGTGATGAAGTCTTTATGTGGCCCAGTGTAATGAATGGGGCAGTTGTAGTGATCAGTTAAAGTGTTTCAGTGGAGTTAATGACTACAAGAACTATTGGAGCTCTGTGAAGAAAACCTCTCACCTTCACACTGCAGCTTCAGGACCTGTTTTTTTTTTACTGTTTGACTAAAGACTTGGTTAGAAAAGGATAATATAAAGGGGAGTTAAGCCGATATATGCAGTGGTTGTGATGGTTGGGGGCTGGGCAGGGAGAGCATTATCTCAGCAGACATATGTGTGTGTGCTCTTATAAATTTTATCTGTGTGACCTTCAGGGCAAGGATATTTTTTGCCTGGCCCTCGCCTCTTAAAAAGGCTGTTTTATATACCTCCACACCAGCAACAGCCAAAGATGGAGGAATTATGTTTTCAGGTTGTTGGTCTGTCCCATTCTCAGGAACACCTTGAGGGAATTTCTTCAGATTTGGCACAAAGGTTCACTCGGACTCAAAGATGAACTGATTAGACAGAACAACACCAAGAAGAGTCTGTTTCCCAGAATATATATATTTTACACACAAATAAAGCTACATTCATACAAACATACATACACACATACTATACATACATACAGTCTTACATTCATACAAATACATATAAGTTTATTGGATTTTTTCTTTTATTATAAAAAGCAATTTGATATATTATTACTTTGTATACTGTGTTACACTGTTAGGGCTAGGTCACTGTTAAAAAGCATGCACTTTCTTTTGGTTGTGTCCAGATCACGTGTTTGCAAATAACTCCAAGTGCGCGCCACATGCTATGAGTATCAGATCGGACCGGGTCCACAGCATCAGAACCGCTCACTTAGGGCTCAGGCAAGCTGTCAATCAAACCAGAACTCATTTGCTGCTTCTGAGCGGTTTCACACGTACTTTTGGTGCACTCAGAGTTATTTGCAAATACTGTTTGACCCAAGTCTGGCTGTGTCCATGTTTGTTGTATTGCACTGAATTTTTTAACTAGGCCTTTTCTTCTTCTTGTCCTACCTTCTTTTTTTATTTTGTTTTATTTTTTTTTTTGAGAATTTCACATCCATCTGTTTGCCCACTGTTCGGCTTTCAGTCCCGGTTCTTTGATCCCCTTGGTCCAAACTTTTCGTTAATCCATCTCATCCTCACGCAGATTGTTTCAGCAGTCACTGAATTCAAGTCTGTCATCTGCCTCAAAGTTTCATTAGTTCATTGTCACATACATAATATTCCTCATTTCCTGTGGTAACTTATGGGGCTTCTTGGCATATAGTTTGTGTACATTACATCCCATGATTCCATCTGAAAAGTCTTCTCCTGTTGCCTCTCACTCAAAGTGGGTAAATAGTTGGGAAGGGGGAAGGGGTTGGGATAATAGCTTGATTGATTATTGGAGTATTTATTTCCTGTTTTGGTCAGTCTGTTTGTGACCATATGATTCAGTTGGTCGCGACAACAACAATGGATCCGTCCTCCGCTTCTTCGTCCTTCTCCTCCAGTGATTGGACGACGCAGGGTGTGACGTCGAAGGGTATCCTCTCCACAATGGATTCGGTGGTCTGTGCTGGCAGTCCTGGGCTTGAACCTCTGGTCGAGGGGGCCTCCTCCCTCAGCGGGGACGGGGTCAAAGAGCACGGCTCTGGCTCCAAGGTAAATGTTACCTCTTCTACCTGTTGAGACAGGAAATTAAGCGGTAAAAAAAGCGATTAAGGTAGTTTGGGATTCTACAACAGGTAAGTAAGGCTTTTTATTAGGCCATGTTGTTCTCATTTATATCTGACTTTGTTGTTTTTTTTTTTAGATTGATCACCTTCATTTTAATCCAATCTTATAGATGCATCAGTGTTTGAAACACATGCAGCAAAAACCAAAACCAAGCGGCTCCAAAGAAGACTTGGTTTTTGATGTTTGAACAAGGAGTTCATAGAGGATACTTGCCTTCGTCAGCTCCTCTTCTTCATCTTCATGCTGCTCAGGGATGCCTTCAGACTCGGGCTCTGGCTCCTCCCCGACTGTCTCCACCACTCCTCCGACCATGTCAGCCATCTGTCCACTCAGCTGCCCAGCGATCTCCACCTGCAACCATTTAAGTTTATGGATTTGATGCTTGTTGTTTTCTGTTGCACTGCCTTTGGATGGAAAGTGATTCAAAAGGTTACTGGCATTTTAACATGTATTTAATCACCGACTGACATCAGTTCTTCAACTCCAGTATATCCTAGTAAGAGATACCAGAAAGAAAAAACAACAAATATAAGGAGAGAAGATGGACAAGCAGGTTTCCTGTGCTGAAGTTAGCGTGGTCTCCCTGTGTAGAGAGAAAAGGTACAGTCACAGATTTGGAATCCAAATGCCTGGAGTTGTAAACTTGTGGACTTTACAGCATGCTACTCTGAAGACCAGGCAGATTTAAAGAGATCCGTTGTCAGAATTCATCAGATCCGCTACAGGCTATCATGCAGACTTTTGGCAGTGCCATGCAGACTTCCAGCCTGTCTCCTACCTTGCCGAATTCCCTGGCAGTTTTTCCCCATCATTCACTGCACTATAGATGTGTGCTAAATATCCCTGCTGATATAAACAAAGCCAGACCCAGAAGACAGAAAATGACAGATATCAATGTCAAGAAAGAAAAACAACAAAATAGCTACACTGAACTCTTTTGCCTGATAGATGGGATTGAACAACATAAACCTGAGCTTCCTACAATAGCAAAGAGCATTCATGCATAATGAGACATTCTGTCATGGTCATGATGACTGTGTTGTTTCACTCATTCTACAACAATGACTAAAGAGAGATGCCTGTCCTGTTTGCCTCTGACTAGTCACGTAGCCCTGTGCCCTTGCAAACTCTCATAGCTCCTCTGTCAGAACACATTAAACCATCATCTCGTCCACAAAGGCTGTAATCCGACTATTTGGATTCAGCAGGCGAGTGCCTACCTGGTGCGCCTCGACCTGCGCAGCTCCCCACAGGTCGGCTAGCCGAGGGTGGGTGGGAGGGCCAAGGCTGTGGATGGTGCTGTTAGGAGTGGCTTGGAGGGAATGGGAGGCACTGTGTAGCCTGTGCTCCATGGACTGTAGGTAAAGAGAAAGGAAAAAAGACAAAGAAAGAAAATTAATATATTTGCAATTGGTTGATTTGATTCGCCGATCAATACAAATGACACAACAAGTTACTTGGCCAGTGGCTGCATTTCTTGATTCTTAAATCTTTTCCCTGGAACAAAAATATCGCCACCCACTAGAGATTTAAAACAACCCCCACAGCTCCTGACATTTTCAGCTGCTCATTAATGGACAACAATGCCACAGCGAGCTACTGCATCAAAATGCATTTCAGCTGGGAAGTTTTAAAAGCCTCATCATGCCAAAACAAATGACAAAGCAGTTTTATTCTTCCAGCATTTAGCAGTCTTTGCCAGACACTTTCTCAGGAGGAAGGATACTTTTGCCATTTTTCACTTCCTTCTAGTCACTAATAATGGTCTGAGACTGCTTTTAACATCCCATTAAAATGAGTCAGTGATGGTACTGCAGGGAACATCAGGAAAATGTCTGTTATGCATTGACTGTTGCTCTGAAAATTGACTGATTGCAAGGCTTTATTATGAATGTAATTTCATATATTCAATAGTCTCCTTCATGAGGGAAACCATACAATACGCACAGTAAAGCTAACAGGTCTCAGATGAATGCACATTTTCCAAGACACAGTCCCTGACCTTTTCCGGATATTATTTCTTAACCCACAGTTATTTAATGAGCTCTGAGAATGTACCAATACACGAACCTGAAAAAGTCTTCAGGTGTCACAGTTCATCATGCCAACACTTAATTAGCAGAAAACCTGAGAGTCAACAGCTGATATACACCAATAAAAGCGACATATCCCACACATCCAGCCAGTGTAAAGGAAGTGAAGCCTGTCAGTTAAAAATGGAAATATTTAATAATAATTGCTTGGGTTTTCTTACTTCAGTTATATCACGTATGATGCAAGTAAATGCCTGGTGCCTATTCTATTTGTTATGTATTCAAATTGTTTGTTATATATTGGCTAATAAAGGAAATATAATGCCTTCCAAGTAAGATTCAATGGCAGTATTTTGTTTCACTGCAGGATGGGTGATGATTATAAATATTGCAGCAGCAGACCTGCCAATCTGTACGTATTTAGCATAGCAGGTACGCATTTTGACATCAAAGGACGCAGGTACGATTTCTCGTTGTAAACTACGCAAAAAGGTGTGTGTTCAATTGTGCCCGTGCAGTACTCCAGTCTAACAGCGGGCGGCAGCAGCGTGTGGTCAACTGAGTAAGAGAAGAAGAAGATATAGCGCTGAGTTCAGCCCCCAAACGCCATGCGGGAAAAACAAATGTCCATTATTTCAACACAGCAACACTAACAGGTGTAACAGCTCCTCACTCCGTCTGGCTGGTTCCTCAGGTGAGGGCGGTGCTTTAACTTTAACGTAAACGGGCTGGGCTCAATGTGGACAGTTGACATTGTGAATGGAGTTAAGTTGACGCAGACCTGCAAACTTGTCCAACTATTTAAAGTTGATAACGTTAGCCGAACGTTACGTAATTTGCAAGCTAGCTTGCAGACATCAATTGGCAGAGTAACATTAAGTAATATTCAGCGTGTGTCGCAGATTGTTAAACGTAACTTTTCATAGGAGGCTACTGTGACGCAGAAATAACGTTACCTAGAAAGTTACCGGGAAGTGTGTGCGCACGCGCGCTTTTGCGCCTTGCAGTTAAAATAAATGTGATAGATGATGAGTAAAAGGACGTGTTTTACATCACAACATAATTTTCTGCACCTAAAAATGAAAACATGTTAACTAACAATATGTCATATTTACCATATAATTGAATGAAATTTATTTATATTTACCATTGTGTATAAGCAAACCTATACAATAAGTCATTAGAACAATGGTTTTAAGCAGGTGTACTGAAACTTTTAGCTTTTACTGTATATTATGATAGAGCTTCATTCAAAGTTCCAAAACTTGAGGTGAATGTATGTAAAAAATGTTCCTTCAAGTCAAAAACCAGGGCTTCAGTCTCCCCTGGACTGATGTCACATTGTTCACACATGCCCACAAATAGCTGACTATTCCTAAATGTAACTGGTCTTGGATATCTTGTGACCTCTTTTTGGGGTCAAGACTCCCAGGTTGAGAACTTCCTTAACCAAGTGCTTTGAGTATATGACCATAATCATGTCAGGAATAGATTCTGTAACATACAACCTGATGTTGTTAACTTACTGTTGACAGTATCAGTCATCAGTACCTGTACATGAATGTCCACAGTTGCAGTACCACTCACTTGTTGTTGTTGGTACTGCAGAATCTGCTGCTGGTAGTGGTGAAGCTGTTGGAGCTGTTGGAGTTGGCTGTGCTGCTGCAGGGCCAGATGAGCTTGGTGCTGCTGAAGGTAACCACCTACCGTCCCCTCAAAGCCCTCAGCAGGCGTACCTCCCGCTCCATTGCTGCCACCTGGAACAATCATAAAACACTTAGCGTCCAGTGCTCAGGGACACCATGTAGTGCTTAGAGACACTATAAGAAAGAGAAAAGATTTAATCCTCACCAGCAGCCATTATGTAGGAGCCTGCAGCAGGTGAGGCCACGCCCGAGGGCTGGCTGGTGATTGGGTCCCAGGCGTCGGAGGACGACAGGCAGTACAGACCCTGTGAGACGTAGGTGTGAGGCCAGACATCTGCAGAGGAGTGGTGGAGCACCTGGTCTGTATGTGGAAACAGACAAGAGAGAGGACAACATGAAAAGGAGAAGAAAACAAATGACAGGAAATTCTGCAGAAGAATTTTAAGGATTCACTGCTCACTTAAATATCAGATTCCCTCTTGTTAAGTGAAAATAGCAGATTCAAAAGTGGCATGTTTTTAGAGAAGGTGTGATGAGAGGACATTACACTCAGAAGCCTTAGACTTTGCACAAATCAAGAGATGTGAACAAATCATTTTAGTACAAGAATAAAATTCAATCAGTGTTTTCCTCAGGATGTGAAATGTTGATGCTGGAAGAGAACTGAGGTAGAATCAAGTAGAACTTAATTTACCCCCAACGTTGAAGATCTTATAAGTATGTATAAGCAGGTTTGTTGGGACACTATGAAGAAGATGCAACCTCAGAGACTAAGCTCTTCATTCAGACATTAGTTTAAATGCCATAAAGCCACACACGGGGACCAACCTGATCTCATCTAAAAAAAACAAACTGTAATAGCTTTAATAGGAGTATGATTAGCCTATCTGCAGCTGTGTCGTTATTATAGAGCAGAGCCATGGGTGGGGGGGGGCTCACACTCAAACACTGTGGAGAAGAAACATCCCCTCAGTCCTAATGCTGATATTAAGGATCTTTTACATTGGGGTGTGTATGTGTGTGTGTTGGTGTTGCATGCTAGATAAAGCACAGAGCAGAGCCCATATGGTGTTGTTAATGAGAGCAGGGCTAAGTCCTTGTGCTAACCTACAGGCTCCCTCAGGGTTTGGGCAGCGCTTTGCTTTGCTAAACACCAGCAAGAACTGAAAAAGAAGCTGTTCACAGTGCTGCTGTGTGTGTACAAGAGAAAGCAGCACAAAAGTCCATGTTTCAAATGCATTTTGTCTCATTTTTGAGTCGCCAGAAAAAGACAGAATAATGGCCACGGAATCGTTTTGTTTTTTATGAGCTTATGTGACTGTTCCCTGTGAGGTCAGATGGGTTTTCTACTCTTGCCTGCGAAAATTGCTCTCTTCCCTTCCTTTCTTTCCATTTTATCATCCTATGTGCAACTAAGCTAAACAGACTTCTTCCCACCTGAGGCTCAAACCACAAATCAGGATCTGAGTTTGTTTCCCGCAAACTGTTTTTGTTTTATTCAACCAAGTGTAAAGTGAAATCCTCTTCACTTCACTTTCTGTGCATTTCCTTTTCTTACTTGAACACAGCTCGTCTTTTAGATTTTTTGGTAAAATTCTCTTACGCAAGCATACGTGACACAGCATCAGAATGTCTTCTGATATTTCAGATATGACAGGCTGTTAACTGAATTCGTCATTTGGAGGTTTTTGAGTAAGTGCCCAGTAGCAGTGAAAGGCAGAAATTTGCAGCTGTGTGCCTGCCCTCCAAAAGTCCTTTAAAGCTGGTTGGGAGAATAACTGACGTGGCTGTTTTTAGTTTCCAGCAGGGCTCTGTATTCCCAAACTGCATCTACGCATGACAGTAAAAATAATCACTGAATATGAAGTCTATAGACAAATAGCTGAGTGTGCAACATTTGAAATATGTCGTGAGAATAAAGTATGTGTAGTTGTATGTGTAGTACAGCTACATAAAAGACTCACCTCTCTCCCTTATATTTAACCTCAGTGAGCACCAGGTCCTCACTGTGTTCCCAAAGTATCAATAAAAAGGATTGCAACCAAATACTGCAGTAATAACCCTTCTAGTCATGCCAAGTGGCCATTTGCTAAAAGCTTTTAACTGCAGTACCTCTGCTGGTGATGCTCTCCTGGTTGACCTCACTCAGGTGAGCAACGCTGCCCTGGTTGGAGCCGGCTCCCATACTCTCCCCATCCATCGAGTTCCAGCCAAACAAAGTCGCCTCGGAGATCGCAAACTGCTGCATGATACCTGAGGGGGAGAGGAGGGGAAAGAGTTATACCAATGCTATCTGAGATGCAACAGTACTGATAATAAAAAAAGAACATTTAACGCAGTGAAACACAATTAGAAATACAGTGCATTAAACAAAAGTTAATTAGTGATAAAAGGCAAACGGGAGGTAACAATTGCCGTTAACATGGAGTGTTTATTCCAATCAGGAAATGTGTAAAAGTTGTAAAGAAATAAAAGAGAATAAATTTTAATTTAACTTTGCCAAATGGGCCAGAACTAATTAGATGTTCTAAACTTGAGTAAAGAAAAATCTTGCACCGGTGAATAGAAAGAAAATGTACAAGAAAAAGATACCAAGGCATGTCTTCAGTGTGATAAATCTTTGTTGGCCATCCCTCCAAAAATAATAAAAAATAGTCTTATTACTATTTCACAATTAATTATTGAGCAGTCTGAAATGTGAGATACTTTGTAGCCATGTAGATAAGTGGTCTAAAATACAGGTTGCCTGAACATGACCACCTGCACCCAGATGTTCCCTCACCTGCAGCGAAGCGAGCCTCCTTCTCGCCGTCGCTCAGGTCGCTGTAAGCGTCGTTCTCCATCCTTCTCTCTTTTTCCCTCTGCAGGTTGGTATGCCCTGCCCCCCCCATTGGCCCTGCAGATGGTTTGCCCCAGCTCTGCCACTCGATCATGTGAGCGACACGGCCCTGAGCCATGGCAGTGGGCTTGGTCACTTTGTCCTTCATGGAGCGTGTCACACCTACAGCAGGTAATTGAAGGGTGGGGGAAGACCAGCAACATACACACAACACACACACACACACACACAACACACACCAGACACACACAAACACTGTCAAAACTACTTCTGGCCTCTGCAGTTGACTTCACCTCCAGCTGAGGCTCAGGTGGGATATAGAATGATAATGAGAAACTGTAATGTAGGAAAACTGATTAACTACAGTATGATAGATAATGTCTGTGGGGTAATAAATGTATTGGTATGGATGGATTCAGGTAGTTCTGTGACTGGTTATGAGATTATGACAACAACCTGGCATTTACACTATTACTGCGTAAAAATACATTTAGTAATCAGAATGAGTGCAAGTTCAATTTTATGGGCATTATACTGCTTTTAATCTGAATTAACCATGTCAAAAGCAGCAGTTTTCATTCCTTTTAAATCCTTGTTTATCCAAGGTACGTTCACACTTTTTTTTTTTCTTCTTTTTAACCATCGATCTTTTCCTCAAATTCACACTTGGAGGCTGCTAAGTACCACCTCAGTTGAACTGCAGGAGTAGTAGGTGGTTAAATGTCAACAACACAACAGTGGTGTTAATATTTACCTGTCAGACAAACGCATCTGCCTCTAACCTTTAGACCGCTGCTGCTTTCTAATATCTGTCAGCAGAACATCTCCCATCAACATCTACAGCACCCTCATCCAAACCTTTTCAATTTGCCACATTGCAGTTATTAGTTATGTGGTAATTATCAATAATGAGTCCAGAAGTCACCGTCTCCTCATATTAGTCATTATCTGCTGTTTTAGATGATAATGATGTGACTCGTGAGGAAGAGCAGATACAAATGTCACATAGAGGTGAACTCCTGTAGTAACGAGTGAGTCTTTGCTCATTAAAATGGTCTGATATTTTGCTTCGATTACGATCAGAGCTGGGTAGACTACTGAAAGTTGTTCTGCTCTGTTCTCTGATCCTCATCTTGAGTCTTCAGACTAGAAGATCTGCTAACAACTATGGATGCTACCAAAGATGTCTTTCTGTACAGAGTACAACATGTCAACCTCTCTGAGATCTAATTAATGAAAACTGTAAATATTCAAATTATTATATACCTTAACACACCATGAGTAATATCTGAATAATCAAATACCTTCATTCTTTAGCTTATCCTTTTAGGGTCGTGGGGGGCCTGGAGCCAGTCCCAGCTGACATTCAGCAAGGGCGGGGTACACCCTGGAAAGGTTGCCAGTCTATCACACATAGAGACACCTACTGGCAGTTTAGAGTCAGCAATTAACCTAACTTAGTTTTAACTTAATTTAGAGTTGCCGATTAACCTAACCTGCGTGTCTTTGAATTCGTGGGAGGAAGCTCGAGTACCCAGGAGAAACCAAAGGGAGAACATGCAAACTCTGCATAGAAAGGCCTCTGGCTGACAGGTTTGAGCCCAGAACCTTCTTGCTGTGAGGCGACATTGCTAACCACTGCACCACCGAATGAAGATGAATTAGCTACATAAAAGCATAGACCTTTTGCGACATCTGCCACATCTCTGGTCAGTTGATAGACTGGCGTGAACTGGTCAGAGGTCAGGTGACAGGAGCTAACCGTAGTGACAAATGGGACAGGGTTGCCCCTGTGTGCTCGTTAGAGTTTGTTGAATTGAAGAGAAAAGGACAAGGATGATGCCTGAAACGTTGACAACCCCATATTAATAATTAAAGCCATTACTCATCTGCCGGTAAACAGAATAAATGAGATTCATTAGACTTTACGTAATTAAAACCGTGTTACAGAGACTGAGAGAGGCAGAGGGACGTAATCCTTGGGTGTAAACAGAATGTCGAGAAGGGTCCACTGGCAAATCTCTGCCCAATTAAGATGCAAATACGAGATTCAAACTAGGGACATATTCACTGAGTCAAATGCTTGCAGAGAGGCTGATCAATAAAAAATTTAATTGAAGTCAAACAGGCATGGATAAATAGAGACGGAGCTTTGGAAATTGCTCCCTGGGTCCAGGGGGCAAGTTACAGTCTGAGTTATTAATAGAAACAGTTTTTCCCCCCAAAGAGAGACAATCTCATTTGAAAATCAAACACTCCCTGCAGAGTCTAATTGGGGATGGAAATAGGAATGAAAAGAATGGGGATGAGGGATGTGGGAGGGTGTTGGGGTCTTGGCTATTCAAAGGCTCAAAAGAATAATGCTATACACTGTTAAATGATACCAACAGATTTAATTAAAGTGCACCAGACACAACAGAAATAACACTTTTTTTTTTTTTTTTTTAGCACAAAAACTCTGAGGCGCTACACTGAAACATCACAAAGCACAGAGCACTACAGTTTGAAGCACAAAGCACGAGAGAGCACAAAAGAGGCACCAATTCACAAATATCGGGGCACACCACCACCAGCACTGCCACATTACAAATACACTACATTTCCCAACACGCCTGTGGAGATGCTTCAGGAAGTAATTAAAGTAAGTTATCCCACTTACTTTAGTTTCTTTGAAATTAAAGATCTGATTGGATTTCCATCAATGACTCTGCGAAATATGTCTGTCATTGACGTCTGCTGTTGATATCAATGGAAGAGAGGGGAAAGTGGGGAGTGATTATAGGAAGGGGGCACCCACAGGGGCGGCCATGTTGGTTCCAAGCTCCTCTTCCTCCTCCTCCTGCTCTAGAGTGAAGTTGTCTGTTGATGCAAAGATCAGTTTACAAAATCCGCCATTTAAGGCAAAGGTAAAAAGATAATTCCTGTTTTTTTTTTTTTTTAGTGTGTCAGATGATCCTTTGGCCTGAAAGCAGCACAGAAGTCAGAGTAGAAGCAGAATGGAGTTTTTATTAATCAAACCAATCTCAAAGGAAGAGCTGCTCTGGATGTAAAAATTGTTAAACCTAAGTGGAGCCTTTGGCATTCTAGCACCTTAAAGGCGTGTCATGGAAAACATCCATGCTCCGAGTCTGGCCTGGGACCTCCCCTGTATGTTGTCTCCCATCATTTCCTGTTAGCTTTTCTACTCTCTAATGAAGGCATAAAGCCTTTTGTGCAAAAATGCGCAGGAAAGAGCAAAACACCTCTCACTGCCTAACTGATAACCTTGAATAGTATTGGATGTATGTTCAAAATATAATCTAAAATCTCATCAAAGGATGTTGTAAAATCAGATAGTTGATAATAGGCTTCTTAATTAGCCTATCCTGGTAGTTGTAGGCTAGTATGGCTTAGCATGAACAGTAGGCTCCATGATATTAGCATCCTCTTCACTTTCACATCTTATTAAATTGATGTCAAAAATGCAAGGTTCTCTGTTGGTGGAGGTGTGTTGTTTTTGGTACTAGTGAGACTGTTTAATACAATCTAGGAGGGGAATATTTGAATAATAGATACTTGAGTTTAAAGGCTTTTAAAAGGGTAAAACACAAGCCAATGAACAAGACTTATAATTAGTACGAGGATGGAATTTACCATTTTGACAGGGGACGTTTCTGCTACTTCTTTGATCACGTCTTAGAATGATCTACCAGACGCATACACCTATTTAAAGGCCAACCCAGTGCATTATAGGATGGCATTGCCCAAGGTTGCAGAAGGTTGCATAGGGTTGCATGGCATTGCTTCAAAGCTGAACCAGATTCCGATTCCATTTTTTTTCTGGGCCAGTATAGTGGTATCATTAAAATTAATGAAGGGGTTACATTTTTTCATGCAGGGCTGAAACCTGAAGAAGATTTTTTTTTGGCTCCACCCTCTTAAGTCTAACTAAACCAATAAGATCGCTCTGTTTTCATACTTTATCGACCTCTGAGAAAAGTTTGCGAAACAAACAAACTCCATTCTGCAAAGGGGAATTAATGGTTTGGTAAGCTAATGCTAAATGAATGGTAACACTTAGTAGATTTACTTTCCATCGTAATCAATATTAATGTTGGCATAAACTTTTAAGTTGGTTTATACGCCCCATTTACTCTGATTTATTTGCTCTGGAAAAAAATTAGTTGCTTATATTGTCTTGTGATTACAATTAAGAACCAAACCGCACATGAATGATACGGCTGCTGTGCTGCTCTGGTACCAAATAACTATCTGAACAACACACAGAAAGAAAACAAGAACTAACTTTTACACCACAGGGAAAGGAAGCCCCTGTCAGTGCTCAACAACAACTTCATCCTTGACCGTCTGTGTGGAGCGTGTGGAGGCAACATGGGGGCTGTTTTACCATCTAGCAGCACAGACACACACCTGACACACCTGTCAGAGAGGACTTAGCCAGAGCACCGATCCCATAGGTGTTGGTGGACTTCCTCTTGAGACGAGGCAGAATGGAAGTAGTGTCCTCCATGGACAACTAAAGAGAGAGGGGAGGGAGGTGAGGTGTGGTTGGAGCAGACAAATAAAGATGGAGAATAGAGAAAGCAGGGTAAGAGAATGAAAGAGGACGGAGTGTGTAGAAATGATGAAAAGAAAGAAAAAATTGAAATGTGACAGGAAAAATGACAAAACAGGAACAGATGAGAAAGGAAGAGATAAGTGTGAGAAAGAAAATGGAATAAAAGAAATTGAGGTGAAAAGAACAGATGATTGAAGATTCAGAAAACAGATTGAGAGAGATAGAAGAAGAGAGGAGGGAGGTTATAATAGAAGGGAATAAGAAAGGACAGTTAATTATTCAAAGAATTGTAAAGGGCTTACAGGGATAACTGTCTGAAAAGAAGACAGTCATAGATATACTCCGGCTCAAAGGAAAAACTGATGCTTGAGTGGTGATTCCAAAGCGAGACAACAAGGGGTCTTTTGTGACCAGAGCAGGTGGGAATTTGCACAAAAAATGGAGTCACTGAGAGATGTAGTATTGACACCAGTGAAATATAAAATTGATTGTATTCAGTGCAAAGTTTACCTACAATCTGATGGATAACAAGTGGAAACAATGGCCAAGAGACTTATTTATTCATAAGGGTACGTTTTAGCAGGAGATATTTTTATGATAATGAGAGATTGTGGTGCTTGTTTTGTTCAAGGACGCTTCTTCAGGGCAGAGACAGCAGCTTAAACCTGTGTCCTCTAGTTAAACAGTGGTCCTCCCTCTCACTTGGAGACTTTTTTTTTTTTTTTTTTTTTTTTGACCCTGACATGGTGCATTGTGACGTCTTTTACCCAGCTTACCCATCTCAAATGCCCTTGGTTATCTGCACCCTTGGAGTGGAAAAAACTGAGAGCTCGTGAAATACAGGCAGAATTCATGTGAAGTGAAAACCCATCATAAACATTATTGGTTCATACAGCCTCAAATGATATGGCGTAGGCTTGGGTGATATCCATAATGTAATATCTTGATACAGTGCAGCCCAAATATTGTGACCATAGACTGTAAATAAAGACGGACATAGCCTCTGTGACATCACCCATAAGTTCCTGAAAAGTTGCTCGCACTGAGTTGCTCCACCATCGCCATCTTGGCAGTACCTGACTGCGCTGAACTCCTGGCTAATCAAAAAATGGGCAAAGAGGTGGGGCATGTGTGGAGCTGAGACTTTGGTCCATGCTGGTTTGTGTCAAGCATACACTCACCCACCTGTCACTCAAAGCCACCACTTGCTCAATTATGCAGCAGTTTAAGCCTTAATAAAAATTTAAATGGGTGAGTTGTATAACATTTTAACATGGGAGTCTATGAGGATTGACTCACTTTTGGAACCAGCCTCAAGTGGCCATTTGATGAACTGCAGTTTTTAGCGTTTGTGTTGGCTTTATTTTCAAGTTGTTGCTTGATTACAAGATGCGATATTATCACATATCGCAACTTATTTATTTATTTATTCATCATTTATATATATGTTATTGTATCTTGTGTCCTTTTTTCAAAATTATAAAAAGTATCACATATGGCGGGGAATTACACGATATTCAATATTGAATATCGGCCGAGTACTGATAGTGTCATACAATATTAGAATTGTGTGATATTTATTGCTAAACTTTATAATCAGTGTTTGGGAAATTATTTGTAAAGCCAGGCAGAGGAGAATCAGGTTGTAGATACTCCAAACCATGTACGCTCGAGTGAACAGCACACCAACCTGAAGGTTGCTCATGCTTGTGTGATTTCTACTGTACTTCCTGGCGCCAGTGCCCATGGCAAACCAAGCAGCAAAGTAATGAACACAGAGACAGATCCCGGCTTTTAATGAGGTCCTCCCAGCGGCTAATTACAGTGGGAAATAGTAGGAAAAACATGTGGACTCTGTTACACCGAGGGGATTCTGGGATAGATGTGATGTAATATTTTGAGTGAAAGTGCATTAATTACTGTATAAAGGCAAACTGATATTATCTGCTCCCTCTGTGGTGTGCAAGCAGAGTATCATCTATGTGTTATCCTATCCCCTTTATACCCTGCATGTAACAGTAACATTATATGGTGTAGTAACACAGCAGCCAGTGAGTCTGTAGGCATACAGATGAAGCTATTAAAGCGATCCATGATCATGCATTTCTCCTTCTTTAGTCCTGCGTCCACTAGAGCATATTCATCTACAAATGTAATAAACCAGATGTGAATGCATATTTTATAACCCCCCCCCCCCCCCCCCCCCGTCAAAAAAAAAAAAAACAAAAAACAAACATCCTCCTCAATTTACCTTTGTGGCTTCCAATCTTTCACACAGTCATACTAATGTGAAACCAACAGAACCCTGGTGAAACAACAAATAGCGCAGCAGCACTGTCGGCTTTCATCACAATTCTAACCAGTTGAATATAAAATACGGGGTCTGAGTACAGTTAGCAACTAGCTGCATTAATCTATATTTTTAGATTAAATCAAGTGACTA
The DNA here is from genome assembly GCF_002260705.1 of Seriola dumerili. Taxonomy (NCBI): domain Eukaryota; kingdom Metazoa; phylum Chordata; class Actinopteri; order Carangiformes; family Carangidae; genus Seriola; species Seriola dumerili. Next base: position 269,834 of record NW_019174636.1, on the reverse strand, counting down.
CTTGTAACTCACGGAGAATCACTGCAGCTATACAAAGCTGTCTATTCTCTTTTAGCTTATTGTTTTTGTTTTACAGCATGTTTACTGAGCGGTTCAGTGTCGGTGCCCCAACCACCTGGTTTCCAGTAACACATATGCTGTGTCTCAAACTGGACACGTCAGTCAGTACACTCCCATGTAGTACACTGTGTACACAGTATACTCACTGGCATAGTGCGTGAATTTTAACAGGATAGTGTTGTGCCAAAGTGAACACTGCTATTGTGCGCTCACCAGAAATGACAATCACAACAGGTGACCGTGATTGGCGCCCACCTTTTGGCCGCTTTGCTCACTCAACTTCAAAATCAACATTTTACTTTCCTGTATGTGCCCTGTGTGTCATGTGACATGGAAATTAGGCCGCCATCAGCGCCGTCAACGCATCTTCCTTCTCCAGTTAGGGTAAGTTTGAAAATACATTGGTGGTCCCTCCCCTTCCACTAACTAGCCAAGATGGTGACTCTTGAGGGTGAGTGTCCATCATTAATGTGAACGTGCTTATGCGCGCAAAAAAGCAAGGGTGAGTATGGAAGTATGCGAATTGAGACACAGGTACAGGATAAAGTAAATATATAATAATAAATATATAATAAAAATGTGTAACTCTTGCACAACTTTTGCATAATTTTTATTTGAGACATAATTTGTCTTTACTTTATCCAGGGTTTTCAGTGAGTCTCTCCCATGTAAAGCATGATGGTCTATCATGCAAGACAACATTTCACCCATAAGCTAACAGTACCAGCCTGGTCCACCGGGCCAGGAAAACAAACCAGAGGAGTTGATTTTAAATCTCAAAATCTGTGCAGCCTTAAGGTCAACAAAGTCTCATTAGAATATTTCTCTGCTTGAACAAGACATGTGTTTATCTAAGATTATTTTCCTCCAGGCAGCATAGAGTTGAGCAAAATGTACATTGTGCAAATAAATTCTGATGAAGGTACAGAAACTGCTGAGTAGTGATGCACTTCATCATGCAGTGCTTTCAGTAAAAACCGGGACTTGTACGAAGGCTTCAGTTGTGGATAAGATAAGCTTATTACAGCCTGTTATCTGTGACTCTGTGTATATATGAAGCTTGCAGTACAGTAGATTAGCAGAGGGCCAAGAGAGGAGACGGATGGGAGAAAGAGTTTAAGGGGAGAAATAGAAAAACTGGGGGATAAGAGAGAGGCAGTGGGAGAGAGTGATAAGTAAGAGAGAAAGAGTGGCAGGAAGGGGAGGAAGGATAAACGAGTAGGATGTCAACTTATATACTCGAAGCTCAAACTCAGGTAATGGAGGAGTGATGGAGGGGGGGGGGGGGACAAGAAGAGGAGATTTAAACAAGGAGACTTACATTGATGCCTTCCCAGGAAAACTCGGCACGGCCATGCTGGGGGTGGGGGGTGGGGGGGGGTAGGGAGGGGAGGAGAACAGTACAGGAAGGTATAGCAAAGGAGGGAAGAGAAGAAGGAGATTTAATAGTGGAAAAGAGAAGATTCGGAACATAGAAACTGGTCTTAAGCCTCAGCCCTGAATTATAGTAATTTAAACATTTTTAGGGTTTCAGCAGTTTCCTCAGTAAATATACCAGATATTGTTTTGTATGCATGTGTTACACTCAGGAAGAAGTCCTGCAGTACAGCTCTAAGCTTTAAAGGCCACAAGAATTTTACTTGCAGTCAAGTCTTTTGTTTGATAGATCTACAAATGTGTTTTGCTTTTTTTTTTAATCATGGACTAGTTCATATTTAAAGTGAATCTGGTCTTAAATTGAATTAAAAGTCCCATATTTTGCATTTTCCAGTGTTGTATTTAAAATGTTGATCCATAAGAAGATATATTTGTGTTTTTAGGAACCAAAAACCATCTCAATGTAGTTTAACAGCTCCTCTCAGGCTTCTCTCTTTTAATAACAACAGGTCGGTGAGCCACTCAGAAAAGAGAAGGCTCTGAGTCTCTCTTCTGATTGGCTGACTGTTATCTGAGTGATCCAATAAAAATATAACAGATTTCAGGTAAACACTCAGAGAAACCAAAACCTGCAAGGTTTGGATGGTGGGTTCAGGTGGGTGGGGCTTGGGGCCTGGCTGAGAACAGTGACTGCTTTGTTGTGACATCACAAAGTTACAGAAGTCCTTATAGCTCATTTGAAGGCTCAGTTTTCTGAATACAGGTTGTGTGCATTTCTCTGTGGACTGAGCGTTTTGATACTTTCACAGTATTAATATAGAAACTAGACCTGATTTATAATCAAACACATGGAAATCTCATTTTATACAATATGGGACCTTTAAGAATTTAATCTTTGAATCTGCAAGAACCCTACATATGTGTGTGACTGATTCTTGTAGAGTTTCAGTTATATTCTGAAATTTTATTTGTGTGCAAAATGCAGTCAACCCATATTCAGACTATATAATGTTTGCGGTTGGGAATTGGTTCTAACTGGATACTGAAACTGTACCAAGCAGATACATGGATGAGCTGTGCGTCTGTAAATGTACAGTGCATTAGCCTGTTCTCACCAGTATTACCAGTGAAGCAGCTTTTATTTTATTTAGATGCATTGAACATGAGAAGCAGTTTCTGGAACTGGAAAAGTATAGAAATTGTGTAATTGTGTGTAGTACTGGGTTTGTGAGTTGTCAGCTGCTCCATCTCTCTTTGTTCATCTACACTGCCCAGAATGTTTAGGTAACCAATGGATACCATTCAGCAGTGACCTTGTTGCCAGGGGCAACAGCAAATCTGTCCAGGCCAAACCTGGACAGCATTTATCATGTTCTCATACACATGTATATGTATATACAGTATATACACAAACACAGACAATCATGCATCACACTATAGCCGACACGAGACAGTGAAGGGAACATTTTGGAAGCTGTGGTTGCTCCAGAGAATTTAAATGTGCTGCTGTCAAAAGGATTTTTTTATTCTTGTTTTATTTTTTTTAAACATCAGACCCTTTGTCACAGTCGCTGCACTGCCCTGAAGAGTTTCTCCAGTGGCACTTTAAGCTTGTTATCATAGTTGTACCGTTCAAAGCCGCAGATCACAGACTGCATGGGAGGTGAAACGGAAAATGCCCTAAACTTTGTGTCAAAGTAAATGCCAAACTTTATCTTGCATCTTCAGCAAGCGTTTTGCTCCCACAGAAGTTAATCAGACAGGCATAAGAGACATCCAGGAGTGTAATTTATGGTCATATAAAATATAAACTATGATTTTTGATCGGACTTCTGTTGTGCACTGTCTGTTTTCAAAGCACAGCTTGAATAAGTCTCATATTAACAGACTTTGAGTCAGATTTCCCTTTGATGCTTTGGCTTTATGTTTATGTAAAATACACTTTTGCGAATGTAATATATAAACAAATATTTAATTTCCATATATGACATATGTATATGAAACCCATTAGAAATAGTTTTATATGTTTTATATATTTTATATGTTGACATATTTCTAGCCCATACAATTGTGTATCTCTGTGCAAGATTGATAGATAGATAGATAGATAGATACTTTATTCACTTGTATTTTAGACATGTGTTCCATAAATATATATCCATTCCAAAGCCTGTCAGTATATGTTGACATTATATAGCCTACAGTGTGTTCCAAAAGCCTGAGACCCCTTTCCCACAATGGGAAGATAGACATGTTTAAAATGAGTTAAAAAAAAAAAAAAAACATACATAAGCATCTACATTTTTTATATGTAGGCTTATGTTGTTTTAATATATGGTCGCAATATGTTATATATATATATAGCTTTACTATATGTATATATACACATTTTACTATTGGTATTTCATATATATTATAAATTTATATCTTCATATATCCAGAGGATGTATATATGTGATGATAATATAAGTGACATATATGGCAACATCACTCTTGATATAGGGACATAAATGGGGCATTTCTGTATAAATAATTTATTGAAACTGTAATTTTAGAATTTCAGGCGCTCCATTGGATGGTTATGAATAAAAGCTTTTAGTAAATATGTAAACATGGGCTAATGTATATGTATATAGAAATGGAAACATGAAACATATTTCCCTTCCTTGGGGTGTCTTGTCAGCTGCCTTTTCATGACATTATCATTGCTGGTACGAGTGGCTACAGTTCAGCATAAGGTCATTTAAACAAGCAAAGCGAATTATAATAAAAATGCTAATACAGTAATAACATGGCTGGTGGAAGATGGACAACCTCATTTTAATTTGGCAATAAAAAGAAGAATGAGGAGAGAAAACCTGTACCAGAGGTGATGAAACATTAAGATGGAGCTCGGCCTCTGTCTCTGTATTTATTCATTAAAGCAGCAGCTGCCGGGCACAGAGACTCTATAACCAGAATATCTACATGAATGAATGTAAATCTGGGTCTGGCTTGGTTTAAGGCCGTCCTGCACCGATTAACATTTTTCATCCAGTGGCATACGCAGGGGTTGGTTAGCAAAATTCAAACCATGGGCGAGCCGAAAGTGAAAGCTAGAATTGATTCTGTCTTCCTGCAGGCCCCTTTCACCTTCTCTGAAGCATCGATGTAATATTCATGTCAGAGATGTTTAGGTTCATGACAAGTGAATGAGGAATAAGAATAATCCTGCTCCAACAAAGCAGCCCCTGAGATGTGGCACAGGGATTTAGCAAAGCCCTGTACAAGTCACCAGACGCCTTGTTTGCTTTTTGCCTCGGATCCACATTAACAAGAAACAGGGGAGAGATCTGGGGAATAATTCATACACATGCACTAACAAGCACACCTGAGTCAGAGCTTCACCTGAGCAAAAAAATACACTGAGAAATAACTCCTCTCTCTTTTTAACCTTCGTTTATCCATGGATGAGTTTTTCTGAGCAAACACGTCGTTAATCACTAACGCTCGCTGTGGAAAAGTCACACAGCTGACAGACTAAACTGAACTAATTGAATAATGCTTTATTTAATCTTGGAAACTAATGAACATGCTCAGCAGTGGAGCTGCAGCTCGGACTGAAGCAAATTAACTTTCAACAACAAGAATAAATCACTCAGAGATCTGAGGCAACCGAGGACAAATCATCTCACTGTAAACATAATATTTTATTAGAGAAATATAACAACAGTAATACATTGTTTCTTGATTGTTAAATATTTAGTTAAATGTTAATGTATTCAGTGTTGAAAGGACGTTGTGTTATTTATGACCTCTGTCGACCTCTGTTGGTGTCAACACTGATAAACATGATCTTCTCTTGTACTTCTTGTGTAGATCCTTCAAATAAGTTGCCCTAAATAAAAAGAGTTAATAAGGACTAGCTTAGGTCTTTGTTATTATTGATCAGTTAATGATTTGTTGATTAGTAATGAGCCTTTAATAAGAGCAAAAATCTCAGGTTGTAAAACCTCCCGAATGAGGCTCATGTTTTTTGTCATGATCTGCCCTCCCCCTAGTCTAATAGGACTGAGTCCACGGCCATGCTAGCAGCTTTGTGGGGGTCTGTTTAGGCACATCTGTGCTAAGAGCTAAATGCGAATGTCAGCATGCTAACATGCTCTCACTGACGATGCTGAAAGGCCGATGTTTAGATATAACATTTACGCTGGTCACCATCTTAGTTTAGTGTGTTATGTTGCTAATATTTGCTGTTTAGCACTTAAACACAAAGCACCCTTCCGGATGATGTGTGAAGACTTTTTTTTTCATCAAGCACCATCATCAGTTTGAAGGGGCATGAATGTATGAACTAAATTTCATGGTGAACCAGCCAATAGTTGTTGAGACATTTCACTAAAAACCAAACCTGGGCTCAGTAGGGTTCAACCTCTGGGTACCGATGAATGTTGGTACTGAAGTTCCTGGCAATCCGGTCCATAGTTGTTGAGATATTTCTGTCCGAATCAAAACTGAGTGACTGACCAACATCCCTATCCAAGGCTGTTAGCATGGCTAAAAATTTTAATCTCTTCTGTTACATAAATCAAAGATAGAGCACGGTGAGCCATGAAATCCTGAAATCTGAGCAACTGACCCTGTAATCATTGAGGCCTTGGTACTGATCAATGACCCTGACAACCTCTGCAGATAAATTATTATCATTTTGTGCTATGGAGCAGAAACGTGTTGGTATTACCCTCTAAATGATTCAGAAAATGCAAACACAACAGGGTTCAGGGTCAGTGTGTTAAAGGAATTAATAACTGTGTGTAGGAGGCTTCAGCCGTGATTTATAATGGTCAAACGTGCGAGATGCAAGTGGTAATAGTGGTGTCATCTGTGTCCTTGGACACTGAGTGTGTGTGTGTGTGTGTGTGTGTGTGTGTGTGTGTGTGTGTGTGTGTGTGGGTGTGTTTGTGTGTGTGTGTGTATTATTAACACAGCTTACGTCAGAGGTCTCAGGATTTGGATGCAGAACCACCTCTCAGTGTGGGAATGTTAAACTCTCATGGTCAACAGAGGACAAAAAAATCTTTGTAATGTGTGTGTGCGTGTGTGCGCTCATATTTTGTATTTAAATAGAGCAGATTAGTTATTAAGTATAAAACAGCTGAGCTCTTCCCCGCAGCCTCGTCATTGGTGGATTTTCCTGAATCGAAGCGCGGCGCAGCAGCATTGTGCGAGCGATAACAGAGACAGTCTCTCAGTAAACTGATGTTCTCAGCTCACGTCTTTAAGCATTTTCCTGAAGCAAACAGTTTACACAATGATAACTACCTTCTATCCATCCATCCGTCCATTTTCTATACCTGTTTATTCATGGTCACAGGGTGCTTTAGCCTCTCCCAGCATGCAGTGGGCCAGATGGAGGCTACATAACTACTTCTCATTGTGGTTATTTTCTTCTTTATTTCTATAGATATATTGCACAGTCACAGCAGGAGCATGCTACCAATCATTTCGCTACATACAGTAATATAATCTTATAATAAGAGCAGCTGTTGAGGATGTATTCAGAGAAGAAGAGAAAAATCATATTTTTATAATTATGATTATGGAGTTCAGGAGGTTTTTCATATTTTCTTCCAAGTGTGAAGGCCTCTTAAAATTATGAAAGTTTATCAGTGGCATAATAGAAAGCAGTGAGGGGGGGTTTAAGAGCTGTGAGATCATCTTGCTAAGAGCTGTTATTTTTTAAAGAGTTTCATTACTTTGGAGTCACAGTTTCAGAAGCTTTTTCACATTTAAAATATTATTCCGACCCTGGTGGGAAACATCGCGGTTTTGGCATGAAATTGAAAAACATGAAAGAAACTGAATAGTGGTGAATTATCTAAGTGAGGCTTTTAAGAAAATGTCTTTGTGGTTTCATTTTCCAGAAACTTCATTTCAAGTCTAAAACCCTGGTTCAGAGGGAAAACACTAATGGCCGATAAATTACACCAGAGCTGCAGCTGAATCTCAGTCAGGTCCGTTTGTGTTTTCCATCCCCTTCCGTTCGACTTGTGTGAATCTGGAAAGCGTCTATCCTCAGAGGAGATCTGAGAGGAGCACTCAGCATTGATCTGACTTTTAGTGGAACCGCAAACAGGCTGATGTTTCAGCTAATGTGCCTTTCACTGAGACTAATGCAACAGGGATGTTTTCCTGTGTTCAGTGTGCGAATGTGAGTCCAATTCGATGAGCTCATACCTTTGATTATCGTGTTCACTGTTAAAACGTTGTCTGTCGTTTGTCCGTGATGTAAAGTTTTAAGGTGATTTCACACCTCACCTGTTTGCTGCGGTTTAAACAAACTCTCATACATTTAATCTCTAAAAGGTGACTTTTGAGGCTTTTGTTATGTATCCAGGAATGATTAAGGAGCGTGGTAAAGTAATCAATGAAGATAAGTTCATATAGTAAACAGTGAGTCCATGATGAATTATTAATGAGCTCATATAAAACTAATAAAAAGTTCTTTGTTAATGTTTTATTAAAAACATCGCAATAACTGATGATGGATTTTGTGCATCATTTGTTGTGATGTACTTCCTGTAAAACTAATTGAAATCCCAACAGAGCCATAATGTGGAAAAGGAAGAGACAAATCAGATCCAGGCCTGGTTCTTCAGGGACTCTCTAACCTGCATCATCTAAACTATAGAGTTGCAGGATCGTATGAGTTTGTTAGCCTTGGTAGCAGCGTGGCTTCATGTATTGTCCACCACTTTGGATCGATTGTGATGAAATGTGGTTCAGGCATTCATGGTTCCCAGCTCATGAATCCTAATAACTTTGATGAGCTCCGGACTTTGTCCGCAGCGCCACCATGAGGTTTATACTATTTGGTTGTAACTGAAATATTTTGACAAGAATGGATGGAAATGTTCAAAAAGAATGACATTCCCATCAGCCTCAGCTGTACTCTGTGTTTAGCTGAACTCAGATGGTGAGCATGGTAAATATTATACCTGCTAACCATCAGCAGGTTAGCATGTGAGAATGTTAGCATGCTGAGGTTAGCATTAAGCTCAGTAAAGTACAGAGTTGCCAGCATGACTGTGGACTCTTAGTCTTGTTTTAATCTTCATCTGAATCTGGATATACTTGGAATAGTTACAAACTTAAATCGTTCATATCATCAGTTATAAAAATCGTTAAAATGGACACAAATAAATGGACACAAATCAACCGTCAGTAACAACATTTGTCAACAAAAAAAGTAGAGTAAAACTATGTGAATGCTGCAGTTTCTACAGGTTCATTAGCTGAAGCTACATTTTTCCATCAGTTTGCTCTTCGGTGTCTTTCTAGTTGTAGTTTGTTATTCTCCAAGAGAGCTAAACTACAGGTGTGTGGCCAAGATCTGTTTGTAGTCTTCAGTAAGCAACTGTGCCATGCTCTGTTTCTGTCTGAGCCTCGTAATAATGTGTTCTTTTCATCTGTAGTCTGGAGTTATGATTTTTTTTTTGTCTCGTGTTCACAGCCTGTAGTTTCATTCTATAATGTGTGTTAGTGTTTCCAATCTGTCCGTTTGTAGTGTTTTAGAGTCTGAATCGTCTCCCCGAGCTGCTGTATTATATTGTATCAGGTCCCTCTCCACCTGCTGGCCTCTCTCTCTCTGCAGGTCTATAAATTACACAGAGGAGTCATGTTTGAGGAAGTAAACAACTGGAGGGCCGCCATGGGATCAGCGCTCCACAGGAACAACACTTGATCAAAATGAATTCTGCTACTGATCCCATGGCCACTGCGAATGTCAACACTGAACCAAAAAAATATGAGGGGTGGCAGAAAACCACAGGGTTTGTGGGAAATGTGGTCCTAATTTTAAGAAAGTCACTGGAGCTAGCTACTAAAGGGGCTACAGGTCATTTCCATCTTGATTTCACATGCATGCTGTAATTAACTCAGCAGTAATATAATGATGTTAACAAATAAACCTTTAAAATATTGATACAGTAGTGAAACTACTGGTGCGTGACGGCCTTCCAACCCTCGTGTGGGAGGAAAAATGACAACACTAAAGAAAAGAAAGCAGCAGCCAGTGATGGAAAAACAATAAGATGGATGTCTCTGTTTTTGTCTCCCTCTCTTCTCCCATTCTTTCTATTGCTCTCTCTCTCTCCCCAGGGTCCACAGCTGAGAAGTGATACATGGCTCAGTAATAGTCTGAGCCCTGGGGGGGACAGCGGCTATGTGGCCTTGGTAAGAGACTATCAACACACACACACACACACGCACACCTTCACACCCAGCCACGCACGGCCAGTCACGAGAGTGCAGGCAGACACACAGGAGCAGACACAGGTTTGACTAATATGAGCTTCTGAAGGCTGAAACCATCTGAAACAGCAGAGGACAGTAAAACTTTTCAACTGAAACCAAAAACTCGTGACTCGTCCGTTGTGTTGTCTCTGTGCTGCAGAAACCGTGGGTTTAAAATAAAACAGTGGCAGTGAAACAGTGAGGGTAACGTGTTGACTTTCAGCTCTAATTTGAAGGTGTTGACATTTACATTATGAACAGCGTGTAGGATCTGGAGCTCTTTTCATGCATAGCTCACAGGCGTCCCGGGGCAAAAGCAAGTGGTCATACATCCACCATCTATACCTGCTTACCATGCAAGAGGAGCCTTTCCCTGCGCAGACTGGGTGAGAGACAGGGTACACCCTGGACAAGCTGGCTAACTATCACAGGGCTGACACGTGCAGACAGTCCATTCACACCTTCGCCAATTTAGAGTCACTAATTAATCTCGACTATGGACTGTGGGAGGAAACCGGAGCTCCCGCAGACTCAGGGAGAACATGTGAACTCCAGACACAAAGGCCCGAGCTGTCTGGAAGATTCAAACTCAGGACCTCCTCACTGTGAGGCTGCAGAGCAAACAACAAGTAACATCAACTTTCTTTGTTTTTCTTTTTTAGATTATGCTTTATAGTTTTTGCCCTCCTGGCACAGATAGTATAGAGACAGGCATGAAATGAAGCAGGAGAGGGATGTGTGAGATGTAACAAATAATAGCAGGGATGTTGGAGTTATATTGTGTGCCACTTAGCCTCCAGGACGGCCACTCATATTTAACATCTCTGTGACTGTCTGAAGTCCAGCTCTCAGACATCCCTGGTGGTTCTCTGCCAGACCGGCACAACCACCAGCTCCAGTCTGGTCTGCAGGAGCAAAACAAATAATCAGCTGGACTAACGTCAGGTCACTGATTTAAAAAAAAAAAAAAATACACAGTAGTAATGTGGATACCCTCAAATAAAAGCTGAAAGACAACACTTTAACCCAGCGCTCAATAAAAGGGTACTCCTGTGACAGAATCAGACTCATAGGCAGTTTTTAAAAAATGTCATCTGTTTTATTCCACACATTCTTCTTCCTTGTCGCCTACAATACCCATAATGCATTTCAACCCCCAATAGTTTGGTTGGATATTCGGGTGTGTTATACTAGTAGAAGCAAATTTAGGCCCAATCCCAACGTCCACCCTCATGGACTCAAAGACTTTGAGGCGCATTCCCGTTAAGTCCATGAGGGCTTAGTGCTGTCCCACTGTGAAACCATCAAGTGCATGATGTCTCTCTCTCTCTCTCTCTCTCTCTCTCTCTCTCTCTCTCTGTCTCTCTCTCTCTCTCTCTCTCTCTATCTATCTTTCTCTGAGCCCTTTATGCACACTTTCCGTAAATCTGCGTTTCTGCAGACTTTTCCAGAGGGAATTACCCACAGTTCATAGCGTTGTGAAGTTAAACATGGGCACCCACTGGCAACAGCCAAGGCCAGAGGCATTATGTTTTAGGGTTGTCTGTCCCATTTTCATGAACATGATATCTCAGTAACACCTTGAGTGAACGTCTTTGACATTTGACACAAACATTCAGTTGGACTCAAGGATGAACTGAGTACAACCTGGTGGTCCAAGGTCAAAGGTCAAAGTTCACTGTGATCTCACAAATCACATATTTTGACAGATAGATATTTATCCCCTAAGGGAAATTCATGAATGAAGGATATAATTAAGTGATGACATTTTGTGTGTAAATGGTCAAAGGTCAACTTCACTGTGACATCATAATGTTCTGCAAAATCACTTCTGGTCATTTGGTCATTATTCAATGCTGTAACTCAGGAAGGAGAGATTGTGACCAGATTTACATTTTACAACCATGAGGTGGTGATTCTAGTTTCATTTTCAAGCTTGTCATCTTCAGACCCAAGTTGTACAGCCAAAGATTTGTGAACAGACTTTGATGTGTAAAAAAAAAAGAAAAAAAAAAAAGCCACATTCCAGTGAGCTGCAGTACAGAGACAAAACAACAGAAACTCTGACACTGTCCTAATACCTTCCAAATGCTCAAACACACACACACAGACAAATCCACCCTGCACACATTGTGAATCCGTCTTTTCTTTCAAAGTTTAGATCTGTTGACCTTTCTTGAGGCCGCGGCCCGGCCGTCTAACAGCAGGAGGCAGTTCTGGGTGAGTAACAGCGCTTCTTTTTCTCACCTCTAAAAGATTTGAGGAGACATGAAATGACACTCTCTCTCTCTCACACACACACACACACACACACACACACACACACACACACACACACACACACACACACACACACACCACCACCATGTCTGTTTCTGACTGTTCAGATAGAAGAGGAGAGCTGAGGACACCAGCACTGCCGTCTTTTGTATTCAGTCACAGTGGCTTTCAGCAAAATGGGAAAATAGATTGAGGTGTGCAGAAATGATGGAGGCATTAAAAAAGAAAAAAAAAAAAAAGATAATAGCATTTTACCTGATCCCCATCTTTCCGTACCGGCACCGCATCCACTGCTGGTGAGGCAAAGAGAAAAAGAAACAGAGAGAAATGAATTTAAGATAATTTCATTATCAGGTGTTGTGATAGCTACAGGTATCAATCCATGTGCAGAAAACACAGATGCAAAAAATATCAGCCATGAATACACAATTGCTTTGTCTCGACCATCTGTGATAGCAGAGGAACAGGAAGATAGAGGCGTGAGCGAGGAACGCTGACAGAGAGAGGGAGGAGGAGATAACAGTATGTCAGGCTGATGCAGCCTTCAACGTGCTCGCTGAGGGAAAATGACAACGCTGTCCAGTATTCCTCTCTCACACTCACACACACTCACACACACAAACACACACCAAGCTAAAATTAGATTAATTATCCACGCCAAGCTTTGGCACACAGAGGGCACAGCCAGTATGAGTCATGAAGGCCAGAGATGATTCTGAAATATTTGCGGGTGATGAAAGGGGAAGCCATTCTGCCTGTTACTATCATAGGAAATAGAGAGCTGCTTTAATAATTTAGTGGTAATGAAATAGAAAACAGAGGCTGTTATTGTCTGGCTGAGGAGAAAAGCCAGACTCTGGGGACTGTGACGATAGCTGACGGTACCCTCTCCTCATATTACATGATGACCTTGAGTGTGACCTTAACAGTATTTAGTTATCTAATGCAGCATGTGAGGAGCCTTCATGTGACTCTGGGTAATCACTGTCCTCAGTGTCTGTGTTCACACTGTGCAGTGACAGTATTCCAGCCTAATCAGACTGATTTGCTTTGATTTGTTTTGTTTTCACTTCATTATCTCCTCAGACCTCGTCCTCACGGCAGCAGTTTTTTCTTTAGGAGACGTTGGTTTGTTTTTGTCCCAACCAATTAGTAGTGAGGGACATTTCATATCCATCACATCAGCTTTAACTTAACGTTTGTCACGTCAGTTAAAGGGATATGTCCATTTTAGAGTTGTTATTTCTGTAAGTCTGCAACAAACAGCTTGTCATCAGCACTTGCCATTTTTCAGGCTGTTTGTGATACTTTATCCTGCGTGTGAGGCTCTGATTTGGTAACCAAACCTGAGAAATGGACTGAATATAGACACAAAATAATAATAATAATAATGATAATGCTGTCAGTCTAATTCATCTTTAACTTTGTTTATAGTGCATTTTGTCAAATGAATTACACTCACATACGAGTGTAATGAGGTGGAGAGAGAGTCTGTGACCGTAACTGTACAATTACACTACATTAATACTGAAAAGGTAAAAATGAACCCATGAATGATAAACTCTGCCATCACCATATTATTATATGTGTGTAATTATTGACATAATATCAATATTTCTAATTCTAATATTTAAAATATTTTATATTTTTTTAAATATCAATGTTATATGTGAAAATATAATAATAAAATAAAATGATAAAATACAAAAAACAACATTTAATATAAAATATTTAATGTTTTAGGTGAGAAACATGTTTTCATGCTGTGATGTTGAGGTTTGACGGCCGGCAGATTTTTGATCATTCATTGACATGTAATTAGTAATGTGTTTACTTGAATGAATTATTTGTGCTCCCTGATAACTGAATTGTGTTTTAATACGTTCAAAACTGAAGTCAGCGGTTGTTAGCAGCAGGATAGAAGCTGTTTTCATGCAGAGATGCATCAGTTCACCGGACTTATTCTTTATCTCAATGGTTTCCATTCGTCCTTGTCTCTCTGCACTCTGTCTCATACAGTTTTGATGCAGATGTTGTTTTCAGCTCCGTGTTTACTCTTTGGTGCTGCGCAGTGCAGTGCAAAATACACAGTGGAAGTTGTCACGGACAAACTAAATGTACTGGCCGGGTTTGATGCAGTTTTAGTTTGATTTTGGACTGAGATATGTGGAGGTTTAAAATATAGGATAATATTCTCTGTTCTGTAAGTCTGTATGCTCGACAGGTGACGCACTTTTGAGTGTGCTTCTGTCAAATGTCAAGACGTCGCCTCACTTTCCTGTCACCCGGCCCACAATGAGCGAGCAGCACTTTTATTACGGATGTGTAGATGGACAATAACATGCAGTCTGGAGAAAATGACACCGGGATTAGTGTGGTGCGTGTTAGCGGTGGAGAGATATCAGTCGGTATCAGTGGCGGCTCAGAAGCTAAATGGGTTTAGATGTCGAGTGTGAGGTCAGCGGTTGGATTCGCAAAAACAAACAGGAAAAAGTCAGGAGAGACAAGTGAAGCAGAAACACTCACGGCCACAGATGACTTGCTGAGGCTGGGAAGAATAAGTGTTTGAATAATGTTTATTTGAACAACGTCAATCGGTTTAAGGAGAATCCTGTTTGTGTTCGCACATGGAAACATCAGTCACATGAGTTCTGATCCTAGACTTGATGAACCTGAATATGTGGAACTATTCACAACAAAAACAGGAATACTTTGGTTTAAGATCAAATCAACATGTATCAGAATCAGTTTGCACAGAGAGGAATAGAAGTTAATCAGAAAACACAAACAGTATGATTAGTTATATGCAGTAATCTAAGTCAAAATAGATCAAACCTAAAAAAAAAAAAAAAATACTAATTAAATCTAATTAGTATTTACTTTTTTCTGCCAGTGGAGGAGTGAGTTTTATTGGATTTAGTTGCAGGACACTCATTCTACGTTTGATGCCAGTAGTGTGTTGAAAAGGCTGAATAATTATCACTCCTCTTGTTTATCCTCCATTGCTGGCAGTTTGAATGGAGAAGCCAGGTGCAGAATACATACGGTACCTGCCAACATGTGGGTTTGACAATACGGGAAATACTACATAATAAACACATAACAAGATTCATTTACACTTTTTTAAAATTTGAATTCCATCATATAACCTTTAGATAAACATTACATGAATATACAATTAACTCGTTTAGTTAAACTTGTTAATTGAAATTAAATTTGTTAATTTAATGACAGATAATCCTGCAGTCGAACCAGCCTGAACACTTGAATCAGGTTGTGGGTTGCCAGGTTGTCGTAACAGATGGGTTATGTATGTAATGTCTGGATTCTGTGTCTAGCTCGCGTTTCATACACAATCTGACAACTTGGATAACGTCAGACAAACATTAAAGGTATGGATCATTAAATTGAGTTCAGGCAGCCAGACTTTAAATGAAGGTGGGACGCCAGAGAGTGAAACACCAGCCCGCACAGACGACAGACACTGATCGGGATCTTTGAGAACTTTAAATCATGTAACCGGGGATATGAATAACTGCTCGGTGGCTTCCCTCCCACTCTGTCTGGCGAGCTGCGCTGGTTGCTCCTGCTATGACTCAGAGCTGATGTGGTTCACCTGGTCGTCCTGGGCCCTGAAGGCTGTAAAAGCTTGCGTCCAGCTGGCACCCACCCTGTGTGTTTGCCCTCTTTGATTTGGCAGCGTTCAAGACTTCCATAGCACAATACAGCATCTCACACTTCTCTGCATCCAGGCCTGAAAGTAATGAACATTTTCACATTGTTCTCACATTAAGCTTTAACCGGTAAATGTTTTGACTGATGAACGACTTCAGCAGTTGGTCAATGATCAGTATTGTCGATATTCATTTTCTAATCGACTCTACACGCTCTGCTGTCACTGCTGATTTTTGCTCACTGAACTCCAGCTACATCTGAATAAGGACTTCTTGTTTTGTCTCAATCTGCCATCCAGGTTGTGACAGTGTTTTCCATGTAGGCTTAATATCCTGAATATAAACAGAGACAGGAAATGACTCATAACCAGGACACCAGTATGCATGTAAATACACTCAGTCCTCTCACATGGATCCCAATGAATCGATTGAATCCAGCGTTTCTTCTCTGAATTGCCATCTTATATCGCAGCATTAAGACGGGTGAAGATGAAATCTGTGTCCAGTGTAACACTGAGAGCCAGCGCTAAAATTAGATTAATTATCCACGCCATGCCTTGGCACAGGGGGGGCACGACCTGTATGAGTCAGCGAGGCCTGGGATGTTGAAGGATATTAGATTTAAGTGGTGATGAAAGGAGAGGCTTCCCCCTCGTTAACACAAATTATAACCTACATCTCTAATATCTCGCGGTAAGAAGTGAGATAAAATGCTGCTCCCGCTGGATCCAAGACGCTGCAGGAGACACCGAAATACTCAAAGTCAAGTGCTATGAAATTAGCCGAACTTCAGCTACAGAAGTCGAGATAAGGGTGCTTGTGTAGAAATTTGCTTAAGTTGTTGAATATCACCACGAGATTGTTTCGAGCGGGTTTTTTCTCCACATCTCGTCAGTGGAGCAGTTCATCGCTGGAGGCTTAAAAGTCCTCCTCTAGCCCCGTCGCCCCTCTTTCATCTCCTCTTTGATGAAAGGCTGATTGAAGTGGATTTAACAGCCGAAATCAATAAGGCAGCCTCGACTCACTTACCAGTCTACTTCGCACTAAATAGCCGATATTTCTTATGTATTGTATTCGCAACATATGGCCCAACATCCACATCGATGCCGTCCGCATTGATTTCATGCTGTCTGCCAGGCCCCGCTGAAGGGAGCGCTGCCGATCGACAGAGCCTAAAAATACCTCAGCCTTCATACTCCCTTCAATGGAGACTTAAAGCTTTCCATCCAAATCAATATCAATAAATCCCCTCTGGGCAATGGGCGGAGGTGGTGGGAGGAGAGGAAGGAGTGATGGGGGGGGGGGGGGGTTATCGTCACTGGGGTTCAGAGGTAGAAGATACAGTCTGGAGATGTTGTGCGTCACCTCGAGGGACAAGACATGACAGCTCTGAACCGAAGTTGCTCCAAGAGATCGATTGGTACAGGGTGAAAGAACCGACTGTGGAGCTGCAGATAACGCTTGATTTCAAAATGTTATGTTTCCATTCGGATTCAAACAATGACTTACAATCTCTAAAATGCTGCTAGTGTTATTCGCTCTTGTTGATACCTGCCTAAAAAGTCCATGACGTGAAGACATCCAAATTTTCCAGCAGCTATTGCAGATAAGCGAGGCTGCTCTGCCCTGATATATATTTTTATTTCAGGTTTGTTTCATCAGGCCTGTCCACTCACTCATGATACTTCTCCTCCTGGGTGAAGCTGCAGAGAGGGTTTTCATTTCAGAAATCGTTGTAGACATCAGCGACACTAAACGTCAGGTTTTGGTTTCAGTCCCGCTGAATCAAACAGCGAAGGCTTCTTTGTGAAGTCGCCAGTTAGCGTCAGCATCAGTGACAGAGAAATCCATCACCACAGGGGGGGAACAGAGAACACAGGAGCAGAAAACCCACCAGAATGTGAAGCAGCAAAACACCTTACCGACTGTGTTTAATTCACTCTCTTGGCCCCGAGTTAAACCTGCAATAACCAGTTTTTTGTCAACTTATGGGCAGCAGTAACAAATGAACACAACATTGACATACCATCATCCATTAGCAACATGTTTGTTGTTTCATTTGTTTTTAGCTCCGTGTTTGGTCTCCACCAGCTCCTGAGGGAAACATCTGGCTCTTTAGCTGCTGAATGCTCCGCTGTGTTCACCAGCCGCTCTCTGACTATGTCTGTCTGCTGTTTGCAGTGCTGCAGCTGAAAAACGTTAACTTTATCAGTGACGGAAACAGTGAAACTGCATAGATCACTCTCGATACTGCTATCTATCTATCTATCTATCTATCTATCTATCTATCTATCTATCTATCTATATATCTATCTATCTATATATCTATATATCTATCTATCTATATATCTATATATCTATCTATCTATCTCTGAATCTCTGAGGGGAGCTGCAGCTTCAGATGATGATGTTGGATCATCGCTTCCAGAGACACCTCTCTCACACTGTTTTCACATGTTTCCCTGTTTTATGCAGAGGGTTTGTTTTAGGAAGAGATCGTCCTTCATCAGTAAAGGTGACCAGTGTTGACTGTGACCGGTGCTCTCAAGTGTCAGAGCCACACCCCGCCTCCACACCACGAATGGTGAAGACCCACTAATGCAGCGCAAAGCCAGGTTCAACCTCATTACTTTTCTACTGACAGGAATGAAAGCACTCTCAAAGCATTGTGGGATAACAGGTGACACGAGAAAAGGGAGGGGCTGAAAGTTTTACAGAGACACGGTGGATGTGATGTGAATACGGTTTATTTTCAGTGGGTCTACAGGCGTTTTTGTAGCAAGATAACAACGGCGTGCAGCTTTGCTACTTAAATATCTTTTGTCTGATGAAACAACACTGCTGCTGTTTTCTGTGGTCAGGACTGACTCACAAACCCACAGCTGAGAGCAGCACACTCAGGCCTGTTCTCCAGAGACTGTCTATAATAACACATTCTAGGTAACACACAGGAGAGAGGTACCAGCTGAACGAGACAGTGAGTTTACACAAACAGAGAAAGAAAAAAACCCCACCGCAGAAAATGACTCCCACACTGAAGTTTAAGATTAGAGACTGGAACAATGTGAGAGCATCAGACAGAGGAGGGGAAGGAATTTCCTTTTCTGACAGTTTGAAGTTCTCTTTGATTTCAGAAACCACATTAAATTCACTGCAGAGCCGGTGATTCCTGAGCCGACCCACACCCACACGTCTACTCACACAAACACATTTCATAACATCATTCAGGCCTGACCCAGTCGTTTGGGTGAAGGACAACATTTCTGGTGTGTTCAGATGACTTATTCAACTCTCTCTCTCTCTCTCCCTCTCTCTCTCTCCCTCTCTCTCTCTCTGTCTCTCTCTCTCTCTCTCTCTCTGTGTTAATGAAAGACGTGCAGTCTTAGTCATGACTCTGCTCTCTGTGAGTACATTTGAGATGCGACCCAGGGGATCCTGGAGGCCATTTACTCCACACAACACACCCACCCACATGGAGCCACACACGCACACACACGCGCACATGCGCACACACTGAGAAACAGACAAACCACGGACTTCTGGAGTTGATGGAGCTCCTCGCCGGAGCCACAGGGGAGGAAGGAGAGGGTGAGAGAGACACAGGGGGAAGATGAAGACTCTCAAGAAGACAGAGAGAGGAACAAAACCGAGAGACTGTTCGAAGCTCGAAAACCGCGGGGCAGGGGGTATGTCGAGGAAAGAGCAGCAAGGGCTGCTGGGAAAATAAGATAAAGCCAAAAAGCTAGAAAGATAAGAAAAGGAGAAGGAGTGGAGGGAGAGAGGGAGCAGTGGTGATCCAGCTGTGATCACATTGATGCAAAAATCAATTATAGTTTCAGAAGAATACAGAATTCATCATTTCTGTCATAAAAGACCTTTTTTAAGTCACATTTACTTGATATCTTCTTCCACGACAAACCTGTCAGTGAATTCAAATTCAAATTCATCAAATACTTTTTTAGAAGAATCCCCAAAAATGTGCAGGTATTTCATTAACTACGTCAAATCCATTTGATAGCAGACTTATTATTAAGATTACTCCCTGGTGATTGACAGAGCTGAATTTGTTTTGTAATATTTGCATACATCATTATTCTTGCTCTGTAAGAAAATAGAAACAGAACATCAGTAAAATAAGAAGAGATTGTGTGAAAATGTGTGAAATAATCCAAAGTCTTTACTGAAACAATGGCAGCTGCTTGGACTAATAAGACTAGTAAGTTTGTACACCAATCAGTCTGTTGCCATTTGATGGGCGTTTACCCAGAGTTCCCTGCAGTACCTGGAGGGCATGCGGCCTGCTCCACAGTCATTACTGTCACTCACTGACCATTTACTCTCTCTCTCTCTCTCTCTCTCTCTCTCTCTCTCTCTCTCTCTCTTTTTCATCATCTGTGTTAGTCTGTGAGATTAATGTTGATTTGATAACTGCACTTTACGACAGAGCACAATGGTTCAAATGAAGTGGTTGTTCATAGTGACACACAGCACACACACAGAGAATAATCTCCCAACCATACAGCTGTTTTTCCTTTG
Organism: Seriola dumerili; assembly: GCF_002260705.1. Classification (NCBI taxonomy): domain Eukaryota; kingdom Metazoa; phylum Chordata; class Actinopteri; order Carangiformes; family Carangidae; genus Seriola; species Seriola dumerili. Next base: position 249,633 of record NW_019174636.1, on the reverse strand, counting down.
TTTTGGTTTTCCAGCCAGAACTCTGCTTTCATCAGTCTGGTTTCCAGCCACAACAGGCAGCTGTTTTTAGCCCTGAACCTACAATAAACACGCAGCACACACTACCTGCCCCGTGCCACAGAGCGAACAGAGATGTGTGACTAGCTAGTGAACATAGTGGAGCGTTTAGCAGCTAAAGAGCCAGACATTTCCCCCGGGGAGTTGGTGAACACCAAAACAGAGCTGGAAGGAGAGGGGTTATTGTGTGAGGTGGCCAGAAACACTACTCTGAATGAATGTTAATGTTGTTGTGTTTATTCGTGCGTGCGTGCGTGCGTGCGCTGGACAGGCTGTTGTTTTACAAAGCCCAAGTTGTGTTTTCTATATCTGGGAGGGCCTGGGTTCAACGAGGGTGTGCGTGACGTAGATTTGTCATCTTCCCATGTTTGCAAGCGTCCACACAGATCGTCGGTTTGCAGCCCAAGATTTACCATACAGTACGTGCTGATAGGGGTGTGAACATGTCTTTGTATGCAGACATTCGATGTAGTGTAAACAGGACTGCCAAGCGTCTGCCACAAAATGAGTTCAGTACCAGACATTTTTATGGTCCAGGTTTAATCACGCAGCTCTATCATCAGTATATCTGTTTGCTTATGGAGTCAAACTCAGGCTAAGCTAATCTCATAATTCTCTACATTTATTTCTACAATAATTATCGATGAATCACTTTTTTCTCAACCAATTGATTGATCTTTTGTTACATTAAATGTTAGCAAATACTGAAGAGTGCCACAATTCCTTTACACCCAGGTTAACGCCATCAGACCACCTGTTTGTTTGCTCATCGGTTCGAAATTCATAACACATAACTGAAATACTGGGACCAGACAATGTTTGGCATATTTACTTGAAAACTATTGTTGGTCATCAAATTGTTGCAGATCCGTTTTCTGTTGATCAACAGATATATAATCAGACGACCAAATTCTTGTTAATTTCCATCAATGATTTGCTGTGCAGCAGATTCTTTCCACCAGTAAGTGTTGGAGATCTAATTATGTGACTGGTTTTAGGCAAACATTGATGTGAAACATGCTAATGCCTCCTCCATGAATTGTACTTGGTAATTAATCTGAGTCAGAGTTTGTTTGTGAATTAAAGAGTGTTTTATGAAGCTGCGGCGTAATTTTTTGCTTGTTAGACTGTGAATCACGCAGCTCTGAGCCTCTGAGGTTTCGGTACAGTAGGTGTGAGGCTACTGCCCTTTGAGGAAAAGGTCATCTCTGTTTGTGCACGTCTCCAAAGTCTCTGCAGTGGAGTCGAGAAAAAACACACAAAGACCATCAGATATAAAAGGAAGGGCCTTCTTCACATAGGTGTCATTAAAAATAGTTAAAGGTCCCATATAGTATAAAGGTAGATGTCCATGTGCTGTTTGATTATAAAGCAGGTCTAGGTTCTATATTAACACTGTGAAAATATCAAAGCGCTCAGTCCACAGAGAAATGCACACGGACTGTATTCAGAAACTGAGCCTTAAAACCAGCCATCAGGCCTTCTGGAACTTTGTGATGTCACAACACCCACCCACCTGAACACACCATCCAACCTTGCAGGATTTGGTTTCTAGTCAGCTCACACACCTGTTGTTACTAGAGCTTTAACACTGTTTTTTCCACATAAAAAGTGGAAGCACATCTATGCTTACTTCCTCATTGAGAAATTCTGGATCATGCCTTTGCCCCGCCCACCACTCTGCTTGTGCTAGGTTGACGGACACATGAATCCCTGGCTGTCTGAACCTGTCATCAGTTCACTGCAGTGCAAGGTGGAAATACTCAGTCATGTTTCACTCATGATATGTGTTGTAGTATACAAACAAACACCATATGGACATTAACAAGATTAAACATTTGATTTCCATCAGAGGGCGTCTTTAACACCCATGAAACGTCATATTCTCAAACTGTTTACTGTGGCAATCAGTTCTGTTATGATTAGAAAATAAAGTGTTCTAATTTACATAATTGGCGTGCAAATTTTAGTTCAGGTCATTAATTTGCAAAGCCATAGAACTGTAATAAATCTAAGTAACAGGTGAGTAGGTGAGAAAAACAACAACAATAAAAATATGAACTTTTTCTCAAAAAAAAAAGAAAAACTTTAAAAAGATTGAGATTCGTGTCTGACTGCAGCTAAACTTCACCTCATAGACCACTCAAATACTTGAAAAGAGGCAGGTTAGATTTCCATTGTGTTTCCAACCAAGCAAATCAGCTCCACAGTTTTCCTTTTGATTGCTGCTGTCCTTAGAAAGCCTCTGCCACATTCTCCTCAGGCTTCTCCTCTGTAGTCTGCAGATTACGAGGCCATGGTTGGTGTAGATGTTGGTGCTGCTCGCTCTAATCTGTTTGGCAACAAAGCCGAAGGTCTAAAGGAAAAGAATCTGAGACATCAAAGTATGACGGAGAAGCGCTGCCTGCCAAATGGCCTGCTGGAGCCGCACGCTTCATTTAGCCAGTGAGAGTTTTTATCTCAGTCAATCTGCTCCACGGTCTTGGCAAACGTACTCGTGTTCTTTTTTAGTGTCAGACCAACATTTTTTGAGATTTACGCTGAGAGACGGAGCCAGAGAGAGATTTGGGCTACTTTATTTAATCTGTCTTCAAAGCTACACCAGAAAAGATATTTATGTAGAAATACACCCATTTTATGAGCATTAAAACATGAAGAGGAGCAGCAGCAGAGAGGAAGGCCTTGTCTCCAGTCCAGCTGCAAATTCAACTCTTTTTTTTTTTTTTTTTTTTTTTTTACTACAATAGTATTCTGCTGTGGAGAGCTGTGTGGCCATTTCTCTGCTCACAGGGAAGTGGGAATTACAACTTACAAGCAAAAATCCAAACTACTGCTGCAACATCATTATCTCTGTCCTCACATCTTTTAGTTTACGACTGCAGCTATTTATTATTTTCAGTATCTGTTGATCTTAGACCGTCCAGCCAAAAAGAATTACAGTCACTTTATCAAATGCCTCAAAACAACATGTGTCTACGCTCAGGTGACAAAAGCCTCTTATGTTTGTGCCTGTCGTCACCTGGGTTCAAATTTAACTCGGTAACCAAGAAAGAAAAACACGAGCGCCTGGTGAAAAAGCAGCAGGCGAGGAAGGGAGGAAGAGACTGAAAGGGCGGATGTTGTGTTAAATGTGTTACATGTAAAGTATTGACTGGCTTAAATGGCTCTATAAGAACTAACAAAGCTGTATTACCGCACCACAGGGACACAGGTGGGAGAGGGGGAGGGTAGGAACAAGGAGGGAATGGGAAGGGAGAGAGAGATGATAGAGAGGAAGAGTTGGGGAGATTAGAGGAGGAAATATGAAAAAAATAAAATATGTAATTTAGGGAGAAAGATCACAAGAAGCATTAAGCAGAGGAAGGGGGGAGGTGATGGAGGGGGAGGGGGAGGGAGGGGAGGCAGAGGTAAAGGAGAAAAGGTAAGGGGAACGTAAAGGTGATCAGCTGGGTGGAAAGAGAAGAATCTGCCACAAACAAGCCATCATCCACAACATGCTACACATGGACACATGCACCTGCACGTGTACACTCACACAAACGCACGCACACGCACACAGTGAATGTCTAAGGAAGGGTGGCATTGTGGGATGCTGCAACAATAGGTCCTGACAGCTCTCTCTGGCAGACCCTCGCCTGTCTGCTGCCATCGCTCAGGGCAGTGTGTGTGTGTGTGTGTGTGTGTGTGTGTGTGTGTGTGTGAGAGAGTGTGTGTGAGGTGACACACGGTCTGTGACAGTGATCCGAAGTGAAGTCTGGAGTCTGACTCACCTCCGCTTCAGCGGCAGACGCTCTGAACCGACACCAAACACTAAGGGAGTCCTGCTCACCATGGCTTGTTGGGGTAATACCTCCATCCGTCCATCCATCCATCCATCCTTCCATCCTTCTGTCTGACTGTGTGTGTGTGTGTGTGTAGCATTTTAGATGATGTCTTAGGCCACCCCAAATTCCCACAAGCCTCTGAGGGTTTCTGTTTGGTATTTGACGTCCCAAAGAAAAAACACAATGTTCTTTGCCATTATCTAATCTGCTCATAAAAAAATCTTGATTTTTCATTCACATACAACAAAAGGTTTTACTCCTCAGTACACCCTACTGAGATAAACTAACTAATATCCAGTGCATGAAAGTGATGTCGGAAGCATTTATCACACGTATCATCAGCCTTTGCCAGAGAAACATCAGAAACCTTAGGAAGACTTTCAAAGCATTTAGCTAATCTTCTGTCTGAAACGTCCATATTAACCACCAGGAAGTTTCAATCAAACAGTGTCCCAGGTTAACTGTGAATTTTTTGATAAATAATACTTTATCTTAACTTGTTAAATTTACTGTAACAACCTGCAGAACCTGTAGTGATGATCACCAGGCTGCTGACAAGTTAAAATCATTTTTCTGTGATTTACGACCGCTGACTACTCTAACCTTTTTTTTTTTTTTTTTTTGTTTTACCATAACCTTACATATTTATTTAACACTGTTGTTGTATTTTCACATAGGTCTGTGATCACCCTAAAAGGGCACATGTCAATCGGCTGCTCGACCTCCACTGGCTGCCCGAATCAAATTCAACTCACTAATGCTGCCTTCAGAGTGATTTCTAGGTCTGCAGCCGTTTACTTGAACTCAATCATACAGGCTTATGCTCCTTCTCGGTCCCTGTGTTCCTCCAAGGAATGTGGTCTGACATTGCCGTCGCTGCACACAGGACAATCACAATCCCAGACCAGGGTTGAGCGATCTTAACCATAGTCCGATCGACCTGTCGTCACCCTGTGAAATTGCCGGTGATAAAATCTATTTGTCATCTTACTGGATGACAAATAGATTTTACGGCTATGTTCAAACAAAATTGGCAACACAAATAATGTGTTTCCACAAGAAGCAGCAGGATAAGAAACCAAACTAAATGACGTGTTCTGTCCGTCTGTCGTTCACAGCGCAGCGCCTACACACAACAAGCAGCGCTTCATTACAATCAGCGGATGGGAGTGTGTGTGTGTGTGTGTGTGTGTGTGTGTGTGCGCGCTCGCGTGTTGCAAGCATGGTTATATGTGGTTATTTACGTGAAACTGTTACCGAATGCTATCAGAGCAGGAGCGTCCCTCTCTGTTGAGACTGATCTCTTCAGAGAGCACCTCCTCTCCTAACAGCTAAAATCATTTGCCAAATGAGTCAATGTAAGGCGTCCTGTCTGAACCATGTTCCTGCAGTTTTCTGTCCATATTCTAAAATATATGATCATGTGCTGGACATTAAAACACACGCAGCTCCCATGAAGCTTTGACAGCATGTGACTGGCCAACAAAAGCTACATCTTCCCACTGACAGAAGCTTTGTTTTAACAGTTAAAGACTAGTGATAATAGCTTATGTGTTAATTCCTGATCAGCCGCGGTGACTGCCATGTTGGAGCTCATATCGCGCTGCTAATATTGCTCAGCCAGACTGAGTAACACGCATATTACTTCTGCAAGTTGATGATATCTTTTACAGTCTTCTCACTGTGAGATCCTGTGAAGACACTTTTACACGCGGGGTAAAAAGTGTAGTTAAATTTGTCTTTGTGAGTTGATGTTTCTGCCTGCTGTTTAGCCTTCCCCCGGGCAAACTCTAATTCTGTTTCTTAAACTCCCAAAAAACAGTAAAGCTTTATCCAGCCAAGCTGCTTAAGAGGACTCAGAGTCCAACGCTGATGGCTGAGCAATTATTTATTTATTTTTTTTTGGGGGGGGGGGTTCTTTTAAACAAAGACTCCGCCCCTAGATGGATTATACTGTAGGAGGCACGAGGAGACATGCATTTAACTTTGTATCAACAGTTTGTGTTTGTTCCTTTCCTATTTCAACATGACGGTTCCCTCATGCACAAAGCCAGGTCCATAAGGAAATGGTTCTCTCAGTTTGCTGTGGGAGACCTTGAGAGTCCTCACATCATCCCCACCTCTGGGATGAACTGGAACTGGAACTGTAAGCCAGACCTCATCACCCAACACCAGTGTTGGATCTCACTAATGCTCTTTATAGCAAATCCCTGTAGCCGTGTTCCACAATGTGGTGGGAAGACTGAAACCAGAGGAGAGTGGTGGTCGGTGTAGCAGCAGATCTAGTTTTTGAGTTGTTTGGATTCAAGATCATTTGGTTGATAAAGGCTGTTCAGTTTACTAATAAGATAAAGGGATTATTTTCATGATGAAACACCCCCCTCCTCTCGCTCTCTCTCTCTTTCTGCCCTTCAGGTCAGAGATGCTCATGGCCCCCTGTCAATCAAATCATTGACCAGTCGCCTCACTCTGTGTATCTGTCACCCTTTGACTTGGTAGCAAGGATCACACGATCCATCTGGTCAAGTGTACGCATGCGTGTGTGTGTGTGTGTGTGTGTTTGTCTACACACACACAAACACACACAGCATTTAGTACACAGGGCATCTGTCAGTCGGTCTGTCAGCGGAGGCAACATGGTCAATATTTAGGAGCTGGGAAGGGAGAAGGGCTTTCCTGTGTAAGGTGATACCTCAAACACACCTGACAGAGAAGAACAAACAGCAGAGTGTTAAATTGTTTAAACAGGAAGTAGACTTTGGAGAAGACCTAGATCCTGTCAGAGGATACTTGGGATTTGTACAGACGGTGAATTGTGTCAAACTGTAGTAGCTGCCTCTCCGCTATCTCTGAGTTATGGCTAATTCATTGTGTTATTGTAGCGCGGCCTGTATGTCAAATGCCATCAGGATATTTTGAAGTTGATACATATGTTCTTCTCAATTTGCAGTAATGTCCAAGATCTATAGCAGTTATTGTCAGTAGGGCACCAATTAAGGGATATCTGTTAATGATAAGGCTTGAGATGCCTCTCTTTATAGACAGAGGCGCACCAGGCAAATGTTTGTGGCCCCCATGGGAAATAGGGGCCCCCTGACGGCCCCTCATCTCGGCACATTTTGCAGTGACAACTATAAACCCCCTTAAATCTTCCATACAGACAGAGTGCACTGCTGTTGCCCCAAAACCCCCCTAAGTGGGGCCATAGCTAGCGGTTACCCATTGCCTGCATCTGAGGCGTTTATGGGACATCTGTAAATTGTAATGTCTGTAAAGAGTAGGCAGTAATAAATTGGGAGGGGGGACCCCCAAAGCAAAGAAGGATCCCCACTGTTTATAGGAGAAGTTATCATTGTTGCTGTACATACATCTGCTAACACATTAACTACAACATTATAGACTGCTATAAACCATTACTTAATTCTACATGCGAAATAGTGGATTTAAAGTGTTACTTTTTTTTTTATCAACAAATCACTTGAAAAGACCAAAACCAACAATGAATGTATCGTATTAACAAGTATTGTTTGTTTATCAAAGCCTGATATACCTTATTACTTCGTCCCACACACACTGTCCTGCTGCTGGAAATATTCACTAGAGCAGCAAATGTAGATTAATCCACCACTGAAAATAGTCCCCAGTAAGTGTAGGATTTCCTCCTGCTTGAGTAACTTTTGCTAAGATCCACAGCACTGGGAAGTTAGAAGGTATTGAGATTAACACATTATCGGTAATGGTAAGAGAAATATACATCCATCTAGGATGAAGGAATCCAGGTTAAAGGACTTTGTTATGCGTCTCATTGTAAGGCAGTTATGAGCAGAACTGTAAAGTGTTTTATAAATGTTATGTCGTTTTCGAGATTTGCTGCAAACGGACAAACGGGACTGAGTCTCCCTGTCAGAGGCACTAAGTGAAGAACCAGACCAGACAGTATGACCTAACGAGACACACTGTGCTATCAAAGTATGTCGAGAGCCAATAGATAAGCTTTTGTGGTCGTCTTGATAAACGTTTTTTGTAAATGGACAGAGTGTGCTGGGACAGACTCCAGCCTCCTGTGACTATGGAGAGGGTAAGTGGGTTACAACAGTTAATTAATTAAGAAATGTGTGTGTGAGGACAGTTTTAGGCTACATCCACACTGATTTGTCGCATCTCTTTTGCTATACGTTTACACCTATTGGCCACACTACTCTGGAGTTTTCAAGCCTCCAAAATGGAGGCTTTCGGAAACACTGCTGACCCTGTTTTAGTTTGGGTCGCAGGGTTGCGTTTTAGGCTGGGGGGGCAGAAACTGAGACTTTTAGAAACAATGACGCAGATGTATCATTTCATGATTCATCATGCTTCTTATCATGAGACCCTTTTCAGGTAGAAGATAAATGGCATCAAACAGAATGGTCATGTGTTTTCAGGTGTTTCAGGATCATTTCTGATACACTTAAACACTTGTCTGGATATTTCTGTTCTAAATTGCTGTTTTGAAATGAAAACAAATTAGTGTGGACATTACCTTAGCTGCTGAAGCCTGCAACAGAGCCCAAACTTAGCCTCCTCTTTAAAATATTTGCAGGATGTCTCACTCTGTCAGTGTAGATGTATAAATCTTGTATATGTGTAAATAAACTCATCTTTTGAGCCCGAATCATTTCAGATCAGTGTTGAATCCAAAGTAAACGAGACACTAAAGAAGATGCAGAATTATAGAAATTAACTTGAATTCAACCTGTCTATTTTTACATTTGCACAAAGCAATACAGAACAGTAGAGACTGTAAACATGAGCCATGTGCAGTTCACTGACATCACCTTACAGGAATCTTGAGTATTGAAATGTAAGCAGTTACCTCTGAGTGCCATTTAGAAAATGTGAAATTGCCTGCTGCAGCTTTTAGTTACTTTCCAAGCTGCTTGTCACATCTAAAATTCATCTGGCACGGCAGCTCCAGGCCTCCGTGTCCGCAGAACCATTGTGATGCAAATTTAGAGGAGAAAACGGGAAACGAGAGACTCAGAAAAGACGAGCTTGAAGGAGGCATCACCTTCTTTTTCCATTACTGGCCTGAATCGATTTGGTTAAAAATAAAACCAGGACGACTCCGCTCTGATCCCGTCGCATTCGCAGACGACCGCACGGGCCAAGTGTCACATCAGATGCGACTTGCATTATCCGACCTGTGTTTATTTATGTGGAAATGGAGCTCCTTTCTGCCAAACTGTGAGTCTGCTCTTCACTTTTAGTCTGAGCATCTCACTGTCTCTGTTTCCTGCCAACTGAAACACAACAGCCAAAACAAAGCTTCACTTACAGACTGATGGATCCGATTACATCGCAGTTGGTAAAAACATTGGCAAACAAATGGCTGCTTAATGTATAGAATTCATTATTAATATCTTTGTGATATTGATATTTTACACGAGAAAGACGACAGTAAATCTGTACACCTGATGGTCGTTAGGTCACGTTTGGAAGCACAAAATAGTGGTATTCATATTTACATGTCACTAGTCATTTTTGTCTGATGTACCATTCACTATTATGAGCATGTAAAGTGTGGCTGCACAGCTAACCTGTGTAACACTGCAATATTACTGCTCATTGAGCCAGCCAATGCTGTATAATGACCATGCTGAAGCAGGAAATCTGTTAATTAAGGGCTTCAGGGTTGAAACGTGAACGAAATATTCATGAATCCCACTCAGAGGTGACTAAATCCCCTTATTCTCTCTTTTTTTTTAAAAAAATATTTCCAGCTTTTTTTTGCATCAAATAAATTACACTCTCTCTCAGCTAATGGTAATTGTTCGAACCCTTATATTTGTCCCTGTTATTAAGACTGAAAGGTGTCGAGCATCAGGCTGACTGACCACCAGGTGGAGCAATTTTAGAACAGCAGAAAACCAAAAACATGAGCACAACTGATAACACTGCAATCAGGCTTCATCATAAATTTGTAAGTCAATTGTGAACAAGTGTACTTCCTGTTCAGACGTTATCTGTGAGCCAGCTGGCAATGTACACACGCATTGTGTGGGTGAAGCGTTACTGTGCGTTGAGTCTGAGTTCACTCACAGGTCTCACATTTTCAGGCACTGTTTCATGCTGTCGTGGCAAATGAGAGGAAGCAACAAAGCCACTCAATATGGGTTGCATATCAGCACCAACGTTGGTCCGTGAACATTACAGAGAATGCAAAAACTTCAGTTAGTTATTGGAGGCGGGTGCACACAGACCTCTCCAAAATCACAGAACACCTTTCCTCTACTATGAATTTCATTCACTCCTCTACAGTTTTGTGACTCTAACAGATTGAAATATATCGCGATCTCAGTTCCTCAGTTTGAGCCACATATTGATTTTATATTATATATTCATATTGATTTTCTTTAAATTCAATTCAGTTTTATTTGTATAGCACCAAATCATAACACTCATCATTTCAAAGCACTTTACAGGGTAAGGTCATGACCATACAATATTATAGAGAGAGACCCAAGAGTTGGCGACAATGGGGAGGAAAAAGTTCCTTTTAACAGGAAGAAACCATTAACTGCTAAACACAACGTTGACATTTCATCACCTATATGATGAACATCTTTGCAACCAGTTGGCTGTTTACACATCGAGGAGACATGGAGCATCATAAGTGTTCATCTGGCCAATGTAAATCACCCTCACTCTCATTATCATCCATTTGTTTTCTACACAAACTCCTTAGTTTGTTCTTTAGAGGCTAAATGGTCCACTATGTTCACCAGCTTGATGCTAACATCGTGTACTGTTTGATGTTGTTGCAATAAGAGTAAACCAAGACAGTAAAGTTATGGACCGTTATGTGGATTTATCACTACATATGACACTTTTCACATAGTTATTTGATCCATTGTTAATGTCAAATATTGATTAGAGCAGCTTTAAGTAGAAATTTTGTGTTAATCAATTATGCTCATGATTTTATTGCTGTTGAAATGTTATGATTTTATTAGTAGAAGCGTATAATGTGGCTGGCTTTTTTAGTGTGCATGACTGTGTCCTGACTGTCAAACAGTATCACCTGCTATTAGACCCTCAGTGAGAACAGCCTGTCCCACTGCGCTTCACTGTGTGACCTTGTGCTTTTTTTTTACTGCATGTTTTCTCGTCAGAAGCACTTTTTGAAAACACAAAAAGATGTTTTGAAGTTGAATGAGTCCCTGCCTTTCTGTGATGGTGACCAACACCTGATACCCTATTTTGCAGTGTCCGACTGCAGCTGCACTTCACTACGTCAGCGTGAACAGGAGAGCAGCAGTAGTGAGGAAGACATGCAGCCTCAAACAACCTCCATGCTGCTGTGCCTATTGTCAGCCACTAAGGCTGGATTTGGATGGAACTCAGGCTTCAGCAGATGATGGATGGAGTGAAGCAGCAACAACACAATCACCTGCAATATGTTTATTCTCTTACAAAAGGAGGGAGGAGAAGCCTGCCTGTCTGCTTTTGCCTTATTTTCAATTCGATTGACACCAAGTCATTATCGGTAATTTGACGGAGCACAGAAGCATCTTAATAGCTGCTAAAATGCGCTGCAAACCACAAGTCAAAGCATCAGCCGTCACAGACTCAGCTGAAGCACAAATCTCATCCGTTCTGAATTATGTTGCTGCTTGCGGCTGGATATTAAAGCCCTGCTCACTCCTTTTCTGTGTTGCATAGCAGTGATGCAACAAATCAATCACAATCTACCCTCCCAAAATGTCATGTTTGACTAAAAGATCTCAGCTCAAGCTTTCGACTGCATCTCACAGTCTTCTTCAGTGGACAGAGTTTGCTCAGCTGTCAGGGAGATGGTTCAGTATAAAACTAAAGTCATGTGAGAGTGGGAGTGTGGTTATGATCCACCACAGCCATATATATGACCACCTGTGATCACTAGATGGTTCCATCTGCTGAGGAAGACCAGGAAATGCAGTTCAAAAGCTGCAGAAAAAGCTAGTAAGTGGACCTTGAGTCAAGGTTTTTTTTTTACTACTGCCTCCAACATCAAAACTGAACTCTAATTCTTCAAGTGGTGAAATCCAAGTTAATTCTGTAGAGATTCCTGAAATATCTGGTTATCAGGACTCAATACAATCTCTGGTGAGTGTTCCTGTGGAGACTGAGTGTTTGTGTTTTAACTGCCCCCTTCTGGGTATGAGGCTGTGCTGTCATAAATCTACTGGACCCAATGTTGATACTGTTCTCTTACCCTGAGGTACAGTAACATACCTTGCTTTTGAGTCCTGCCCTCCCCCAAACGAAAAGAGCAGATACTCAGCGTGTTGACCTGGCCTTATATCTACAGTCTGTATGCTCAGGCAAAACTACAACGGCTTCCCTACTGCCTTGACTGGCGGTTTCATCTGAATGGCATGGCCCACTAGTACTCCAGCCATCATCCCTGCTTGTTTAACTCCAATAGTGCAGCTTCTGGCCATCCATCCATCCATTTTGTTTTGCTTATCCAAGGTCGGGTCGTGGTGTCAGCAGGTCAAGCAAAATAGTCCAGATGTCCCTCTCTCTAGCAATGTTTTCCAGCTCAATCCTGGGGGATCCTGAGGTGTTCCCAGGCCAGATGAGATATATAATCTCTCCAGGGTGTTCTGGGTCTACCCCAGTTGGACGTGACCGGAAGACCTCCACTGGAAGGCACTCGGGGGACATCCTAACCACATGCCTTTTGGCATTGGATCTACTCTTTCTACGCATTCATGAACTTTGTCCAACAAAAATTCATCCACAAATGCTTGAAAGGGTATCATTTGGTCACTTTTCCTTTTCAAGACTGTGAAAGAACAAAAAAAACCCTCACATCAACAAAATGTTGTAAATAAAGTCATATAGGTGACTGACAGCATGTAGGCCTGTGGTCCATTCACAGTCAAAATCTGTGTCAGTTTTGATCCATACCAGTCAGTCCGTATCTATCACCTACCAGATTCTCTGGTATGCCTTTGGAGACTTTTGGAAGAGGTCTGTTCCCAGTTTCAAGACTGATATTACATCATTTGGTGTAATAATGTCCAACAGAAATAACACACATTAAGTCTTTAAGTTCCCTGATATATCAAATCCTGAGAGGTTATCCATTGAACAGATATATTTAGGCGCAGTCTAGACTCAGCTGCATTGCAGTACAGATTTTGTTTTCCAGGTAAAGCAGTTTGAAATCTGCAGGGAAGATCTCTCACACAGTGGATGTGAACAGACTGCAATGACAATTTACAGTCTTTCAGTACATCAAACAGACCAGGAGAGAAGATTTCTCTTCTCTGTGATTGCTGTCGGTTTTTGCAGAAGTGCTTGTCAACCGCAGAAGTCTTCGGAGATGGAGAGGCAACTGTCTTCCTGAAAGCCATTCTCTGTGACTGTCCTGCTGTCTAAGTGATGACTGCTACACATCAGCTCCAGTGTAACTGGAGGATAATTGAGTGTAGTGGCAGGCAGTGATGCTCTGGTTAAATGGCACTCCACGAGAAACACACAGCTGAGGGAAACAATATAGCATTGAAAGACTGAACCACGATGATACTGCAAATTCACTGAGGTAATGGAAAAATACAATATGAAATGTATTGTACTGATTTATTGTATTGTTTTCCACTGATCACCGGAGAGAAGAGACATATTTTCTTTGAGTCAACATTTGATTCCCTTGCACAAAGTCAAAGGAGGGATGTGAACGAGGGGAGAGGAAATACAGGGAAAGAGAAAGCTGTTGACCGATATTTACTGTAACATTTTCCCTCCTCTCCCCTCCCTCCATCTCTCATTGACCTCCCTCTTTTACCCCAGATCTATTTTTAGCAGCAGCTGCTCTAACTCAGGCCTAATATAAGAATAGATGTTCCTCACAAGAAATGCAGCAGGAAATATTCTGCAGGCAATAAGTTGGGTTGGGAGGGGGAGCTGTCCTATCACCCTGACCGATTTAACAAGCTCACTATTTTAGATAGTTTGTCTGTTGATCCTTACAACACTTTTGTTCAACCCTTCAATCTGATTTTACTGCACTTCCTGCTTTGACTGAGAGAGGCGGATTTATTGGCCCATGAAACAGTTTATTTCTATTGATAAAACAACAAGTTCCTTGTCTTAGATAGCCTTCTCTCACTCTCCAACGAGTCCATCCTCTGCCTCGTTATGGATGTGTTATGGTACTGTTTTGGTTTTGCTTGTGACATTAGCATTTTTCTCATAATACGAGGTACACAGTGGCAATATTTTCTGCTTCTTCATGCTGCATGCTTGCTTGTTTTCCGAATATAAACCATTTAACAAACTCACTAATTGGTCTTTTGTCAAGTATTTGATGGGTTAAGTTGGTTACACAAGGCACCATCAACACTTAGTCTACAGGAGAACCACAAGAGACATTTGTTAATTTACACATGAATATTTGACCTTTGAGCATTTTATAAACTTTAAAGGACACTCTGACCCAGGATCCTTCTTATGTTGCCAATCTGGGACTTATTTTGTCCACATTGTAAGTCTATGTTGAGTAATCAGAAAGTACTACAGCAGCCAGCGTTAGCATTAACGGCTGATTACTTACCAGTCTAGAAGAAACATTGTGAGTTAAGCATCAAACTTCAGTGTTATGTGCTACTTCTTCCGGGCGATACAGTGACTCACTATTGCAATGTGGTATTACGAAAGAGGACGGGCCAGGGCTAGCTGGTTAGCATGCTATCTTTAGTAGAAGAAAAGAAGTGATAGAAATAGAAGCAAGAGGGTTACTTTCCACCACAAGTTTGATGCTGAACTTGCAGCATTTCTTCTAGCCTGGTAAGTAAACGGCTGTTAATGCTAACGTTGGCTATGTAGCAATAGCAAAAACTTACATATGGCAACTTTAAGTGTGTTTGTGTGAGCATTGTCAGACTTGTGATTATTTGCATAATTAATGCAATTCCGATAATTCGTATAAATAATGCATTTCTGGATAAAAGTGTGAGTTTCATATCGAGAACATAAAATGTACATGTGTAAACAAAATTGCAGAAAAGCATCAAGAGGTTGGATACATACTAGTTAAGTCAGATGAATGAAGACTATCAGAGAACTATCACTGGTTATTTGTTCAAACAGCTGAAAACAAACTATGGGAAGATTGGGATGGATGGCTGCACGTACAAAGTGTTTGAAACCAACCTTAAAGACCAGGGTTTGCATCCCATTTTCCATGAAAAATTAAGATGTTTATTTAGTATAATTACATGTCTAAATTAAACCAAAGCAGCAGCAGGTATGAAAATGGCTATAGCTTTAAAGTTTATCTGCCTAAAATTTGCTGGTTCAATGAATTGGTAAGACAAAAACAATAAAAACACCTGTCATATCCCTAGAATAGGTGTGCATTTTTTCTAACTTCTTCACTGTACTTATCCCAACAACGCTAACACTATGTCAAGGTCAGATAAAATCTTATCTATATATTTGCTTTATGTCTTCATCTCTCTTGCTAAATGTTTAATGATGTGGTTTTCCTGCACTGCACACTCAAGAGATAATCTAGCAGTTTGTATGGGACTGTGGGGTCTCTTACCTTTGATTTTGTGTTAACAAATTCTGGTTTCTGTAGGTGACTCACACACAGTAACACCAACTGTGCAAACAACTCAGTTCCTGCACAACAAATCAGACTATAGTGCCTGCAGCCCTACACTCTAAACTGGAAACAGACTGAATCACATCATTAAGTTGCAGCTACTCCTGAAGCAAAACGAACATTTGCATTAAATGTCATGGATTATTAGTTTAGCTACAATCCTATGGTAGATGCAACAGTCGGATTCATTGTTTTTTCTACTTTTCCCTCCTTAAACGACACTGCATTTTATTGCTCTGTCTCCCCCCTGTGTTTTGTCCAGATTGAAAGAAAACCTGAAGCATTGCTGCAGACTCCATCGACCTCACTCTCATCTCACTCTTCACGCCGTCTGGAGCATGCATTTCCAAAAATGAGAATATGAACCAGAGTGAGATAATGTGCCCAGCACATAGCTAGTGTAATATGCTTTGATCTACTTCTCACTCTGCAAATAATGGAGAGAGAAGGAGAGGAAGGGAAGAAGAGAGAGACAGTCAGAGGAGATAAGATGAGAGCAGAAAGCTAAACACAAAGGGGAACACACCCACTTATGAAACCAAAAAGCATCAGGATGTTTTTTTGGTTTTTTTTTTTGGCTCTTCACACCACAAGCTCCAGCTCTTTAAAAAAATCTCTCCACAGTCTCCCTTTCCTTATCGTTCCTGACCAACCGCCACCTCTGTTCCTCCCCCCATCCCTCGCCGTCCTTCCGCCTGGCTCAATGACAATCAAAGGTCAAATTTTCCCTCCCTTTATTTATATAAATCCCCCAGCAGCCTCCATTTGTTTTCATGAAGGACCTGATGAGGCTTTGATGGAGCATTTAAAAGACAGAGGGAGGTGATCATCCTCTGGTACAGTGTGTGTGTGTCTGCATACATGAGCATGTGGAGGCAGGGCACACCAGCTGTATGCTTCTATTAATGGGAAATGATGATACACAAACAAACACACACACACACACACACAGAGGAGTGACCGCGCTTTCCTTGAACAGACAGCTGAGCAGTTTGAAGTGTGTCTGTTGGGTCTTAGTGTCTGTTGCGAAGCGGCTTCTGTAGAAAATTAAAGCTGTGTGTGTCGGTGTGCTCTTGTTTTTCTGTCTTTCTGAGGACTTTGTTTTAGACCTTGAGAGTGAGGACATTTGTGGAAAGTGAGGACATTTTGTTCTGATCCTTATTTCTTCAAAAGCTGTTTGAGGTTTAAGGCTTGGTTTTAGAGTTGAAGTCAAACTAAAATTTGATTTCTCTTCATTGCTTGTATAAGGGAACATAAACAATGATGATACTGCAGCTGTTGTGTTTCAACAGAGAATAGAACAGTTTTTGGACATATTTGTGGAAACAACGATGGGTGTTTCCCTATAGTAGCAGTTAACTGATGTTCAAGAGGCAGTGTTGCTTAGAGAAGCTCCTTTAACTTTGGTGCTGGTGACCGACCTGGGTCAACAGTCGTCTATAGCCAATGAGTTTTTTCCCTTATTGAGAAACAAAGTAAAACCAAAACTTCCCCTTAGAACTCTCCTTTACAGTATTCAATAACTAGGACCACCCATTGTTTGGCTTGCTAA